>NC_051849.1:5012987-5324016 GCF_905115235.1 Hermetia illucens | reverse complement strand
CGAGATCCCCTTCGTCCCAAATTCCGAATTAATTCGAGAGTGCTTTTAATTGCTTTATTATGAAATAAAGATAATAAACAAATTTGATGTTTGGATTTTCATCATATTAACTTGAATACGCGGGATTTTCTCCACTCACGCGATGTGGATTGTTGTAGTTCATTACAGACGGACATGTTTGTCTAATTTAAATACGGAGAGTTGCTGCCTCCAACCATTCATAACTATATCAACACCAATTGGCTTTGGGCGCAAAAGCGGAAACCTCTCCTTTCTTGGAGCTGACCACACACTGGCTTCCCACCTTTTGGTATCTCTAAAGGCAGAGGCGTATGTGCAACCATGGCTATCGTCATCTGCAATTATCAGCAAAGCCCATAGACTTTGAACCACTCATCCTCACCTCATTGACTGACTGAATGACTGACATGAAAACTTTCTTGATCGTCTTCAAAGGTAATCAAGTGATCTTTAAATTGCTTTGCAGCCGTTGTTGTTGGTTCTTTCTATTATTCACATTTTTACCGAGCAAACAATTACCTCGGACTCCGAGAGATTACCCACTTTGTTCGCGAGAACGCGGATCATGTGAAAAAGTAGCCATTGAAGAATTTTACAAAAGATTCGTGCAAAACACCGCGGGTGCGCTTGAACCGAGCAAGTGTGTACAATGCCATATGCAAAATGATCTCATTATAAGATTGAGTGGTCAAGTGTCGATCAATGGCTCGAGATTTATGGATTGATTGTGGTAATGAACGACCATTCCGAGGAATTATGGTGGCTTCTAGATGAATATCTAGTGATATTACACGCATATATAGCACGTTGATTGTACATTGGTGTTGTAGGTAGCGATGAAACCACTCAGTCCCCAAGAATGACCGCGTCCTAGATTCGAATCCTGATTACTAGTGCTAATGTGTGACTTCGTATTTGATCTACCGATGCTGACAGTTTACTACTTGCAGAGTAATTTCTAAAAATCATACAACGAGATCCGGACAGTCTCATAATAGGTGTGGACCAGTGTTAAGGCCAGGCTGTCGGGCATGGCTTATGAGCATCTCCTGGACACCGAAGGCAAACACGCGAGACTCATCCCCAACTTTGATTCCTCTCAGGTAGTCCGTGGGTTCCACGTAATAGCTTGCATGGGCCAGTTCTCTAAGGACTTTCTCGGTTCGTGTGTCGCTAAGATCAATGACGTCTGGGAGGGCGTAAAGCTCAAGATCATCCCTTACGACGAGACTCCCAGGAGACTAGTCGCTCGCATCTGGTTGCCAAAGATCCGTATGGATAAGGACAAATTCGTCCAGTTCCTGCGCCTTCACAACCCCGGGATTCCCATGGACGACTGGGTTGTTATCAAGGAAGAGGAACCTCGGACAAACAGCCAGCCTGTACTACTCCGCATAAACGAGGAGTGCCTGGAGGCACTGAAAAAGGCCGACTATAAAGTGTGGTTCGGAGTCAGGAATGCAAAGGTAAACTTATTCAGCTCTGCAAAACGGGACGACGACCTAAACCCAATCGATGCCGCCAACGAGCTATTGCAGGAGATGACGATCGACGGTCCGACAAGCCGATCATGCTGAGGGTAACGCAGATAAATCGGTGCACTTGAAGTGCGCCTCGGCTAATCTGCTTGTCTTCCTCTTAGAGGAAGACATCAACATCGCATTAATATAGGAGCCCTGGGTCGGAGGCGACCGAACCGTCAAATGGCTCCAAAGCAAATATTTGAATTTATTCTACAGCACAGGAGACGCTGATCAGGATAGACCTAGGGCATGTATTCTCGCGAGGAAGAGTCTGCATCCTTTTCTGTGTTCGGCCCTGAGCTTCACCGATCTAGTCGTGGTCAAGCTGGAGCAAGCGGGGTCAAAGAACGTGTATATTTCCTCGGCTTACATGGCTCACGACCGATCAGCTCCACCAGAACAACTACAACATTTGACGAACACCATAGCAACAAAAAAGCCAACCTGTTGATAGGCTGCGACGCTAATGCAAGGCATACGCTTTGGGGCAGCACTGAAATCAAGGAAAGACGTGAGTCATTTTATTATTCTTCAAACCTATCGGTGTGTAACAGAAGCAGTACACCAACCTGCTATTTTCCCTGCTCGCAGAACTGTGACTGTTGGGAGGATTCTTAGGGTGGAGGACTGGAGAGTGTCTGACCAGAGATTCTTCTCAGATCACAGTTGGATACTTTTCAGTCTAGATCCCGCCGCAGAGGTCTCCAAACCCTTTAGAAACTCCAGGAGGATCGATTGGAGAAAGTTTGGTCAGGTAATTAAGAGCAAACTCTCCGGTGCGCAAATTGGTAGGATTGGCACGACAGACGAACTGCAGTCAAAGGTCGGGGCTCTGGAAAAGGCATTCGATACCGCCGTTAAAGTCTCGTGGCGTACTAAGTACAGCATGCAGTCCTGGAGGCGCGCATGAGTGGTTTTCATACCAAAAGCGGTCAGGCGCGGTCATGAGTCCGCGAAGGACTTTCGACCAATCAGCCTGATCTCTTTCGTGCTGAAGACCCTAGAACGCGTTCTGGATATTTACTTAAGGATGATTCTGGATAGACGCCTTTCTCTAAGTCCTAGCATGCCTACCTCAAAGCAAAATCCACTGAAACCGCCCTTCACGAGGTAATTGGCCGCTTGAGCGGTCGTTGCAGTACAAGCAGTATACCCTAGCAGCCTTCTTGGATATAGACAGAGCTTTCAACAACGTCAGTACCAATGCCATCAAGCAAGCCTTGACCGGTATTGGATTGCAGGTGTATCTCACGCATAGGATTATATCCATGCTAAGTACCAGGATAATCCAGTCGGATCTGGGAGGCAACCACTTGACCAGAGCTGTGAACAGAGGCACGCCTCAGGGTGGCGCCATCTCACCGGTGCTCTGGTTAATAGTAATGTACAAAATTGTACGTACATTGGACAGCAGCGGGGTGAAGGTGGTGGCGTATGCCGACGACTTGGTGATATCAGTATCAGGGATATTTCTGTCCCTTATGAGCGACATCATGGAAGGAGCGTTGCGAAGGATGTGCTTGTGGGCCGCAAGATGCGGATTCAGCATAAACCCAACCAAAACGCAACTGATGCTATTCACCACCAAGCCAAAGATACCTGAATGCCATCTAGCACGGCTAAATAAACAAAAATTTGTTCTTTCCTCTAATGTACAGTATCTGAGTGCAATCCTGGATCCTAGCTAAATTGGACATTGAACATAAAGCTGAGGGTTAAGAAAGCCTGTATAGCCTTCTATGCCTGCAAGAGAGCCTTTGCAAAAAATGCGGTCTCCGGCCGAGGATGGTTCTCTGAATGTACACCGCTATAGTGCGTCCAGAATGCAAAGAACCGCGTGTGCAAGTGCTATTGGGGCTTTGCAGTCCTGCCCGGCAGATGCTCTCAATGCACTCCTGCATCTCCTCCCCCTGGACCTCCACATTAAATATATTGCAGCGTGCAGTACCGTCAGACTACGTGACTCCGGATGCTGAGCAGCGAAGTCCTACGGCCACAGCAACATCCTAGATGAAATACCTCGAGAAATCTGAGCATCCCAACGGACTATGCCACATGCAAGTTGAACTTCACGAGAAACTTTGTTGTTGACCTTCCAACCAGGGCAAAGTGGAAGACCGGCGGCGTGTTGCAAGATTATGACACAGTATTTTTTACGGACAGATCAAAGATGGCCTGTGGAGTCGGCGAGGGGGTTTTCTCGAATGTACACAGTGTATCCAATTTTTATGGTCTCCCAGGTTTCGCGAGTGTATTCCAGGCGGAAGTACTGGCGATATTGGAAGTCTGTCGATGGCTGGAGCGAGATTCGAGCCCCAAGCGTAACATAGCCATTCTGACCAACAGCCAAGCGGCCATCAAGGCCTTGTACTCAGCGACGACATCTTCCAGGCTCGTGGAACAGTGCAGAGACTCGCTTAACCGCCTGGGCGGCACGCTCAAGATCACTCTCCTCTGAGTTCCCGGGCATAGGAACATAGAGGGGAATGAGAGAGCTGGCGGATTGGATGGCAAGGTTCTACTCTTGGCAGTCCTTCGGCGAATACAGTCGGTGTTCTGCTGGAGGCTGTCGGGAGCCGAGTTTACTCGAACTCCCTAGCAGCAGCGGGCCTAAGATGGTGAAGGCTTACGAGCTGTGCTAAGTCCAGGAGAATTCGACTTGCTTATAACATAGCCCGATCACATGCGCTCCTGTGCCAGACGTGTGCAAATGCATTCAAGATTATGGCGGTCTGCACGGGGCACTGGCCCATAGGGTACCATGCCGCTAAGCTCGGCATACCTTACAACTCGCACTGCCGAAGCTGCGGAGAAGGAAGGGAAACCGTCATGCACTTGCTCTGCGATTGCCGAGGCCTGACTAGAGTCAGGCTACGGACAGTGGGTAAACCATTCTTTGGGGACCTCAGAGAAATTTCTAGCTGCAGGGTGGAAGAGCTGCTTTCTTTCGTGAATGCTACGGGCTGGCTCTGAAGATCCGAGCCGGCTGGACTCTGCCTCCCTGCTCCCATAACGACAATCACGGTCTTAGGAGTTTGTGACATCAAAACAGCGCACCAAAGCGCTAATTGGGCTCTTTGGAGCGGCCACTGATACCTACCTACCCTACCATAATAGCTCCTCTAGATGGAAGAAAACAGTGCCTAACAATTGGCGAAAAAACATATCCTTGGATAACTCGTACTTACTACAGACCCCGGGGTCACTTATAATGCGGGGTGTGACTCCCCGAGGTACCCAAGTAAGCAGTTCTGACCCCCTAGCTGCCAATATACCTGTGTCCTAGGGAGTAGCATAACGCGGTGTTAGCCTAGCTCTTCCAAGGAGGTGGTAGTTGTGACGTGTATCACGACCCAGCCCCTTCCGGAACCTAGTCGGTTAGTACACATTGAACCGGTGTTAGTAGACCGCGTTGGCCCGACCAAGCGTTGATTCGACCGTGAATTCCGGGATCTGAGGGTACACCCGTTCCCGACTATTGAGGTCCGCGCCTTTGTACACAATGCGCTGGTGAATTTTCCATGGAGAATACACATAAACCAACAAAAAAAATCTACGAAATAACAGGGAAGGAGGAAGAGCTGAGTGCGTTTGGGCGCAGCACAAGAATGCGTCGTTCACCGCAGCGATCAGCGAAATAGGCAGCGAAGTCGGACATACCCGATGTGACACCGGGACACCCAAATAAAGAGGAAGACTTATCAAGTGGTGCGACTGACCGTACGGGGATGGCAACTCCAATCCCCTGTAGTGCCCCTATTCCCAAAAAAAGCCTAGTCAGAATCGCTAGTCTTGTGCAGATGAATTCGGACACAAACCGAGTGCAAGTGCTGTCAACCATCGTAGTTATAGTCAAAGAGGAAAGGCTCATCATGAAATGCGCAGCAGTGGTGAAGCGTATGCGGTCGGCAACGTTCCTCCAGAGGAACGTCAGCAAAGGCGTCAAAAACGGGCTGATGGAACTAGAGGAACTATTGGACCGAATTGCCTTCTATAGGTGAACATGGAGAGACGATTGGAGAACAAAAACAGTCACACTCCCTGCTGAGAACGCTTCTTGCGCCTAACGGACTGCAGATAACCCACTGAAAAGCGAACTGGGGAGAAAGCGGAAAGAGGACCACGTGCCTGAAGGAGACTTTATCAAAGCAGTTTCAAGGGCCAAAAAAAGAAGACGAAAAAGGAAATAAGTCGAGAAACCGGAAGCTGGACGCAGTCGGTGTGAAAAGTTTTGTGAATTTCTTTTATAAAGGCATTTGGGTGTGGATTTGTCCCATTAGTACGTAACACGTAATCTACGCATATATTATGTGAGAATATCCGCTTTCGGGAGATATTGACATTAAAAATCTTGAATTTCCAAAGAAGTGACAACTTTGTTAGTAATAATGCGATTTTCACCAAACTTATTCTAGTTCTATATTATAGCCTAAATTGCTGTTTTCGTGGTGCGGAGAGGAGGGGGGGGTGGGTCTGCAGCCAATTACTGAAAATTATAGTAATATACTATTATTAACTGTATTTGAAGGGATAGCGATATGGAAAGTATTTCGGAGCCTAACCACCATATAGTGGCAGCCTCTTGATTTTTTCAAATTTTTCGGTTGAGCAGTTTCTGAGAATGGTCGCGTTAAATAAATAATCACTTTCCACCCCCCAAACTCCCCGTCTTTCCAACAAATGTCAAAACTAAGACAAGCATGGAAAAGTACTAACCGAGACCTTTCATTTGATACTCCAATATGACTATATTTGGTGAAAACAAAAAAATTGAAACCCCCGTTTTGCATGTATGGGGACCTCCCCTTAAATTCTACGTCAAAGGATGTAACTCACTGTATACTTGAGCGTTCACAGTTCCCACCTTTCCACCAAATTTGGTGTCAATCGCTGCTACAGTCCATTTATTCATGTGACGGACAGACAGACAGATAGTAAACCAATTTTAATCAGGTTTTGTTTTACACGAAAATTTAAAAATGGAATGGTCGCCTCATGTAACACGGTATCAGATTGAATCTCAATAAAGCTAAATGTTTGACTACCGATCCCCATGAAACTGGCACAATCACCATCAATGGCATAAATATTTCGGGTTAATGCTATCAGCCAATGGTGAACTACATTATGAGGTTGCTTCGCGCAATCTAGATGAAGTGGCGTTCCGCAACTGGTGTTCTCTGTGATCGACGTATCACCGAACGTCTCAAATCTAAAATTTACCGCCATGTCGTCCGTCCCGTTCCTCCTTTGTTGTTCAGAGTGTTGGCCGACTATAAAAGACAATGAACGGTGTCCTGCGGTAATGTAGACGAAGATGTTGCGTTGGATTAGTGACGTGACACGTTTTCATTATACCCGAAATGAGGATATCCGCGATCGATATGGTCTTGCGTCGATCGTAGAAAAATTCCGTGATAGGTTTCTTCGATGGTATGGTCACGTAATTCGCACTGACGAAAATTCACTTGCCAAGATTGATCTGTACATTAAAGCCGATGATAAGCGACCAAAAGGCCGGTCGAAACAACGGTGACTTGATACGTTGGATGGGGATTTAAAAGCCTAGAGATTGCATCCAGATCAGGCTTTTGATAGAATCAAATGGTGAAACCCATCAGGACGAGCCGACTCCGGTTGTGAACTGGACATAGGTTGAAGAAAAAGGAAATTGTGGTATCTTGGATAACGCTGGTGAATTGATGGTTACACACTTGCGATGTTAAAGACTCGTCAAAACTCATCTGTCTCTCCCTCAAAGCCTAACTTATTCCTCATTCAATTGCGCTATTGGGCCAGCATGTTCCCAAATTCCGCCCTTTGGCACAACGTTTAGACAACTCAATGAAAAAGGTGGATGGGGATTCATGGGCTTCGCTGAAGAAGGGCGTTTTTCCTTCTCGTTGGAAAGTGGCATGGCTCCCGTTGACCAAGAAAGCGACTCGGAGCTGAAGTCTGTATACCGACCACTGTGCCGAGTCTTGACATGGCGGGAAAATACTCAAAAAGCTCATCAGGAGTCGACACGTTAAAGTGATCCGTGCTGACGGGGACTTGGTCCTAAGCAGTGTTGTTTCAGAACAGGGAGACCAACGGCACATGCTGTTATGCAGATCGTGAATACAGTTCACCGAGCCGAGGCACATAATCGCCAACGTCAGAGACGCTTTCAATTCCTTAAGATGGGTAGATATGTCAGGCATATTAGAGAACTAATTTCAAGTGCCGACCTATTAGGGGATTATCTGAGACACCGCACTTGACTCAGTGAGGCGCTAAAGGACCATAGGAAGATGGGGATCAGGACGGCAGTAACTCAGGGATCCATTCTAGAGAATATTTCTTATGGTACTCTGCTGAGATTCAACATTCCAGAAGAGTCCCGCCTGCCCAGTTATAGAGACGACGTTACGTGTATTCTGAAAGCACCGCTGAATAGGCGCAAAACAAATTTGGCATATTGTTGCGATGGGGAAGCGGATAGATGACTGCTCATGTTTTAAGCCTTTTGAAAATGAAGTTATCTTGATCGGAAAGGGAATCTCGATTCTGCGTTCTATATTGATCGAAAAGTGGACTATGCAGTCAAAACCTCCTTGTTTTACTGCTCGACTTGAATATGGTATTTTTCGAGCGAACCATATAAGCAGCGGATAACGCTCCAGCTGGGGTCTCGGCCTTGATTCAGCTAGTTGCAAATTTGGGGGCCCTACATCTACAAAGAGATGTCTTCCGTCGCGGTCCGTTCTGCTCTATGGTGTGGAGGTATGGGCGATGCCTTTGACAAGACGGTGTATCGTAAGCGCCTTCCCTAAATGAAGAGAGGGGGAGCTTTGCGAGTAGTGTTTGCTTGTAGCGGTGATTTAGAACCGATCGTGATGGCAGCCGCGGGAGTGATTTTTGTTGCTAAGGAACGCAAAGTAACCTACATCTGTAAGGATGGAGACTAAGAAAGGTGGTTGCCCGTGAAGAAGGGCAACACACACTCAATGAGGAGCAACTCTCTTGGCTGATTGAGCCAAGAGGCAGGTGGACTGTGTGGCCCATCGACGGCTGAATCGAAAGTATGATAAGATTAACTGTCTTACTTGCACAAGATTGAGAAGGTACGAACTCCTGGTTGTGCAATGGAATGGACGACTCCGAGCATACCTTATTCTCTTGTGTGTATAGGTTTCGTCAACAACTTTGTATAGAGGCTGGGAAGCTCCCTCCGGGCAACACGCTCAGAAAGATGCTGAGGAGCGCTGCCATATGGAGTCGTATTGCACATTACGTTCAAGTTCTTCTTTTTGGTAAGAAAATTGAGGTCAGTTGATGGAGGGACCGGATGACACTAACAGTTTCCTTCCTCCTTACCTTTCTCGTTGGCAAGAGAAATTCCCGGACTGGAAGGGTCCTAAGAGAGAGTGGGGAGGCTAACCTCAAGTACTGTGTCAAACTATTCCACGCTAGTTCTCTGATGGGTGGGAGGTGTTTAGTTGAGCGGACAGCTGTGGAAGACCAAAACTCTACTTCGAAAAAAAAGCTGTTACTATATGGAAGAAGCACATGAAAAGTCACCATCTCAGGCTCTTGCAGCTTTTCTTTTGGAAATATTGGGTGCGTCTTTATAGGAACCTTCATTTCCTATTAATACTCGCGTCTATGGATCATAGTCGACTTTTTTACCACCACACTCAGCAAAAATGCTCCCGCAAATCATCACAACTCCACCGTCACTCATAAAACTCATAAATCATCAGCTCATTATAATTAATTCAGAAACTATACCCGAAACTAATTTAAGTTGCCAAACAGTGTCAAAACCCTCGTAAATTACCTGAACGGTCGTGAAAGATATTTCAAGATCAAGATCAAATCTCAGAAAAAAAACGGTTGAACTGCTTAATATGTGACGATAGTATCTATATTTCAAGTTTCGTATCTGAGCATATGATTGAACAGTAAAATGGAATCATTTTAAAACATAATAAAACTCATCAAAAAAAAATGCGATCAGCTGGTGATCGTGAAAGAGAGTAAAAGTTTTTGTGGAATTTATGGAGTAGATCGACCGGTCTGGCTGCGCAAAATGTAGCTATGAAGATAGTCGTTTTGTGGCTCTTTCCTTACCTTCCTCAGGTGGCATGTTAATAAGCTAATAAAAATGTGAGTGTTCCACTTTTAAGTGTTATGACTTTGGGTTAATTTTGATTTATTGTCTCACGAGGGCGTTGGTTTGTTTTGTCATGGTGGTTCTCAGTGAGCAAGGTTGATGATCTCAAGCTGTAGTAATGTCGGCGAAAGATACATATAATGGACCAAAGAGATGATACATCTTATTCGCCAGCATTCTTTTGTTTGTCCGGATGGGTCAAATTGTTAGAGCGCTGGGCTATCGTGGAAGGTCGCGGTTCAAATCTCATTGATGGCAGAGGAACTTGTTGTCGTACCTGGATCTCGGATATCAGTCGACTCATCTGCGAATGAGTATCTGAGTCAAATCAGGGTAATAATCTCGGGCGAGCGCAATGCTGACCACATTGCCTCCCACAGTATACTCTAGTGTACCGTTGCGGTCTTTTTTTTTTCTGGAGTAGGGTAGGTGAATGCGTTTACGCACAGAGTGTTGGACTCCCGCAACAGCACGCTGGCGGACTACCAACTAAACACCTCCCTGTCATCAGAGAACTAGCCTGGAACCGTTTGACACATTACTTCGGGCTAGCCTTACCGCTCTCCCGGCTTTGGGAGCCTTCAAGTCAGGGAATTCCTTTCACCAACGGGAGGGGAGGGGAGGAAGGGAGTTGTTAGTTCAGGGAACCCGTTACCGTCCCATCCCTCTGCCGGTCGAGTTCAATCTTCTTCGTAGTAAGAAGAGCCCGAACATAATGCGCAATACGATTCCAGCTGCCAGCGCTCTTCAGCATCTCTCTGACAATGTTGTCTGGAGAAAGCTCCCCTGTGTCTGCATAAAGCTGCTGGCGGAGGCCGTCCCACCTTTCGCAAGAGAAAAAGGTGTGTTCGGCGTCATCCGCGACTCTATTGCAGAACACACAATCAGGAGATCGCGCCTTCCCAACCCTGTGCAGGTAAGACTGAAAACCTCCATGCCCACTTAGCAGTTGGGTAAGGAAGTAATCAATCTCACCGTGCTTTCTGTTCAACCATGGGTCGAATTTGTCGATGAGCCGCGCAGTCCACTTGCCCCTTGGCTCATTTTGCCAAGAAAGTTGCCACTCGTTAAGGGTGCGTTGCCGTTCTTCACGGGCAACCACTTCTCTTAAGTTTTCGCCCTTACGGCGATAGATAGCTTTGCGCTCCTTGGCAAGGAGGGCAACGGGGATCACTCCCGCAATCACCATCACAGGCGGTTCGGAGACGGTGCGATAAGCAGACGCCACTCGCAAAGCTCCCCGCCTCTGCACTTGAGCGAGGCGTTTACGATGCACCTCCTTGTCAAGGGCATTAGCCCATACCTCCGCACCATAGAGAAGGACGGACTGCATTGCTCCCATGAGGAGACGTCTCCTAGATGATATAGGGCCGCCGACATTCGCCATTAGCCGACTCAAGGCCGCGACTCCTGCTGCAGCCCTGTCCGCGGCTGCTTTGATTTGCTCTAAGAAGCTCATCTTCGAGTCGAGCATTAAACCAAGGTATTTAATCGCTGGTTTTGACTCTATAGTCAACTCGCCGATCGATATCGGACGCAAGGTCGGGATTCTCCTTCTGGTCAGGATGACTACTTCGGTTTTTTCCAGCGCAAGGTTGAAACCGTGAGCAGTCATCCATCCGCTTACCCGTCGCATCAATATGCCAAGTCTGCTTTGCGCCTGTTCAACAGTGCGTCCGGCAACAAGTGCCGCAACGTCGTCTGCATAACCGAACGGCTCGATTAAACACATCTACGACCTCCATAACAGCATCCACTGTAGATTTCCCTGTTCTGAACCCGAACTGCCTTGCGGATAAGTCCCCGGCAACACGGATCGCTTCAGCGAGTCTACTCCTGATGAGCTTCTCGAGCACTTTTCCGGCCGTGTCAAGCATACACAGCGGTCGGTATGCAGACGGGAGCTCCGGGTCTCCTTTACCTTTACTGATCAACGCGGTCTGGCCACTTTCCAGCGACAAGGAAAAATGCCCTCCTTCAAGCATGCGTTGAATGCTTCGAGCAGCGATTCTGGCCGTTGGCGGAACACCAGTTTGTAAACTTCCGCCGGGATGCCATCAGGACCTGGCGCCTTCCTGTTTTTCATAGTGAGAACCGCTTCTTCGAGTTCTCCCAATGTGAAAAGGGGGCAATCCACGACGCTTTCCGCGCTGTTCGCATCAACCCGTACAGGGGAACAATGCCCGCACAATGCGGTCCATCTGGTCGGTGCTCAATATGCAGGGCTTCCGCAGAGCCCCGATTTTCCGAGTGACAAGCTAATAGCCAACTCCCCACGGGTCATCATTCACCTCATTAACAAGATTTTGCCAGCCGCGAGCTTTGCTTTTATTTATAGCGCTGCGGAGTCTCCTTTTTGCTGATCTATATTGTGCCTTTATGGCACATGCCTCCTCGTTGGCGTACAAACGTTGTGCCAAACGGCGGAGCTTATGACACTCCTTCCGTAGGTCGGCAATTTCTGCCGTCCACCAGTACATAGAAGGCTTGTCGCACCTGGGGCCTCTCCGGGGCATGGAAGCCTCACACGCCGTCGTTATCAGATTCATCACTGAATTTACGACGGTGTCAGCTGCGACACCACCACCCCCCGGAGTGCCCCCCAGCGCGGCCCTACCTGCTCCAGGAGCTTCGACGAACCTTGCGATGTTCACCCTCGCGACATTCAACACGCAGGGGGAACGTCGTGTTGGTGCTCGCCGGCAAGTAGCGTCAAACACTTCGAACGTAATGTACTGATGATCACTTGCCGAGAAGTCTTCTAGTACTCGCCACCCGTCCACCGATGATACTAGAGATTCCGACGCAAAAGTGATGTCAGGAATGCTTCCTTCACAACCTGGGCGCCGAAACGTTGGCGTGGATCCGGTGTTTAAAATTACGAGCCCGGTTCTCGCCGCCATTTCCAGAATCCGTTTCCCTCTGGAGTCTGATTGAGGCATGCCCCATTAAAGAGCCCTGGCATTAAAATCACCGCCAACCAGGATTCGTCCCTCCGTGCTCGAAACGGCGTCCTCCAGAGCATCAAGCCGGCACCGAAAGTCCGGAATCGACTCATTCGGCGTCAGGTAAACGCTAAAAAACGTTATCCCTAAACACCGGATCCAGACAAATCCGTCCCCCCGGCCTTGGGCAAGAACACGAAGTCGAACGTCGTCCCGAACCCAGATGGCAGCGGTGCCCGATAAGTCGAGATACCATGAGGACGGGTCCTTGTTTCGGTATTGCTCGCTAATCAGCACTAGATCAGCATTTACTTCCGCAGCGAACTGTGCTAGTAACTGGTGAGCGGTGTACCCCGGTGCATATTAATTTGCAAAATGCGGCTCATGGCGTTCGCACCCTAGCCCTCTCCAATTCCGCCCTGAAGATCGGACACCGTCCCGAGCCCGCAGTGTGTGCGACGCTTTCGCCAGACGCGCCACGATCCCTGCAGAGAACACAACTCTCGCTTTCCTTGCAAGTCTTCGCTTGATGACCCGCTTGGCCGCATCTCCGGCATGCTGTCCTCCTGTCCGGACCCTTGCAAGCTGCTGACGTGTGTCCATAGTCCAGACACCAGTAGCACTTGGTGGGGACTATCCGCATTCGTACCCTGCATACTACCCATCCGATTTTGATTCTCCCGCTATTAAGGAGTTTCCTCGCATATTGCTCGGGGACTTCCACCACAGCGAGCTTTTGGCCTTGAACATTTACAGAGGTAATACCTACCCGGGCATTGGTCACCTCTGGACATTCACGCTTTAGCGCCTCCTCTACTTCGGCCTTTTCTGTGAGGCAGTCAAGATCCCGTATTTCCAGAGAGCACATGGGTTCTAGGCTGGAAACAAGAGCCTTCTCCCCCAATAGCCGCTTCGCAGAACGTGCTCTTGTTGGTCGTCTTTGGGCCCAGTTCGACGAGAACTCCAACACTCCTCGTTTTCCGTATCGAAGACACCTCTGCTCCGTTCTCCTCGGGTTTCATCCTGTTGCGGATTTCACTAAGGACTTCCACAAATGTCTTGCCTTCCGTCGGCTTAATGAGCAGAGCCAACGGTCTAGTCCTTCTTCGTTTCCTCGGTTTTTCCGCTACTGACTTTAGGTTGGCAGCCTCCTTGTTTTTGGACAGACGTGTCTCTGGCGACGGAGTCCGTTGTTTCTTTTTATCCTTTTTCGCCTTCTTTTTTTGGGCCTTGGAGACTACTTCGATAAAGTCTCCTTCAGGCACGTCGTCCTCTTTCCGCTTTTTCCCCAGTTCACTTTGCAGAGGGCTATCTGCGGTCCGTTTGACGCAAGCCGCATTCTCAGCGGGGAGTGCGACTGTTTCTGCTCTACAATCATCTTCCGCTGCTCTCCACGTACGTCTATAAAAGGAAATGCGGTCCAGTAGTTCCTCCAGTTCCATCAGCCGGTTTTTGACGCCTTTGCTGACGTTCCTCTGAAGGAACGTTGCCGACGGCATACGTTTCACCACTGCTGCGCACTTTCTGATTAGCCTTTCCTCTTCGGCTCTAGCGAGGACGGTCGAATGCACTTCCACTCGATTTGTGTCCAAATCCATCTGCTCAGGACTAGCGTTTCTCACTGAGCTTACTTCCAAAACAGGGGCACTGGAAGGTAATGGAGTTGCCATCTCCGCACGGTCAGTCGCGCCACTTGATGAGGCTTCCTCTTTATTTAGGCGTCCCGGTGTCTCATCGGATATATCAGCCCTCGTTGTCTCTTGCACTGATCGCTGCGGTGAACGACGCATTTTTGTGCTCCGCCCAAACGCACCCAGCTCTTCCTCCTTGTCTGTTGTTTCGTCGTTTTTTTTTATAATTTTCTGCTACGCTCACATCACCCCCTCGACGCCGATGAAGAGTTGTCGACGGCTCCGGAGACTCCCAGTGTGTCCCGACGTGTACCGGTCATTCGCGGTTCGCTCTTTACCGAGAAGCTTTCTCGAGGCTACTATCTAGGACGCAGGTATGCTGCCAGCTAGGGGGCAGAACTACTTACTGGGGCACCTCGGGGACGTCACACCCCGTATCGTAAGCGACCCGTTGAAAAATCGCTAACGACCCCTAAGGGGTCTTGAATGAACTGCTCTGACACACTTCAAGGCCCTGATCCAATATGGATTGTTGCGCCAACGATTATTATTATTATTCTTTTGTTTAGACTTATGCAATCCAGGAAAATAAAGACAGGAACTATTGAAAATGGCATCGCTTTATTGAGTCCGTTATCAAATCATATACTGGCTAAGGTTATTTAATAAAAGAATAGAATTAGACTGCTGAGAAGCGCTGACTCAGCGATCTAATTCGCCATTCGCCCGTAACCACTCTAAGGTTCGTCGAACAGAATCAGGAATTGGCCAAATATGATCGCCTTTCGGGTTGAAGCCATTCTCATCTGCGGAATATTCTACTCGGTATAAGTTGCCATCATCCCCTGTGTATTCATAGAATCCTGTAGCTTTCAAGCCTTCCTCGTCTTTTCCAACGTTCTCAACACGGCCAGATTCCTCTCCTAGTATGCCATTCTCGGTTTCAAATCTGGAAAAAAAAGGAGGGGATTATAAGTTCTCTGAGGCAAAGTAGCCTTTAGTTCTTGGTTGATCAAAAGAGATGTCAAAAATTGGCTAATATTTGTGGTTGAATATGAAAGAGACTTCTTACTGATGAAGGGAACAATTGATTCCCGAAATATGGTGCTGATCAATGAAAACTCCTTGCGTATTTTTAGATGTACTCACAAATAATGATAGCCATCTTCTGCCTCCTCCTTTTCTGAACGTATGATTTTCCATCCACCTCGTCCTTCACCGGTTCCTTTTCCCTTCACAGTTGGTCGGGCTGCAATCTGTGTTGTAGAATAAGTATAAGGTCGGAAGGAAGCAGTTGAACGAGAAGTCGTCGTAGGAGTTGGACGAAATGTTGTACTCGTCCTGTAGGAAGCATCCTTGTCAGGTTTATATCCCCCTGTGTATTCTCCACCGCCTGGCCTATAAGGTACATCCCGATGTGAATATTTGCCTTCATCACTGGGAACATAGCGTCCTTCGTTAGGATTGGGAACATAGCGACCATCACCGGCCCTATAACGTCCATCGTTTCCTCCTCGGTAGCGACCATCATTTCCTGCGATGTAACGACCCTCATATGGTCTTCTAGTCGTTGATATCACTGGGAAGGAATAAAAGGGTCTCCTTGTCGTGGACGACGGCCGATAACTGCCATCGTCTTGGGCTAATATTCCAACCGTGAACAGTGCTGAAAACACCACAACCGCACCCTACGAAACAAAGGGTTTTTATCATTTTCAGATAGTCAAACGTAAAACTTCACTCACTACCAATTTCACTAAATGCATCGTTACCACGTTTATCCACTCTAGTGATCATTGGACGGTTCTTCGGTTTTTATACCGTAATTAGTTCCTGGTAAAGCTGCTCTATTAGGCTGGAAATTTATTTGGGCTTAAGGTGCAATCTGCCCATTAGCAGAAGTGAGTACGCACTAGTGATGATGTAACCACCTGTATTGCATATTTCTAAAATTTCAATTAAATCGATTAAAATATGTTTCATTTAGAGATGCTCCCCGTATGCGAAAGGTGAAACACATATCTCGATATCACTTGGAATATATCTGCATAATTGGTTGCGTTGGAATATCGTTATCGGCTGAGTCTCATAAGTGATTACCAGAGAATTAATTACTTTTTTGAATTGAGGCTAATAGCAGTGTATTTATTAGATTGGGCTCCTGAATACAGTTGCGATGGCTTTTCAGTAGATTTGGTAGAAAACGCTCATGGAATTCAGTCTAGGACAGCCAACATATATATACCAAACCAAATTGTCGTAAGTGCTGGTGTTTCTCCCGCTATACAGCCTCCTCAATCATAACTCACCAAACTTTTTAACCTTTTTTTGGTCTGAGACAAAATGTAGGGGAGATTATTGTGATGCTCAAATGTTGACCTGTCTTCACTGATCTGTCACTTTATTTTATGAACATCGGCAAAAAGTAGCCTTGGGCCAAGGTGGGCCAAGGGGAACCGAGTTGATGTCTGCCTGTCTGTTTTTTGTAAGAAGGTAGAAATTTTCAAAAGACTTGGAGACGCCAGAGTGTGGCGCTTTTACTCACTAAAACCACTCCTGACTCCCGCCTGCTCCGTGGAACCACCATAAGGTATTACATCACGGGGCGGAGTTAGCTCACTTTAGCTATTTCTCCACTTTTCTAAGCGCGACGTTCGAAATCGTGGTTTCCTTGCCTCTTCCGCTTTCTGCAGTTTGCCCTGGATTGATGCGACCATTGTGTTTATCGCACCCCAATCCTTCTGTAATGTTAACACCCCCTAACACATTTTCCGGTGTGCTTCGTAGAAAGTTTCCGCTAGGTCTCTCCTCTCATCCCTGAATCTCGAACAGTGGAAGAATATGTGCTCTTACTCCCCGGCGACTCTCTTGCAGTTTGGATAATTTGGTGAATTGTCCAATTTGAACCTGTAAAGGTACTGGCGATATTCCCCATGCCCCGTCAGAAACTGGGTGAGATTATAATTACACTCCCCATGTGGTCTTCCCAGCCACTCACTAATGGTGGGGATAAGCATGTTTTTCCACTGACCCTTTCTCGAGTGGTACCAACGCTCCTGCCATCTGTTTGCAGGTCTCTTCCTTTCGGCGTTCTTCGTCTGCGACAAAGGAGAGACCATACTCGTCGTAGATCCCTTGTCACAAGTATATTGCATATGTTTTTTAAAATTTTGCTTCGTATCCATCATCATTCTGAAGTATTTGATGGTCGACTCGGAAGTTCGCTTCTGGCGATTTGTGTGGACCGCTTCCGTTTTTTCCTCCGGAAGTGCTAGACCAGCGCTCTCTAACCAGGCCTTAACAACACTGACTGCTTCGCGAAAGTATACCTCAACATCCTATAGATGCTTTACGACTACAATCAATGCTATATCATCCGCAAAACCCATTACCGTGCCCTCGAAAAGTTAAGTACATCATTGCACATGATGTTCCACAGTAGTGGACCTAGTACGGAGCCCTGTGGGACACTTGCAGTGACAATGCACTCCTTCGGTCTATCATGGGTGTTATCACAAAGTGTCCGTTCTTGCAAGTAGCTATCGACACTCTGTTGACTGCCAACAACCGTGCGCGGATTTCATCGTCGTAGCTGTTATCGGTTGTGATTCTCGACCCTAGATAGGGGAAATTATCAACGGCCTAAAAGTCCCATTCGACCAGTGCGGTTTGATGTTGTTGGTTGATTGATTTTTGGTGTTGACATTGCCCCCATATATTTTGTCTTGCCTTCGTTGATGTGCAGTCCAAGATCTCGCGCTGCCTGCTCGATCTGGATGAAGGCAGTTTGTACGCCTCGGGTGGTTCTTCCCATGATCAGCACAGGCCAGTAGTTGGGTGGACTTAAAGATGATCGTACCCCGCACATTTACCTCAGCATCAAGGATCATTTTTTCCGGCGTTCGGTCAACACGTGGTCAATTTGGTTGAAAGTGGTACGTCTGAAGAGGCCCACGTTGTCGACCGCTTTCCGCGCAAATCAGGTACTTCCAACAACTATTTCTGTCACACTGCTAATTGAATAATCTGCAGTCCATTGTCGTGTCGCCTGAATGCGGGCTTCGTGCCTACTTGGCTGTTATAATCACCAAGTATGATTTTGATATCATACCTGGCACAGGTTTCGAGGGTCCACTGAACTGCCTCGTACAAGGTATCCTTCTTCGACTCTGAAGTGTCCTCTGTATGGGCATGAACGTTAATGAGGCTTATATTTCTAAATCTGCTCGCAAGCGCAGAGTACATAGCCGTTCGCTTATGTTTTCGAAGCCGATCACAGCAGGTTTAATTTTTGGTTGATTAACAAACCGACTCCGAGCAGATTGTTTCTTGGATGGCTACTATAATATATATTTCCCCATGTAGGGTTGTCAGCCCTACCTAACCCCCAACCTGGAGGACCAGTTGGTGCGGTTTGTCCCATTTTTAGGCGCGTGAGACTCGCATTCATCCTTCTCCGTCTGCAGTTTTTCGTTACGAAAGAGCTCCCAGCGGTCACCACGTGGAGGTGAAGATAGGGTTTGATAGATCTATTGGTGTTGGTTCAGCAGGCATTTCCCAGGTTTTATGCTCCATCGTGGATATTAATGCACATTTCGCCCTGGGACCTATAACTTGCCCGACTGAAGGAAACTGCCAGGCCTCCTCAGATCTCAGACGAAGATACCTTGATAAGGTTTTTTTCATTGAAGAACCTGCAGACTCTCTCCCTCTGGAGAATGTTCTCAGATTTGCTAAAGCTTGCGACCGGAAGCCATTGAAGCCATTGAATATTTACGGGGATAGTACAATGGGTCTAACAATGGCCTGAGTGCTTGGAGCTGCGGCTCCCCTCAGTAAACTAAAATAAACTAACGAATTGAGCTCGATCCAGGAGATAGGATTGAAGCCAACTGACTAAGGAACCCAATATACCGAAGTTACGCAATTTACTTAATAGAACATGATGATTGACCCGCTCGAAAGCCTTACTGAAGTCTGCATAGATCGCGTCCACTTGGTGCCCTTTTTCCAATTCACAAAGGACGTTAGAAACTAGAAATATGAGGTTAGTGGAGGTTGACCGACCTTTTTGAAACCCATGTTCCGCCAGTTTCTCGAATAGTTTGGGGATAGTTGACAATATAGCAACACCTCGGTAATATTCAACCGGCCGTCTGACACCACTCTTAAAGATGACCGTGAGATGAGAGGACTTCCACGTGGATGGAAAAATGCCCATTGAGAGTGATTTGTTAAGGATAAAATGCAGAAGACTAGTCAATTGGTCTATGCACGGCGCCAAAAAGTAGGGAGGGATTAGATCGGGGCTGGGACCTTTGTTGACGTTGAGCTCCTGAATAATCGATGCCGGAATCATATCAGCTAACGTGGTACGCGATGGGATAAAAGGTGGGTAGGATGTACTTTGAAAATGATCAGCAAATAAGTCATATATTCCCTGTTGGCCAGAAGAAGTTATGTCCTTTCTAGACAAGGAAGTAGGGAAACCGTGGGATTTTGCGGTGAATTCCTTGGAAATTCTATCGTACTTTCCCTTAAGATCCTCGCTAATGTTGTAACCATTTTTCATATCTTTGCGAAGCTTATTCCGTTTGTTCCTTAGGTTGCTTAAATTACTATTAAGTAAGGGCTCCTCCTGCTACATTTAGTCTGCTATGCTATGCTATGTGTTGTCATATTGACAATTAAGTGTATTGTGGATGGTTGTGGTGTGGTGGTTTCGAACTCAGCTTTTTGGTATGCCTTAAAGTAGTTAACTTAGTACACGGCATTCTTAGGTCCTAGGCGTTGTCGGAGTGCGTACCGGATGAGTTTTTGTAACACATGGTCAAACGCGTTGTTAGAGCTATAGTTCTTGAAAAAGCGGGCTTGGTTCTACGGCAAAAAAATGCTTTATGGGTGGAAATGCCAATTGTATAATGGGAAGTTTGAACATTTCGCTGGGCTGTTTTTTTTCTTACAAACAGGATGGGTCTGGCTATTTTGTCCATCAGATGATGTTCCATCGGAACTCACTGTGATCCGATACAAGATTGTCAAGCCCTGTAGCTTTCCTGGGTTTCACACGCTCAATAGGCTCTTCAATTTCTGTGACAGCTGCTTCATTGATAAATGGAAATGTTATCAGTAATATTGGGGGTTCGGGGTACTTCAAGACGATGACGACGTGGAACGGTGGTCCTGTGAGCTATCAAATGAGGAGTTGATGATAATATTGGTTCCCATAGATAAATCTATAGTGAACTGATTTGGGGAATCGAGAGAGCGCCAAGATCTGGATAGCTTAGATGATGAGTAGTTGACAAAAGCCGCATATTAATTCAGCAAAAACAATAATAATAAACAAAAGAGAGACCGAGAAAGACGTAGGTAGGTCAATTAGGTCAAATATTTTTTATGTTTTTTATATAATGTTAAGTGGATGTTGAACAACGGATGAAAACAATTCCTATACTGAAAGTATTGTATAAGTGGCAACTGCAACTCAACAGCTACTAACCAAATATCGAGAAATCCGACGAGTGTATGTTTATTGCACTTTCTTTTCCGAAACAATGATTAAAAGCTCCTTAAGATTCTTTTATAATTGGAGATTTCCAGTCATAATTGTCGGGAAGACCACATACGAACCATTAAGAGCAATAACAACCCAACACTTATGTGAAATTTTCCCAATTACCACTGCACGCCCAAAACTATAATTCTTTTATCTTTATTAAATCCCAATCGGCGGTAGCGATAATCTACATAACAACTCCGGCAACAGCCATTTCATTCTCCCAAAAATGTCATCTTTTGCACAATCATTATCGCATCAATTATTATTATTGAATGGCTAATTGCTGTCCATGTAGAATTTATGCAAAATAGTCAATAGCAGTCATCGTTACTTACATGCTGATTTCCATGGAAATATGACATAATATCTTGGCAGAAAGTGCAATGCAAGGTGTGGTTTTACCGAAAATTCCGACCCCGACAAGATGGTAAAAACGCATAGTCCACCTCCGGCTACGCGGCTCTTGCTGGCATACCCATGTATGACTTGATCTGATCTTGGCAAAGTCTGATTCAAGCAAATTTTATCACTTGGAAGAAGATTGTGATCGCATCTGTACGATGAAGTTCAGATGAACCGATGTACCCACATATGAACATATTTATATATTAAGTAATTCGTATATGCCATATATGTAGGTTTGCGTGTAGACAAACGCAATTGGAAATCAGTTGAAGGCAGCTCGTTTTGCAAGCGAACTTCATCTTTGTACAGTTCAAAGTGGTCACCTCTCAGGGTTAGCTTGTATCTATTGAAGTTCTCTTTCGATAGTTTGTTACAAGTAACTCAATAAATAAGTATAAATATTACATTATATAGTGTGAAATAAAACCTTATTAAAACCGGTTTACAGTCTATCTGACAGTTTGCCTGGCGGTCTGTCTATTACACTCATTTTGTCAGAAACGATTACCCCTCTTGATACAAAAATTTGGTGGAAAAGTGGGAACTAGTAATGCGATAAGTGCTTTCTCATTTTTGTCATGTGTTGCAAGAGGGCCAAGGCGGGGACCGGAAGGTGATAACTGCTTTTACAGGCCCATTTCCAGAAACTACTCAACCGAAAAATCTGAAAAATATCACTGTATGCTACCTATATTTCAAGATACCCTCCATACCTATATATACTTACTATATTGATTGCTTCTATAGTTCTTATAGAGTCTGCCAGTGGCATGCCTTTTCGCAAATATAATTCACGTGTTGCTTAAAACTGAGCTTATTATTATTATTATTCTGTTAAGGGAAAGTCGCACCGCGTCCTTGAAGAACTATTGTGTCCCTTTTACTGGTTATAGTGTACCTGTTCATCATAGTTTCTCAAGCAGGCCAGCAACCGTTAGGAACTTTAGTATGTTCCCCACTTCCAGAAGTTTCAGCTTTGCATCTGGTATTAAGTGTTCTCCCAGATGTATCGACCTACTTTGCACAAGTGCCGGACACTGTCCCAGGATGTGCATAGAGGTTTCGTCCTCCTCCTCACAGAACCTGCAGGCAGTGTCCGTAGATATCCCTAGCTTCCCTACGTGGTAGTTCAGCCGACAATGACCAGTGAGAATTCCCACTATGATTCGGAGGTTCTTTTTGGTGAGGTTTAAGCAATCCTTTGTGCGCATGGGTTCGTATCCCCCAATAAGCACCCTGGACTGCTCAATCCCTGGTAGGCCCGCCCAATATAGTTCCCTCAACCGTTTCTCTTCGTTTCTTAGATTCATAGCCATGAAACCGTTTCCGATTCCACAGAAGGGTTCCGGCCCGTGTAAAGGCATCCCTGCTCCCTTCTTGGCTAGTTCATCCGCTGCCTCATTACCTTCCAGCCCAGCATGGCCTGGAACCCAAAGTATCCAGACCTTGTTGGACGAGCCGAGTGTATTCAGTCTCTCAAGGCATTCCCATACCAGTTTAGAGTTCACCTGGTTGGACCTAAGTGCCTTGATCGCTGCTTGGCTGTCGGTGAGAATAGCTATGTTCTGCCCCCTGTAGTTCCTTTGCAGATTAAAGGAGGCACATTTGTCTATGGCGTAAATTTCCGCCTGGAATATGCTAGTGTACCTGCCCATTGGCTCAAAGTACATTTTCCTTGGACCAATGACACCGGCACCCGCTCCCTCTGCTGTGAGGGATCCGTCAGTGTACCAAGTAATCAGTTGCTGGTTTAAGCCGTATGTCGCAGCCACGCTCTCCCAGTTTGCCTTGTTACTCCAACGTGTTTCAAACTTCTTATCGAAGTGAAACCTCGTTGTCATGTTGTCCCTCGGTATCAGTTATTCGGGATACCGCCTAGAAAGGATATCAATCTTCCTTCGATTTAGGCAGCTCCCCGCCTCACTCATGCTACCGGCCATCCTGAATATTGATTTCCTTGCCTGCATCTGTATGCGCAGATAAAGAGGGGTTAATCCCAGAAGGACCTCCAGGGATGCCGTTGGGCATGTCCTCATTGCCCCACTGATACACACGCAAGCCAGCCTTTGGAGCTTATGTAATTCCCTGGCTTGTGTGCTGAGTTGGGTTCTTTCTGCCCAGATTGCCGCTCCATAGGTAATCATTGGTCTCACTATTGCAGTATATATCCAAAGTAGTATCTTCGGGCTACAACCCCATTTTTTTCCTGCTATAGATCTGCAAGTCATCAGAGCCCTCGTGGCTTTCCGACAAGTGTTTCCGACATGTATCTTCCAGAGTAATTTTTCGTCTAGCGTGATTCCCAAGTATTTGACCTCTGTTTCTCGTTTCACCTCCATATCATGTAATGTTATGGCTTTCAGGTGATCCAGCTTGCGCCTCCTAGTGAATGGTGGTTTTGGTTGGGTTGATCTGCAGTCCCACCTTCCTGCACCAGGCACTAGTAACCCTTAATCCAGTTTGGATTCTATCACATAGGGTATCTTCATATTTGCCCCTACAGATTAGAACAAAGTCGTCCGCGTAGCCCTGGACTTGTATTCCAGTATTAGTTAATACGTCCAGGAGTTCATCCACTACCATACTCCACATCAGCGGCGATAGTACTCCGCCCTGTGGACAGCCTTGAGTGGTGTTCATGATAATAGAATTTGTACCTGTTTGTACCTCTATTTATCTGCTTTCTAGCATTTTGCCCATCCAGAGTGCCAGGGTGTTTCCCACTCTTTTGCGGCTCAGGGCATCCTGTATCTCTGTGTGCGATGTGTTGTCAAATGCTCCTTCCATATCCAAAAACGCGCACAGTGCAATTTCTTTTGTTTCTATGGCGTCCCGTAGTACCTCTGTCAGCTGATACAGAGCAGTTTCAGTTGACCTTCCTGCCCGGTAGGCGTGTTGACAGTGATGTAAGGGATTACGCTTTAGAACGTTAGTTCTAATATAGTTGTCTATGACCTTCTCCACCGTTTTGAGTACAAACGATGTTAGGCAGATTGGTCTGAAAGATTTAGGGTGAAAAGGATCCTTTTTACCCGCTTTCGGAATAAAGACCACTTTTGCCCGTCTCCATGCCCTTGGTATGTAACCCAGTGCTATGCTCCCCCTTACCACCCTCAGAAGAGACTCTAAGATAATTCCTAGGCCTCTCTGGATAAGTGCTGGGAAAATGCCATTTGCTCCGGGAGATTTCATTGGTTGAAAGGTTCCCACTGCCCATCTTAGCCTAGCTTCTGAGCATACCTCTTTTGCTAGTTTCCAGCTCTCTTTCCTTCCCTTTTTATTCGTTGTTGGGGTGTCAGGCAGATTATTGTCGCCTGCCGCCGAGGGGTAGGACCCCGGGAAATGAGTTCTGAGAAGCAGGTGTACCCTGTCCTCCTCATTCTCGGTGAATGTCCCATCTTCCTTTTTCAAGCAGACAGAGGATATTCTCCCGTCTTTGGCTACAGCCTTGTACAGCCTGGTTGCTTCTGTGATCTGTTCAATCCCTTCACAGAATTCCCTAAAGCTGTTCCGTTTCGCTTCCCTGATCGCGTTGCTATACGCAGTCAGTGCATTTTTATACCTCCGCCAGTCCCCGGTTTGTTTTGCCCGGTTAAAGAGTTTTCGTACCTCCGTTCTCATTGTGGCTAGGTTTCTGTTCCACCATGGTACATCCCTTGATGACTTGACTGTCTTGGCCGGACAGCTGGCCTCATATGCGTCAATGACGATTGTGTTGAGGTCTTCCACCACCGTTTCTAATTCTAATTCGCTCCTGATGTCACCGCTCCCTTGAAGGTGGGCAATGTTGTTGCTCAGGTGGATTGTGTAGGATTCCCAATCGGTTCTCTTGGGATTCCTGATTATTCTTTTTATTTCGGAGTTACCCTCAATGTCGAATCTGATTATCCTCAGATCAGACATTGAGGGTTCATCCGACACCCTCCAATTCCTGACCATCCCGTTCATTAGGGTATTTCCTAGAGTTATATCTAGTACCTCTTGTCTGGTGCTGGTCACAAATGTTGGAGTGTTCCCTATGTTGTATATTTCTAGCTTATTACTAAGAATAAATTCGAGAGGGTACTCACCTCTACGATTAGTGTCACTGCTTCCCCACACTTCGTGGTGGGCGTTGGCATCGCAGCCGAGAAAAAGTGGTAACGCCCTCTCCTCGCAATACTCCGTCAGCTTTGCGACTTGTTCCGGTGGAGCCCGGCTCTGGTCTCCTGGGAAGTATCCCGATGCTACAACTACCTTTCAAGTGCTCCTCCCTTCTTCCAATGAGACTTGGATAGCCACAAGGTCCCCGGTTAAGAACTCTGAAAGACATATGTATTTTAGATTACGTTTGAGAATTATGCAAGCTCTTGGTTTTTCACAAGAGGAGTCCCAAATTACCTGCATGTCTCCTCCTTGCAGACCGCGAATTTGCCCCCGGTACTCCCAGGGCTCCTGAGCCAGCACTATTCCAATGTTCTCCTTGGAATTTGCCCTTTCAATCACTGCAGATGCAGCTCTCGCATGGTGGAGGTTTATCTGGGCTATCCTAGTGCTGGCCATTGGCTCTGTTATTGTTTGGAGCTCTTCTCCACTGTCGGAGTGTCACCTTCCTCCTCCGACATGGCGCTTTCCTGCGCGTCGCTGTCCACCCCGAGCCCTAGCAGTCCTAGCTCTAGGTCGTCCAGCTGCTACTCTCCACTGGGCAGCAGGTCTATTTCCCTGGTTGATCCCGTTCTTTCCGCCTCTATGGCTTCCGCGACTTCTTCAGGGACCTCGGTAAGTTTTCCACCCGATGCCTTCTCCGAGGTCTCTTTCCTTGGCTTTTCTTTGTGCACATGCACGGGTATGTTGCCAAATCGGTAGTTGATATGACAACTCCGACGTTTAATTGCCTCTAGGGATCGGTCATCTACCCCGATCGTGAGGAGTTTACCCTTTCCCTCCACCTTGCTCCTGAAGACTCTCCATAGTCGAGTATGGAGATCTTCGTTCTGAGCAATTAGGAGTCTCATAAGGTCTTCTGTTACTATTGCCGCGGCCTTTGGGAGAAAAACTGTCACCATGTGGGCTCCTGGTATATCATCTCCAGCACATGTTGACAGTTCCACCCCTTCCCAGCCTGGCAGTATGGCCAGTCGAATGCCCTTGACCGCACTAGCATAGCTAATGCCGGGCTTCCTGGGTCCTGCCTTCACTCCTGACCTGCCCGGGTTTTCTCCCCCGTGGGTTCAGGTCTGGGTTTTTTGGGAGCATTCCCTTCATGCGGGCTGATCTCTGCTGCTCCCCGCTTTCTCGGCTCCGGTAGAGATGGCTTAGGTCTGTCCTGAGCCTTCTTAAGGACCTCTTCTGGTTTCAGGCCTTCCTTCAGATAGCGCAGGTACCATTTAACCCCGGCGCCACTGAGACCTGTCTCCTTCCTGACGTCTGTTATATTTATCTCAGACGTGCTTTTGCTGGTCCCTGCTCTTTGAGCAGTGGTGTTCGTTGGCTGTAGTCCATGCAGTATACCAATGCTCACCTTGGATCCACTGCTTGACGTCCCAACTTCTCCCTTCTTGGGTGTAGTCACCTGGCTTTCAGTAATTCGGAGACGTGCCTCCGCCTGATTAACCAGTTTTGGTGCGGTACGGGGCCCCGCTTTTTTGGTTTTTGTTTTTTTTTTCCAGTTTTGTACTCATTTGATTCCCACGAGTATGGGGGTTAAGAGGTCCGCCGTGCCATAGCCCCCGTAGCACGGTAAGATCTAACTTACTCACTGAGGCGACCAGGTATCAGTGAGGCTCCGTTCGAATACAGTCAGTTACCCCCGACTGCAAACTATCCAATGGGCACGGTTCGCGTGACACCGTGGATTGGGGGAGGTGTTTTTCGACTCCCGAGTCTAGATCCGTAGCGTTTTGTTAATAGTAGGGTCACCTCGTACAGGGTGTGGCTATCACCACTCACTAACGGTCTTGGTAGACGAGAGGCTTGGCCCCTGAAAAGGCACACACCGTCCCAGAGGAGAGACAACTCATCCTTAGAGAAAGATAGTTTGGCCTCAGGGAGCTATGTTCCGCATCAGTCTATCCTGCAGTACACTGCTTGACCCCAAACTGAGCTTAACATCCATCATAACTCCCAAGTAGTTCCAGCATCTTGGAGATGCTTTGCAACCGCAACCATTGCAATGTTGCCGGCGTAGCTTCGGAACCGAAGAATTAAAAATATTGTTGTACTTGATGTTCTTCAGTAGTCGCCTAGAATGGAGCCCTATGGGACACCCGTGGAGATAACGTGCTCTTGAGGTCCTTATCGATGTCATGTGCTCTTGAGGTCCTTATCGATGTCATACGAGAGTGTTGCTTCTCGCAAGTAGCCGTCTACAATGGCAGCGTGGAAACATCAATCCTCGCCAGGGACTTCTGTCTACGACTCCAATAGGCCGAAATTAATGCATTTTTCACGTCCAGAGCTACAACTACCACGCAATATTTGTTGGTGCACTCCTATCCACGAATTGAATTTTCGACCAAGCCAATTTTATAGCATCAATGGTTGATTTGGCTTACGGAACCCGTACTGTTGAGAGTCTTCCTTTAGCATTTTTAAGGATTTGTGTAAACACAAAACCTGATTAAAATCGGTTTACTATCTGTCTGTCTCTCTGTCTTTTTTTTTGAGGAGGTGGAAATCTCCAAAAGATGGCGGGGGGGGGGGAGGATTTTTACCTATTAAAACCACCAACGACCCTTCTCTGACATCGCTGTTGCGATCTGCTTATGGATCTCTCCCTTTCGGCTTTTTTCACCTGAGATAAGGGAGAAATGGACCTGGTGTTATAAATGTTCATCATTTCGGTTGCCAGGATGACAATCGGCGTCATTCCCGAGATGACGAACGCTGCATCGTCTGAGACGGTCTTGAAGGCAGAACACACCCTTAAGGATATTCTTCTGTAAACCGTACTCAGTTTTTGTGTATTGCTTAAAACCTGTAGTGCTTTACCCCAAACTGGGACTGCATACAGCATAATAGAGCTCACCACCCTGGCTATGACCAGCCTACAAGTATGCCGCGGGCCTCCTACGTTCGGTATCATCCTTGCCAGAGCCATACTCGTTGTGGTTGCTTTATGCTCTATGTGCTGCTTAAAATTAAGTCCTCTGTCTATCATCACTCCCAAGTATTTGATGGCCGGCTTGGAAGTGATGATACGATTCCCGATTCTAATGCAGGAGTAATTTCTTTTGCGGCGCTTAGTGATGAGGACCGCTTCCGTCTTTTCCTCCGCGAGTGCCAGTCCAGCACTCTCTAACCAAGCTTTAACAACACTGATTGTTTCGCTTGAGTACAACTCAGCATCCTCGAGGTGCTTTGCGACCACAACCAGTGCTATATCATCGGCGTAACCTACCACCGTGGCCTCCTCCGGAACCGGAAGGTTAAGCACATCATTATACATGATGTTCCACAGTAGTGGCTCCAGTACAGAGCCCTGTCGGACACCCGCGGAGACAACGTACTCCTTGGGTCCATCATCGGTATTATACCAGAGCGTTCGTTCTTGAAAATTGCTATCGATAATAGCGGCGAGGTAGGTGGGAACACCAATCGTCGCCAGAGGCTTTCGTATAAGGTTCCAATTGGCCGAGTTAAATGCATTTCTCACATCCAGGGTCACAACCGCACAACATTTGCTGGTACAACCCCTTCAGTGAATTGCATTTTTGGCCAAGCCAGTGACTATTTTGATGGCATCAATGGTTGATCTGGCTTTATGGAACCCATACTGCCTATCTGAAAGGCCCCCTTGGCTCTCGACGACTGGGAATAATCTATTATAAATAACCCGCTCCAACGTTTTCCCCATAGTGTCTAGAAGACACATGGGTCTATAGGAAGATGGTTCCCTTGCAGGTTTGTCAACCTTAGACAACAGAACCAGCTTCTGTCGTTTCCATGGTGCAGGAAAGATACCCTCGGACATGCACCTTTCGAACAGTTTCGCGTACGGTCTACATTTGACGGCAAGTTTCAGGGCCTTATTCGGTATGCCGTCCAGATCCGGGGCTTTACTGTCACCCATTCGACTGTAGATCTCCATAAGATTGTCCCCGGTGGCGGGTGGAATCGTCCGTCTGTGTGTCTGTCTGTCCGTCACACGCGTCTTTCTCGGACACGGTTATAGCGATTGACACCAAATTACACATACAGTGAGCTACAGCCTTTCACGTCAAATTTAAGGGGGAGTCCCCAAACATGCAAAAGGGTTTGTACATTTTTTTCATCAAATATAGTCATGTGAGGTATAAAATTAAAGGTGTCGGTTAATACTTTGCGAAGCTGCTCTTAGTTTTGACATTTGTTGAGAAGGTGAGGAGTGCGTGGGGTTGAAAGTGATCATTTCTTTAAGGGAGCCATTCTCAGAAACTACCCAACCGAAAAATCTAAAAAAAATCAGGAGGATGCCACTATATGGTGACTAGGCTCCGAAATACGTTCCATATCGCTATCCCTTCAAATACAGTTAATAATAGTATATTACTATAATTTTGAGTAATTGGCTGCAAACCCTCCCTTAAGTTCATCCTAGCACCACGAAATAGCAGTGATGTAGGCTATAACAGACAGCGTGATCTTACGAAGTCTAGTGGAAATCGCACTATTACTAATAGAGTTATACTACGTCAAAGTTGTTGCTTCTTTGCAAAATCAAAGCAAGGAATGTCAATATTACCCGAAAGTGAATGCTCTCAAATAATATATGCATATATTACGTGCTATGTAAGAAATACACAAAACATTTCATACCTGAAGCGTCCAGCTTCCGGTTTCCCGACTTGTTCTCATATTGTCTGGAAAACATATGGGTCTATAGCAGGATGGTTCACCTTTAGGTTTAAGTAGTAGTACTAGCTTCTGCCCCTTCCATGACGCAGGGAAGATCCCCATGGACATGCACACTCCGAATCACTCTGAGAATGTATCCGGTCTACATTACACGGCCAGCTTGGGACTTTATTCTGTATGCCGTCCAGATCAAGAGCTTTAATGTCGCTTACTCTACCACTGATCTCCAGCAACTCATTTGTGGTAACTGTGTGAATCGGCATTACATTTAGATGTGACTGGAAGGTCCTGGGGAAATAACCCCTGGATGATTTTTAATAAAAGGGGAGGGTACGTGAACTGCGGAGATGAACAGACTCTAAATCGTCCTGTCATGATTTTATAGGCGCTACGCCGCGGGTTTATATCCGCCTGTGAACAGAGCTCCTTAAAAAATTGTCCCTTACTTCGCTGGTGAGCTTGAGACTCTTGCGAGCTTGCCTATACGCATGCTTCTTTTGCCTTTCATAGATCCCAGCTACTGTCCTTTGAATCCTTCGCCTGATCAGTAATTTGATCTTTCAGTGGGGAATAAGCATCTCCTAGGCATCTATGCATCTCCCACCCTATCCCTAATTCAAAGGTGATTGCCCGCTAATTGCTGTAGGTGAAGTCCTCGCTAACTTGCCAGGACATTATACGTGCCGCTGGTAAAAGTCATCCCCTTTCTGATAGCTGTTTACATCACCTTCGTTGGCCAGTACTATATCTAACTGGGCGAATGTTCCTAATAAACACCACCTCGTTACAGTAGTCTCTTCGCTGCCGCACTAGATGGCCCATGCATTGTAGTCATCGGTTGTCACCTTTACACTTCATCCTTTTAAGTCGAGAAATAGATTGTCTAACAGGCGTTCAAATTCAAAGAATATGCTCGCTTCACCAGTCGACCCATACACAACCGTCAAGGTTTCCGTAGGGTTCACCTATGATGACAATCTCCATGGGGGATTCGTAGGTAGTCTGCGCAAACAAATTCTGTGTGATCCTGGAATGATCGAGGTTTACGTCATTTTTTTATTTGCAAATAACGCCTCCCTAAATTTCGAACATTTATTGCACTCCTTGGCAATACATCCTACTTCCCCCCACCTTTTGCATTGATCGGACCAATCGATGCCGTTGCTATATGCTTGCAAAGTGTTCAAACATGAGATACTTGAAGCACCTCTTTAATGGCACGTACCATTTGGAAACGAGCATCATTTAAATTTTGAGCGCTTTGGTTTTGTTTGTCAGAAGGTGTTGGCTCTTGAATGGGGCAGCCATACAACGAATGTGAGGGGACGTGTTCTGCTCGACCCATTCTCGGAGCTATACGTGCTACTCGTGAATATTGGGGATTCATACATCAGGGTCTACAGTGGACCTGAAATTAGTGAGCGCCGCTTTAATCAAAAGAGTTGCTTGGCATATTAGTGAGCACTAAACTCACAGTGATTACCAGGCAATCTACATGGGAGTCAAGGGTGAATCAAGCTTAGAAAAGAGCTCCCACATATTGCCGGATAGGTTCCCGAGTTGGACGGTCTAAGCTTTCACGGGGGATACGTTCCCTGCGGCACTTGAATCTGATATATCTCTGATTGGTACGGTCATACAAAAAGCCACCTAGATCGCCCAATACGTGACGAAAGCATGCGATGCCACTATGCCCAGAAGGCAATTGTTCCCTAGTAGGCAGCCCAACTACTGGAGATAGCAAGTTTGCAAGGTGCATGTTTTAGGGCAAGGAGGCTTTACCAGAGGCTCAGAGGAAATCCCGCGTAGCGTAGGTCGAGAGAAGACCTTGAAGTCATGCTTAAAAGAAGGAATATTCCCTGCTCAGGAAGAAGCAAAAGTTGGCATTGCTTCCCAAACTCGATAAGCTACCATCCAGCATCATATCGTTCAACCTGCCTGCTGGATACGATGGGGAAGACGATGGAGAGAGTCATATATAACAGTGAGTCATATATAACGGTAATGGACTGTCGCAGTGCCAGTACGGGTTTCGACGTGCCCACTCTCCGGTTGATGGTGGTGAGCCGGGCAGAAGGCGCACTGAATACTGGTGGCTGACGTGCCATGGTGGCGCTGGATGTCACCAACTGGGGCCGAATTGAAAGCGCATTGTCTGACACAGGTATTTCTATGGTATAGGACGGACAAGGGTAATAAAGAGTGCATCGTCACAGCGGGGGTACCCTAGGAATCGGTAGTGAATCCTTTGCTGTGGAATGTGATATTTAATAAAGTGCTTGTGCTTTCTGTCCCAGAGGAGGCTACGATTGTAGGCTTTTTTGGGAGTAGAGTAGGTGTACGCGTTTACGCACAGAGTGTTGGACTCGTAAAACAGTACGCTATCGGCCGGAGCAGCAGGAGCGTGAGGAGGAATACAGGGATCTGCCAAGAAACCTTAAGAAGGCCATTCGGAGAAGCAAGCGGGAATGCTACCAGAAGCTGTGCATGGAGGCTAATACGAATCCGTGGGGTACAGCCTACCAAGTTGTAATGAAGAAGATCCGCGGGCGAAAATCACCTCAGGTGACATGCCCAACGTTTAAACCTAGACGGTTTTCGGTCATACACAAGGCGTATTTCTGAATCAACGTAAAGACAAAAAGCTTTCAACCGATAAATCAAACTTCCATTCTATTAAAAAGGGATGTTATGGCAGAAAATGGAGAAGGAGGGGGGGGGCGGATTCTCCTTGACACATCCATGGAAAAATGAAGTATATTATGAGGAACAGTCTTAGAGGTTGCCGGCAGGGAGAAGCACTCCTTCTCTGCTTATGGCTCTTGATAATGTATACCTTACTATGGCTTGTGGAGCAAAACTCCGCGTATTTACAGCAGCGGATGCAGTATCTGGTAGCATGGAAACAACTCTGCAGGTAATTGTTAGTTAGTGGTTAGTTGGTGCCTACATATCTAACATAGCCTAACATAACCACCTTTCACCACCACCTTTCAGAGCGGCAATATGGGTTTCGGCGAGCCCGTTCTACGGTCTATGCAGTAGCAAAGGTCGTGGAATTGACTCGAAATGCAATGGCCATGGGCAAATGCTGTGCTCTGATGACGCTGGACGTCAAAAATCCTTTTAACTCAGCCAACTGGGGCTGGATTAAGGGCGCTTTGGCCAAACTGGGTGTTCCTAGCTACTTGGCTCGGATAATCGAGAGTTACTTTTCGGACAGAATTCTCTGGTACGAGACGGACGACGGGCCGAAGGAGTACATTGTGACAGCAGGTGTGCCTCAAGGTTCTGTATTGGGACCGCTGCTGTGGAACATAATGTACGACGGAGTGCTTGGCCTTCGCGTGCCGGAGGAGACAACGCTGATTGGTTCTGCGGACGACTTGGCGGTAGTTGCAATTGCAAAGCATCCCGAGGACGTGGAGCTTTATGCAAATGAAGCCATTCATACCATCAAGTTATGGTTCCGAATGGTCAAGCTGGACCTGGCGGACGAAAAGACGGAGGCGGTCCTCATTACCAACCGTAGGAAGAACAACACGGTTACCATCCAGGTTGGTAATCGTGAGGTCGTCTCAAAATCGGTTGTCAAATACCTGGGGGTGATGATCGATGCCAAGCTGAGTTTCAAGGGACACTTGGATTATGCGCGAGAGAAGGCAGCAAATGCCAGCTCATCCCTTGCAAGGATGATGCCTTACGTGGGAGGGCCGAAGTATAGTCGCAGGCTACTCATCGTGGGAGTGGTGAGGTCGATCCTGCTATACGCGGCCCCTGTCTGGGCGGGAGCGTTGAACCACGCTGTCAACCGGAGGAAGATAAGTTCGGCATACCGGCCAATTGCGCTAAGGGTGAGTAGCGCATTTAGGACGGCGTCGACGGAGGTTGTGTGTGTCATCGCAGGAATGATCCCTATAGATCTTCTAGCGAGCGAGGCACACTGGCTCTACGAAAAACGGAAGGCAAATCCAGCCGAGGTGAATGCGGATGGCAACAACGGTGGGATAACTCCGACAAGGGCAGGTGGACCCAAACATTGATCCCGTGTATCGAGAAATGGGTCAATCGAAAGCAAGGAGAATTGAATTACCACCTGACACAGTTCCTTACGGGACACGGTGGCTATAGGAAGTACTTGCATCGCTTCGAGTTGGACGAGTCTCCCAACTGTCCTGAATGCGGTGCTACACCCGAGGACCCGGAGCACGTTTTGTTCCATTGTCCCAGATTTCTGCTGCAGAAAAGGAGGCTGAACAGCATCTTAGGGGCGGACATCGAGCCCCCGAACCTAGTGGAAGAGATGCTGAAGTCGGAGGAAAACTGGATGGCGGTAAATGAGGCAGTAGCCGTGGTGCAGACAAAACTCCTGGAGTTGGATCGAGCTCGGAAGGCGGCGCGACGGAGACGTGACATGGACGAGCTGGTATAGCGAAGCAGAGCCTCCCCCGCGAAGTAATACTTCACGGTGGTCCCGCGGGGAGGGGCGGAAGAGTGGGGGTGGTTTTAGTGGGTGTGAATCCCACACACTGCTGCAACCTGGCGCAGCAGCGTCTTTCTAAAATTTCCACCTCCATCCATAAAAAAAAAAAAAAAAAAAAAAACGCTTTCGGACTAAAACTAAACACCTCCTTGTCATCGGAAAACTAGCCTAGAACCATTTGACACATTACTTTGGCCTAGTCCTCCCCCTATTCTGACTTTAGATAGCAGATAGAGTTTCCTTCAGGCACGTCGTCCTTTTCCCGCTTTTTCTGCAGTTCGCTTTGCAGTGGGCTAACTGTGGTCCTTTTGATGCTAGCAGTGTTCTTAGCGAGTCGGCTGTTTCTGCTTTCCAATCGTCTTCCGCTACTCTCCCCGTTTCACATGTAGAAGGAGATGTGGTACAATAGTTCCCCCAGTTCCATCAGCCCGTTTTTGACGTCTTTGCTGCCGCTGATTTCCCGATGCGCCTCTTCTCTTCGGATCTTACTAAAATGGACTAATGCACTTCTATCCTATTCGTGTCCGTATCGACCTACTCAGGACTAGCGACTCTGACTGTGCTTTTTTTCGGAACAAGTGAACTACAGGGTATTGGGGTTTCTGTCCCCGCACTGTAAGACTTCCCCTTATTTTGGGCGTCCGGGTGTCACATGAGTGTGTTAACCCTCGCTGGCTCTGTCGCTGACTGCTGCGGTGAACGACGCATTTTTATACTGCGCCCAAACCTACTCAGCTCTTCCTCCTTCTCTGCTATTTCGTCGATTTTTTTTGTTGGTTTACATTTATTATCCTTGGAAAATTCACCAGCGCATCATGTTCAAGGGAGCAGGCCGTAATAGTCTGAAACGGGTATACCCTCAAGGACACAGCCCGTACCCCAGTTCCCTGAGGCCTGACCTACGCTTAGCTCATCCCGGAATTCACGGGCGGATCAGCGCTCGCTCGGAGCAACGCGGTCTACTAACACACTACCCGACCAGGGTCCCAAAGTGGCTGGCTCCAGATACACGTCGCAACTTCCACCTTGGCAGAGCTAGGCTCATATCACCCCATCGACGTCGACAGAGTGCTATCGACGGCTCTGGGAACTCCCAGTGTGTACCGACGTGTACTGGTCATTCGTGGTTCGTTCTTCACCGAGAGGTTTTCTCAAGGCTACTTCCTAGGACGCAGGTATACTGCCAGCTAGGGGGTTAGAACCACTTACTCGAGCCCCTGGGGGATGCACACCTCGTATCGTAAGCTTACAGCCTTTGCCGATGACCTGGCTGGAGTTTTTGCCGCAAAACACCCAGAGGATGTGGAGGTTTACGGTGCGGAGACGGAGATGAGAAAACGGAAGCGTGTTGATAACGAACCGTAGGAAAAAACACCGTGAAGATGGAAGTCGAGGGGTGTATGGTCTCTAAGAGGGCTGTCAAGTATCTGGGGGTGATAATTGACGTCACACTAAGCTTTAGGGAGCACCTAGAGTATTAAGATAGCTGGCGGCACCACGCACTTGCAAGAGTGTTACCGGATGTCGGTGGGCCGAAAAACTGTAGAAGATTGCTTTTAGCCGGAGAGTGGTGCGATCTCATAGTCGACATTCTGTTGAATGAAATGAGTTGCTATACTGTGCGACATGGATGGAGGAGCAGAGGGTAGTAATGCGGTAAGGTCAGAGTCGTATGATATCCGCCAGCGCAGATGGTACGGGCCTTCAAAGGGCCGGTGGATGCACGGGCTTATTCCCAACATTAGGGTATGGCTTGGGCGACAACTCGGAGAAACGAACAACTACGTTACCCAGTTTCTCACGGAGCACGGTGGTTGTTATAGGCAGTATTTATACTGCTTTGGGCTGAATGATTCGTTGAATTGCCCAGAATGTAGTGGCATTCCGGAGGATGCAGAGCATGTCATGTTTCACTTCGCAAAGTTTGCGATGGAAGGAGCCTGAAGGAAGGTGAGCCCGAAGGGTATAATTGCGAAGATGTTGAGGTCAAAAGGGAAATGGCTTACGGTTTCCTCCGCAATTATAAGAATACAAAATAAGCTGGCGAAGAAAGGAAGGAGGACGAAAGTTCAAAGGACGACAATCGTGAGTGCCTGAAGGTAAACCCATTCCGCGAGGTAATACCTGAATGTTGGTCCCGCGTGACTGGGGCTGGAGAGACCGGGGTTGGTTTTAGTGGGTGCGAATCCCATACGCGTCCACAGTAGCTGGAGCGGACGTATCTTTCCAAGAATGAAAACCAGATTTTAATTTTTTCGAATTTGCAGATCTTTTTGTCAAAAACTGAAACCACAATACTTAAATTCAGATAGAAATAAATATTGAATGGAAGTAATTATAAAAGATATTCAACATCAGAAATATTTTTTCCATTTCAGATGCACCAACGTGAAACCCTATGAATATGCAAAACCGTTGGTGAACTTCGGAAAAGCTTTGAAGATTTCAACATTGAAGACTCCAATCATGAAACAAAAAATTCCCATTTTGATTAAAGTGGTAAGGAATGTTGATAATGCTTTGTTAGATACATGTTGATGAAAGATACAAACGTAGATATATTATTTGTATCTTTGGAGTATATTTAGCGAGTAGATTAAATTGGATAGGAACTGGGCCAAAATAGTAGGAGATACATAAATTTTATTATTAGCGAAGGTTCTAGGGTAAGAGCGTATTTGAATAATATCAATAATTACATATTTATTTATTTATTTATTTAATTTACGGACAACAAACAGAGAAAATTCCAATTAATTATTGTCCTCAGGAGGAGGAGAAAGCAAAAAACTTAACGTACGTTTAAAACTCCTTAAAGTCGGGAAGTTAAAAGGACCAAGCTGTTTTGCATTATAATTTCGGCAAAGCCTGGAAATCGGGGAATGAAAGTAGACTTCGAGCTCTGCGAAGGGCATGTTGAAAATGTCTGCGCTACGTGTGTTATAAGACGCAGGACGGCAGATGATTTCGTTAGCGGCGGAGCAGTCCATCAGACCCGAGGAAAGTTTAAAGAATGTGCATAGATCCAGATAGGATCTACGATGTTGTAGGAAAGGAAGGTTCAGAAAGCAGAGGCGGGAGGGGTAATCCACACGAGGGAAGCTTTTCTTAAAGAAGAGGGAACGGGTGAATTTACGCTGCACATTTTCAAGGGCAAGAAAATCACAGTTACGGGAGGGTGACCAGATCACGGAGCAATACTCGAGCGTATTCCTCACAAGGGAATTGAAGAGAGCTAAGGAGGGTTGGATGGAGTCAAAATCAGAGGAGGAGCGAAGAATAAAGCCTTACAATTTTGCTGCTCGATTGATGACATCAAGGCAATGGGTGGCAAAGTGGAGCTTATTGTCGAAAGTGACTCCAAAGACTTGAGTGGAATTTAAGCAGGATAAGGAATCTCCGTTAAGCGAGTAGGAGAAAGAAGTGGGTGAGGATTTTAGGGAGTAGCCAATAGAGTGACACTTTCTGACGTTTAGCGCTAAACCATTAGTCGAGCACGAACGAATGAGAGTTTCCAGGTTAGATTGAAGGGAAACACAGTCCAAAGGCGACGATATAGCGCTTAATGTCGTCTGCATAGAGCAAACAGGGAAAAGTAAGGAGGGGGGAAGGTCTTTAATAAGAAATAAAAATAGCAAAGGACCCAGAATAAACCCCTGAGGGACGCCAGAATAGGGGGAGAAGGAGCGGGAGGTACAGCCGTCAAAAGAGACGCGGCAGGATCGGTTGGAAAGGTAAGAGGCAAGCCATAAATTAAGTGGTATGGGAACGTTTAGGGACGAGAGTTTGGATAGAAGTATCTTGTGATTTACAGTGTCGAAGGCTTTCGCGAAGTCAGTGTAAATGGTATGCACTTCTTGCCGTGAATTTAAACATTTGGCGACAAAGATGGTAAAGTCAAGCAAGTTGGAGGCAGTGGACTTACGTTTAACGAAGCCGTGCTGCTCTTTCACTATGTGTTGGCCAAAGTGGGCGGACAACCAGTCGCTGACATATCTTTCCAGGATTTTGGAACAGGAGGAGAGGAGGCAAATGGGACGGTAATTCTCGGCAAGTGAACGATCGCCACTTTTGTGAATGGGGATCATGAGAGCCTTTTTCCACAAGCTGGAAAATGATTCTCTTCGAGGTTTTTGTTGAAAATAAGAGATAGGGGAAGGGAGATGGACTTACCAGTTTTGATCAAAAAGAGGTTTGGAAGACCATCGTAGCCAGGTCTGACATTGGCATCAAGTTTGCCAATGAGGTATTCGACAAGGATAGGGGTAAGAAGGGGAATGGTAGGCGATGTGGGGCAGGCTACATCCAATATCGGGAGGGATTCGGAGGAAGAAGGGGGAACATAGACTGACGAAAAGTACCAGCAGAGTAAATCACAAGATAGTTGGGGGGAGTTAGCTGAGAAACCAGAGAATTTAATGGACGAAAGGGATAACTGGGCAGGGCAGCGGGAGTTGCGAATGTGGGACCAGAAACGTTTCAGGTTTCCGCGCTTTAGTGAGTCTTCCACGCTGGACAAATATTCATTTCTGGCCTTATGTATTAAGGGTTTGACCGGGAAATGAAGGGATTTGAAAAAAACTAAGTCAGCAACGTTTCTAGAAAACAGGAACTTCTTTCTCGCAGTCTGTTTTTGACGTAGTTTTTTTGTGAATTTCAGTGGTGAACCAGACGGGGTAAGGGCGTAAGCACTTAGAAAAGGAGGGAACGTAACAAGGAAGAAGATCAGATAAAATGGTATAGAAGGTATTGAGTGCTTGGTCACACGTAAATGGAGAGAGGAGGGGGACCCAGTTGATTGATGCCAGGGCTGTGTTCAGACCTTCGAAGTTCGCCTTACGAAAGTTGAACTTGGTAGACTTGCGAGCGACTGGAGAGTGGAGTCGGGATATCTGAACATCGAACTCAGAGCAGGATGATGGACGTCAGGGGCAACGTAAGACGTAGCGTGAAGGGATTGGGAAAGATAACGTACAGGAAGGTTAGAGAGGACAAGGTCAGGAGTGTGACCTAAGTGGTTTCCAGAAAGGTTAAATTGAAGGGCGCCATAGGTGTACATGAAAGTGGATAGAGGAAGGGAAGGGTGGGTCGAGTTATTAGGGAGGGAGGGAGGGTCAGGAGAGCATAGAAAGATTAAAGTCGCCACAGAGAATGAAAGGAAGTGAGGGAAACAAAACGATTAGGGCCTCTGATAATCTGTCGAAGAAATCCTCGTACAGAGAAGACAGGCTTAGGCAGGGAAAATATACACACGATATAATAAAGGGACATACGTTTGGCGGAAGGACACGTATGGTAACAGAATCGTAGGAGGAGGAGAAGGAAAAGATGATTTCGGCACGGAGAGGGGACTTAACAGCTATTAGAGCACCTCCGCCAGTTGTCTTGCCAAGCGCAGCGCAGTCTCTGTCACAACGAAAGACAGAGTAACCTTCGACGAGGTCAGAATCTAAAATCCTGTCATCCAGCCAGATTTCAGAAATGCAGATGACATGATGTTGGAATACTAAGGCAGACAGTTTGAAATCCGCCAGCTTGGTCCTTAGATCCCTTACATTTTGATAAGGGAATGGTGGCGGTATCTGGAGTTAGTGTTATGGCTGCGTATGTGGGAGTAAAACTGGATGAGGTTGTTTTCGTGGGCTTGACATTTGATGAGGAATTTGGTTAGTGAGGTAAGGAGGATCTGGTCTATGCGGGAGCACTTTACCTCGTCGTAGACAGCTTGGTTGGAGTGGATAGTGGACTGGGAAAGGGAGAGGCGGAAGAATCTCCTTTCGCGTACCCGAAGGCGCTCCATTTGAGCTGAGGAGACGTCACACCATGCGACGAATCCATATGTAATTAAGGGACGGATTAGCTGCTTATAACAGTAGAGTTTCACTTTGGGGAGGATGGCGGAGTCTTTCTTAAAGATGGGCCATAGGGTTTTTAGTCCTGTTAGGGTCTTTGACATGATGAAATTTACCTGGGGTATGGGTGATAGGCGGGTATTGAGGGTTATTCCCAGGTATTTAGTGGATTGGACGGAGGGAATGGTGGAAGGTCCGATCTTGATAGTGAGGTTGCGGGTGTCGGCCAGTATCTTGCCGGTAAAGGTGGCTCTACCGCGGAAGACGATGGCTTCGCATTTGCAGGGGTTGAGTAGGAGTTTCCAGGATTGGAGGAATTTGTTGAGGGTTTGGATTGAGGTATTGATGCGGTTTTGGGCGGATTGTATTCTCCGGGAAGAGGTGTAGAGGATCAAGTCGTCAGCGTATTGGATGGTTTTGACTGCTTGGGGGAGTTGGTAGGGTACTGGAGTGGGATATCGGCGGTGTATAGGGAGAAGAGGGTTGCTGACAGAACTGAGCCTTGGGGGATGCCTGCGGGTGGACTGTACGGGTCGGACAGGGTATCGTGGATACGGACTAAGGATTGGCGATCAGACAGGTAGTTAAGGATGAGTTTGCATAATTGTGGGTGGAATTTGAAAGTGTGGGAGAGTTTGTAGGTGAGGCCGTCGCGCCAGACCGCGTCGAAGGCTTTCTGGATATCGAGGAGGCAAGCTGTGGTGGGGATGTTGTTGTTTAGTTGGGATAAGATGTCGGTTTTGAGGACTAGGAGAGCATGTGAGGTGCCGTGGCCGCGCCTGTTGGCAAACTGGAAGGGGGAGATAATGGCGTGGTCGGGGATGTGTTGGAGCATGATATCGTGGATGACGTGTTCGAAAATTTTCGATGTCACGTTGAGGAGGGAGATGGGGCAGTAGCTGCCCGGGGAAGCTGAAGGCTGGTCCTTTTTTAGGATTGGGACGATGTGGGCTCGTTTCCATGGGGTGGGAAAGTGTGCAGAGAGGAGGCATTGATTGAAGAGTTGGGCGAGAAAGGGGCTTAGGGTTTTGGCGCATTTTTTAAGGATGATGGGGATGCGGTCGGGTCCGGTAGATTTTTTATTATTTCGGGAGAGGATGATGGATTCAACTGTTTGGGGTGTGACGGCTTCTATTGGTAAGCAGTGGGGTGTTGTAGGTTCGGATGGTGGGATCGGGAATTGAGTGTGGATGGCTGGCGTGGTAGTGAGGTTGTGTATGTGTTGGCGCACCGCTGTTTCTGTGGGTGGGTCGGACAAATGTTGGGTGGTGTGGTGGGCGCCTAGAAAGCTGTTAGCAATCAGGTCGGCGTGGGCTTTGGGTGGGGTGTTGTGTGGGAGGACGCTGGCTGACCGGGGTTTGGCTAGTCGGGGGCAGGTACCCCGTAGTTTATTGCATGTTTGCTGATTAAGCGAGATGTTCGCATGCTTTACCGCGTAGTGATCAACGTATAGCGTCTGGATCTGGGATTGGATGCGTTGTGTGAGGGGGTGGATTTGTGACTTGAGGAACGTAAATTGAGGAGCGTACCTGTGTCTATGGAGTTGGCGTCGTAGGGTTGATTTTTGTTTGATGAGGTCTAGGATGTGTGGTGGCAGGGTGATTAGGCCCTGGTAGTTTAGTGGTCTGAGAGGGATGGTTTCGTTACAAGCCTTTTGTGTAGATTCCGTGAGCTTTTCCACGGCTGAATCGATTTCGGTAGGAGACGGATTGGACGGGAGGCGGATGGTCGAGAGTTTGTCGGCTAGGTTGTAGTTGAGGCGTTGCCAATTAGTGGCAGCGTAGTTGGGACGGAATTTAGGCTGGGATTTAGGGAGGCGGTCGGTGATATTGAAGTGGAGAACCACTCCATCATGGTCGCTCAAGCCGGGGATGGTGGGGAGGTCTTGGGGGAGGTAGGCGTGCTGGGGTGTACGAGAAGGTGGTTGCTTACCAGGTAGAGGTCGATGAAGGAGTGGGTATTTTGCCTGTGGTAGGTGGGTTGGTTGGTGGGGAGGTGGGTGAGCTGTAGAGGGTGGGAGTGTTGTGAGTACCAGTTGGCTAACCTATTGCCATTGGCATTTATAGTGGTGTTATACCAGGTGTTATGTTTGGCATTTAGGTCGCCCCCTAGTACAAGGGAGAAACGCTTGTTTCGGCTGACTGGGAGGGCTTTGAGATGTTGTGTAAGGTTGGAGATGTCAGCGGGATTGAGAGTTTGGTCGGGGCAGTAGAGGCTACCTAGGAATGTGATGGAGGAAGGTGTGGCGATGGAGACAACGGTTAGCTCCATGGATGGGGCAATAGTGTTTGGGATGTAGACCCGTTGAGCGTCTAGGGGATTTGCCACTAGTATGGCTGTGCCTCCGCCTGGGCGGTCAAAACGGTCGGAGCGGAAGGTGGTATAGTTGGGGATGTGCAGCTTATGCCTTGGGTGCAGTTTGGATTCAGTGAGGAGGAGTAGGTTAGGTTTGTGGACGGACAAGAAATTAGTTAGATCGTGACGTTTTTGTCGACTGACCACCGAATTTATGTTCAGTAATACCACTTTAGCGGACATTACTGGGGGACACTTGGCAGAGGAAGGAGAGGAGAGCGAGTCTCTTCTCCATCGGCGAGGAAAGGGAGTTGTATGTGGGGAGGAATGAGGTGAGTTGGAAGGCTAGTTGGGTGGTGGAGTTGTTGAAGAGGGAGTGGATCTCGGAGTCGAGGTCAAAGGTGGGGACTGGGCGCGAGGCGTTCCTGGCCATCGCAGCGTAAGAGAGTGGTGGGGACGTAGGGTTGTACGGGGCGGGGACCTGAACGGGTTTTGGTTGGGGACCGGGTTTGGTTGGAGCAGGGCTATGCTTTGTGGGGGGTGATTGTTGTGTTTGGCGGAACATCGGGCAGTTGCGATAACTAGCCGGATGAGTGTTAGCTCCGCAGTTGATGCAGGATGGATTTTCTTCCTGTTTCTTTGGGCATTTTCGTGGCCCGTGAGGGGTGTTACATATAACGCAACGGTAAGCCAGATTGCAATTTGACGCTGCATGCCCAATGCGCTGGCAGTTCCGGCATGGGGTGATTTCGTGTAGCTGGACGGCTTCGAACTTCACGATGCAGTTAAACATCGCCCTGGCTTTCGTCAGAATGGCCTGCTGGAATTTGGGGGAAAACGTTACAAGGAAGAGGTGGAGGGGTTTCGCGTTTCGTCGGGAGGAGCTAGTCTCGTATTGACGAACGCTGATGGCTTCGGAGATGCCGCGGCGGTGTAGCTCCTTGAGGATTTCATCGGTAGAGTATGTAAAATCTAGTCCTCGGAGGACTAGGTTGATTGGTTTGAGGTGTGACGGAGTATACGTGAAGAAAGTTTAGACCTCTGATAAGGCTTAACGTATGTATAGATCCAAATTCAAATCCTTGGATATATCATATTACAGTAAGGCAGGATGGAATAGGAGCAATCAGGTATCCTGTTGCTAACCATAGTTTTCCTCAGTGGGTACTATTTATCTTTTAATATATTTCTATCTATTTTTTCTATCTGTGCTTAAGAAACTGATTTTTTTCTCAAAGATTTTTGATAATATTATCAATGAATATCATCAGAGATATGCCCAGATGAATAATTATTTTTCATAATGATATCAATGTGAATGGCTTGAATGAAAAGTCTTTTAAGTGTTATTCAAAATCAACATTTTATCTGATAGAAGGTTAACCACCGCAATCACCAGTGAGTGGTTTTTTTTTTCTATTTTCAATATATTTATAACAAATAATATACATATGTCGGATGATATCATGTGAATGTTGATGTTATTGTTATTATGACCAACAAAACAATGGATTACAGATTGAATTTCGGTTCTAGAGGATTATTTCCGCGTTGATGAAATGCTATTAGCTAGTTTTGATGTAGTAATGGATACTACAGTATTAAAAGTCAATGAAAATTATATGGAGCATTACTAATTAAATGAATGTAAGATAATAGGTTATTGAAGGACATTTTCTTAAATATATTATTTAATAGTCAATAAAAGACAAGGCACTTTATGGGTATGCAATCCATTTAACAGTTGGTTAGTTCAGCAGCACAGAATGGGTTAAATGAGGTAAAAACTTTCAAAATTGTCAACGCGATCTATAATAAATCGATAAAAGGTTAGTCAGTCAACGACTTGCTCAGATTTATTATCAATATAAAATCCATTAAAATAATTAATGGATTTATATCTGGTCAGGATTAAAATCTTTACTGGCTCTTCTAATAATAATAAAATATAACAAAAAAAATTTAGGATCCAATAAAATTTCAATTATGGGATTGAATATTTATAAAGAGGCGCCCTTCCGCATATCCATGAAAGGTAAGACACGGAAATAACAATTGGAATTTAACTAATAAAACCATAAACCATTGCCTGAGATGATAAAAAAATGTCAAAAACCAAATCCAGATGCCATCAATTCATATCTAAATTTGTGTTACAGTTTCATAAAATTGTCTTGTTGTTTTCCTAAATTTTGATTAATTGGCGCCTTTTAAAATTTCAATATTTATGCGTTACGCTCATACCGACTTTTATGACATTTATTTAAATTTTTGATTTCTCCCACGCCATAAAATTCTTCAACAGGTGATGACAAAATAGCCAGATGGCAAATTTTGATTGAGTCTAATTTAAATTTACAAACAGCTTTTTACATGCATTTGGTAATTATGTAAATAATTCAATCAATTCGAATGCTAATCTAGTGAAGGTGGTGGCTTGGTGATTTAGTGAAGGTATCTTCTGATGTGAATCACTCCTGAGAGATATGGTCTGTTTACAGCTCATATCAGTTGATTGATGAAAATATTCGCAATGAATTTGTCCCATGAATAAAATCAAATATATTTTAAAGTCATCGAGAGCTTCGATAATTGGCCAATGTGATTATTATTATTCTGTTAAGGGAAAGTCGCACCGCGTCCTTGAAGAACTGTTGTGCCCCTTTTACTGGTTACAGTGATCACAGTATCTGAAGCAGGCCCATAACCGTTAGAAACTTTAGTATGTTCCCTACTTCCAGATCTTTCAGCTTTGCGTCTGGTATTAAGTGTTCTCCCAGATGCCTCGACCTTCGCATTCGCATTGCGAAGTCATGCACTAACCCAAATGACAGGTCAAAGCAATGCAGGAGATGCGGAGTGGAAGGCCATATCAGCAAGGACTGCGGAGCTGACCCAAATTGTCTACTGTGCAAAGGAAAGGAGGGTATGGACCATCGGCACATTGCGGGCAGCAGCAGGTGCCCGAAATACAGGAGAGCCCTTAGCACAAATCGCAGATGAGGTTGATACAAATCAACCTCAACCACTGCGAGGTGGCGCAGGATCTACTCGCGCAAACCATCCGCGAGAAAAACTTCCATGTGGCCATGCTAAGTGAACCATACCGAAACCTTGGTGGTAGCGTTTGGGTCAAAGACCAAACGGGCCAAGCAGCGCTATGGACTTGTGGAGAACAAGCCTTCGAGGAAATAATGGAGCACCCGGAGGAGGGCTTCATCAGAGCGAAGGTGAAGGGCATCCACTTCTACAGCTGCTGTGCTCCACCCAGCACTACACTCGTCGAGTATGAGCAGATGCTTCCCGCTCTTGTTTTGGATGCAAGAGGACGTTGGCCGATCATAATAGCAGGCGATTTCAGTGCGTGGGCTCTTGAATGGGGCAACCGGATAACTAATGTGAGGGGACGTGTTCTCCTCGAAGCATTCGCGGAGCTAGACCTGGTACTGACGAATGTTGGGTCTTCGTACACTTTCCGGGGAAGGGGCCTGGGGTCTATAGTGGACCTGACATACGTGAGTGCCACTTTAGCCAATAGAATCGCTTGGCATGTCAGTGAGGACTATACTCACAGCGACCACCAGGCAATCTGCATAGAGATCAAGGGTGGATCGAGCTCGAAAAAGAGTTTTCGCAGAATGCCGGGTTTTATGCTTGGTTGACAGTGAAAGCTTTCAAGGGGGACACGTTTTCCGCGGTGCTCAATTCCGACATATCCCTGGCTGGAGAGAAAGCCACCCAGATCACTCGATGGGTGACAGAAGCATGCGATGCTACTATGCCCAGAAGGCGATTGCTCCCCAGTAGGCAACCCAACTACTGGTGGAACATTGAAATCGCAAGTTTGCGAACCGCATGTTTTCGGGCAAGGAGGCTTTGCCAGAGGCTCAGGGGAAAACCCGGTGGCGACGGTCGAGAGGAGGCACACAAGCAACTGCGTGGTCGCCTAAAGGAAGCCATTCGGAGGAGCAAAAAGAACTGCTTCAAACAGCTGTGCGACCATGCCGACATAAACCCTTGGGGCGAGGCTTACAGAGTGGTGATGAAAAGGCTGCGGAAATCACCCCAGGTGACCTGTCCGCGTCTCCTGAAACAGATTGTTACCACTCTGTTCCCTCACCACGAAAATAGGGGAAGGCAAATTTTAGTCCAGCCAAATGACGGCATAATAACCCCTGTAACTGTGGAGGAGCTGCGGGAAATATGTGGTAGGTTCGGTGACAACAAGGCCCCAGGTTTGGATGGCATCCCCAACCGAGCTTTGAAACTGGCAGTGAAGACTAGGCCCGACCTTTTCGCCAACACCTTCGAGGCGTGCCTAAAAGAAGGAATATTCCCTGCCCAGTGGAAAAAGCAAAAATTGGTGTTGCTTCCGAAGCCTGGCAAGCAACCTGGAAACCCAGCGTCGTATCGTCCTACCTGCCTATTGGATACAATGGGGAAGATGATGGAGAGAGTCATCTACAACAGACTCCTGCCCATCGTCGAAGCCAGCAATGGTTTGTCGGAACGCCAGTTTGGTTTCTGACGAGCCCACTCTATGGTGGACGTAATTGGCATGGTGGTAAACCTGGCAAAAGGTGCACTGATTTCTGGCGGCTGCTGTGCCGTGGTGACGTTGGATGTCAAAAACGCATTCAACTCGGCCAACTGGAATAGAATTTAAGAGGCGTTGGCTGACATTGGTGTCCCCGGATACTTAGCGAATTTGGTGGAAAACTACCTCTCAGAGAGGACTCTCTGGTACGGGACGAATGAGGGCCGCAAAGAGTACATTGTCACAGCCGGGGTACCACAGGGATCGGTACTTGGTCCTCTGTTGTGGAATATCATGTATAATGGGGTGCTTGCTCTTCCCGTCCCAGAGGGGACTACGATTGTCGGCTTTGCTGATGACCTAGCTGTGGTTGTTACAGCAAAACACCCAGAAGATGTGGAGCTTTACGCAACGGAAACAGTGAGAGCGGAAAAGTCCTGGCTAGAAAAGGCCGAGCTGACCTTGGCGGACGCGAAAACGGAAGCGGCCTTAATAACGAACCGCAGAAAAAATAACACTGTGAAAGTGGGGGTCGGTGGACATACGGTCGTATCAAAGCCGGCTATTAAATACCTGGGGGTAATAATTGACACCAAATTGAGTTTTAGGGAACACCTAGAGAATGCATGCCAGAAGGCAGCCAGTGCCACCACGGCACTTGCAAAAATGTTGCCAAATATTGGTGGACCGAAACATTGCCGGAGGTTGGTGCTAGCCGGAGTGGTGCGCTCCATCCTGCTCTACTCGTCGCCTGTGTGAACAGAGGCACTTGCAGACTTTCAGAGACAGAAGCAGGTGAACTCGGTTTACCGGCGGATGGCTTTGAGGGTTTGCAGTGCTTTTAGAACCACATCAGATCAGGCAGTATTGGTGGTGTCAGGCATGATCATGACATTCTGGCCAAAGAAATGAGTGTCCTGTGCCATGCAAGACGTATGGAGGGGCATCCACAGCGTAGAAATGCGGCAAGGTCAGAGTTGCATGATCTATCGCAACGCAGATGGGACGAGTCTACGAAAGGTCGGTGGACGCACAGGCTCATTCCCAACATTAGGGTGTGGCTTGAGCGAAAATATGGGGAGACCAACTACCACATTACCCAGTTCCTCACGGGACACGGTGGTTGCTACAGGCAGTATCTGCACCGCTTTGGGTTGGATGATTCTCCGAACTGTCCCAGATGCAATGGCAGACCGGAGGATCCAGAGTATGTGATGTTTCACTGCCCACGATTTGCGATGCAGAGAAGGAGTTTAAACCAGGTGCTGGGCAGGAGCGTGACCCCGGAGAGCTTGGTTACTGAGATGCTGGAGTCCGAGGAGAATTGGCTTGCAGTTGGCTCCGCAATCATCCAAATGTAGGAGGAGTTGCTGAAGGAACAAAGAAGGAGGAAAGCCGGAAGGGAGAAGGATGAGTGCCTAAGAGCAAACCTACCCCGCGAAGTAATGCCTTAATGGTGATCCCGCGGGACTAGGGCTGGAGAGACTGGGGGTGGTTTTTAGTGGGTGTGAATCCCAAACGCGCCGCTGTAGTTCCGGCGTTCGGGCGGCGGAACTGCGGCGGACGTGTCTCTCTAAGATTTTCGACTTCCGTGTAAGCACAAAAAAAAAACAAAAAAAAATGTCTCGACCTACTTCGCACAAGTGCCGGACACTGTCCCAGGAAGTGTATAGAGGCTTCGTCCTCCTCCTCACAAAACCTGCAGGCAGTGTCCGTAGATATCCCTAGCATCCCTAGGTGATAGTTCAGACGACAATGACCGGTGAGAATTCCCACTATGATTCGCAGGTTCTTTTTGGTGAGATTTAAGCAACCCTTTGTGCGCGTGGGTTCCTATCCCCCAATAAGCACTCTGGACTGCTCCATCCCTGGTAGGCCCGCCTAGCATAGTTCCCTCAACCGTTCCTCTTCATTTCTTAGATTCATAGCCATGAAACCATTTCCGATTCCACAGAAGGGTTCTGGCCCCTGTAAAGGCGTCCCTGCTCCCTTCTTGGCTAGTTCGCCCGCTGCCTCGTTGCCTTCCAACCTGCTGGGTTGGAACCCAAAGTATCCAGACCTTGTTGGACGAGTCCAGTGTGTTCAGTCTCTCAAGGTATTCCCATATCAGTTTAGAATTCACCTGGTTGGACCTAAGTGCCTTGATTGCTGCTTGGCTATCGGTGAGAATAGCTATGTTCTGCCCCCTGTAGTTCCTTTGCAGATTAAAGGGGGCAAATTTGTCTATGACGTATATTTCCGCCTGGAATATGCTAGTGTACCTGCCCATTGGCTCAAAGTACATTTTCCTTGGACCAATGACACCGGCACCCATTCGCTCTGCTGTGAGAGATCCGTCAGTATACCAAGTAATCAGTTGCTGGTTTATGCCGTATTTCGCAGCCACGTTCTCGCAGTTTGCCTTGTTACTCCAACGTGTTTCAAATTTCTTATCGAAGTGAAACCTCGTTGCCATGTTGCCATGTTTGGTATCAGTAATTGGGGACACCGCCTAGAAAGAATATCAATCTTCCTTCGATTTAGGCAGCTCCCCGCCTCACTGATACTACTGGCCATACTAAATATTGCCCTCCTTGCCTGCATCTGTATGTGCAGATGGAGAGGGATTAATCTCAGAAGGACCTCCAGGGATGCCGTTGGGCATGTCCTCATTGCCCCACTGATACACACGCAAGCCAGCCTTTGGAGATTATGTAATTCCCTGGCTTGTGTGCTGAGTTCGGTTCCTTCTGCCCAGATTACCGATCCATAGGTAATCGTTGGCCTTCCTATTGCAGTATATATCCAAAATGGTATCTTCGGGCTGCAATCCCATTTTTTCCTGCTATGGATCTGCAAGTCATTAGAGCCCTCGTGGCTTTCCGACAAGTGTTTCCGACATGTGTCTTCCAGAGTAATTTTTGGTCTAGCGTAATTCCTAAATATTTGACCTCTGTTTCTCGTTTCACCTCCATGTCATGTTATGGTTCTCAGCTGATCAAGCTTACGCCTCCTAGTGAATGGTACTATGGTGGTTTTGGTTGGGTTGATCCGCAGTCCCACCTTCCTGCACCAGGCACTAGTAACCCTTAGTCCAGTTTGGATTCAATCACATACGGTATCTTCATATTTGCCCCTACAGATTAGAACAATGTCGTCCGCGTAGCCCTGGACTTGTATTCCAGTATTAGCTAACACGTCCAGGAGTTCATCCACTACCATGCTCCACATCAGCGGCGATAGTACTCCACCCTGTGGACAGCCTTGAGTGGTGTTCATGATAATAGAATTAGTACCTGTTTGTACCTCTATTTGTCTGCTTTCTAGCATTTTGCCCATCCAGAATGCCAGGGTGTTTCCCACTCCTTTGCGGCTCAGGGCATCTATACCTCTGTGTGCGATGTGTTGTCGAAAGCTCCTTTGATATCCAAAAACGCGCACAGTGCAATTTCTTTTGTTTCAATAGCATCCCGTAGTACCTCTGCCAGATGATACAGAGCAGTTTCAGTTGACCGTCCTGCCCGGTAAGCGTGCTGACAGTGATGTAGGAGATTACGCTTTAGAACGTTAGTTCTAATATAGTTGTCTATCACCTTCTCCACCGTTTTAAGTATGAACGATGTTAGGCAAATTGGTCTGAAAGATTTAAGGTGAAAAGGATCCTTTTTACCCGCTTTCGGAATAAAGAGCACTTTTGCCCGTCTCCATGCCTTTGGTATGTATCCCAGTGCTATGCTCCTCCTTACCACCCTCAGAACGGACTCTAAGATAATTCCTAGGCCTCTCTGGATAAGTCCTGGGAAAATGGCGTCTACTCCGGGAGATTTCAGTGGTTTAAAAGTTTCCACTGCCCATCTTAGCCTAGCTTCTGAGCATACCTCTTTCGCTAGTTTCCAGCTCTCCTTCCTTCTCCTTTTATTAGTCGTTGGGGGGTCAGGCAGAATGCTGTCGGTCAGGAAATGAATTCTGAGAAGCAGGTGTACCCTGTCCTCCTCATTCTCGATAAATGTCCCATCTTCGTTTTTCAAGCAGACAGAGGATATTCCCCCGTTTTTGGCTGCAGCCTTGTATAGCTTGGTTGCTTATGTGATCTGATCGATCCCTTCACAGAACTCCCAGAAGCTTTTCCGTTTCGCTTCCCTGATCGCGTTGCTATATGCAGTCAGTGCATTTTTATACCTCTGCCAGTCCCTGGGTTGTTTTGTCCGGTTAAAGAGTTTTCGTCCCTCTGTTCTCATTCTGGCCAGGTTCTTGTTCCACCATGGTATATCCCTTGATGACTTGACTGTCTTAGCCGGACAGCTGATGTCATATGCGTCAATGACGATTGTGTTGAGGTTTTCCACCACCGTTTCTAATTCCAGTTCGCTCCTGATATCACCGCCCCCTTGAAGGTGGGCAATGTTGTTGCTCAAGTGATCGAGTCGATGTCTGTCTGTCTTTTTGTTTGTGACCGGGGGAAATCCATCATGCATACGCATCTGGAATCTAGGACACGCATACCGGACTCTTACTGACGAAATCCTCCCAATTTCCCCCACACTCCGTCACCGTCTTGTGTTCAACTAGCTCCAACCTGTGGTCTTTAAGCAAAGACGTGATCGTCCGTTTAGTCTCGTTCGCATATATCTGAACTTCGTCTGGGTGATTGGATATTACGACCACTCCAACGTCACCTGCGAATCCAACGACAATGGCTCGCTTAGCCGCTGGGAGCCGTAAAACGCCATCATACATTAAGTTCCTAAGCAGAGGACCCAGAAGAGACCACTGCGGTACTCCTGCCGTTATATGAGCGCTTCAATGACATAGTTCCATCTAGCAGAATTAAACGCGTTCTTCATTTCGAGATACATCAATGCGCAATATTTTCCTTCGTGGTATGCTTTTCTGGCTAGCTCAAAAAATAGTTTGGAAACATTAACTGCTGAACGAACCTTACGGAAGCCAAACTGCCTATTTGATGAATAACCGCCACAATCAATTATTGGATATAGCCCGTTATAGATTATCCGCTCGAGGACCTTGCCTATTCTATTCAGAAGACAGATAGATCTATAGGATTTTGGTTCACCTATCGGCCTATCTGTCTTCGGGATCAATATAAGCTTTCCTATTTTCTACTCAGCGGGGAAGGATCATTCTTTTAGGCAGCCTGCAAATACTTATGCGAGTGTCTTGTTAGAGATTCGATCAATACCGGAGGCTACGGTACCCCGGACCCTTTTTATAGCGTCCAAGAATTCGTCTGTGGTTACTGGAGGTAAGCGCATTTCGTGATGGCGCATTGCAACCTGTTTATATTCGAAGTACTTTTGTTCATACTCTGACGTGTTTCTTCGACGTTGACTCCACCTTCTAGCCTTCAGGTATTCCGTACGATACTTCCATATTTCAGCGTTCCACCAGCAGTTAGGGTTGCGCTTCCAAAAATGTGCACATCTTGGAATGGATGCTTTTTCAATGGCCGTTCCTGTAAACTCATTGTTCTACTGCAATACTTCCAGAAATTGCTTGCTGAAAGGCTCGGTTACCACAAGCCAACACCGCAGTGTTTCCACCAGCACAGGTAATTCGATAATGTGTTGTGTTCCTACCTTTGCAAGCACTAGGACTGAGGTAGGTATATATTTTGGGAGCAACTTACCCCCTTCATCAGTACAAACCTTTGGTAGCTTTATACTGATGATACACTGATATACTAAAAAATAAAAATTGTATTTTGAAGGAAGCTACTGGTCTATCAATTTTAGGCTAGACTACAAACAGCAGACAATATCTAATCTCTGAGGTAGGTGTCATAATAGCAGTGTTGCTGATAGCTGATACCGCTGACGCAGATTTGCTGATTGGGTCTGTTTGTGTGATATTCAACATTGTAAATTCGTAAATTCGCGGTAACAGTAGCAGGTTCGTTGATTATTGCTCCTGTTTCTGTGGTTAATGTTTGGTGCATTGTGGCCTTAGCGAATTTCACAAATTGTTTAAGCCACCCGAAAAACCATTCTGCAGTCATCCAACTTAAACCCGCTCCAGGGGCTGCGTTGAACATTAACTGATATTCGATCCTTTTTCTGGGAAACACCAGCATAAGGGGCATATATCGCCAACTGGTGCTGAAGCTTATCTCTACTGTAATAATTGCACCTCTTTCCGCAGAAGTTAAGGCCTACTTGTTTCGACCTTGCATCACTACGGCTTTTGATTTTGTTTTGGGTATTCCTTGTTCCAGTTTCGTCGCAGTTATAGATGCGGTCTGGCCTCAGATGGCATTTTTTTATAGATTCTACTCAAGAGGTTGATCAACGACTTCTCTGTTGAAACCGCCAGCGCACTCAGGTGAAGGGCTCTCGAGTTTTTCGGGTCTTTCACCTGTATGTAATTTTCGATTATATTTCAGGTTTGTGTGGTCCAATGCACCGGTACAAGGGTACACGGACACTTTGAGAGTGTAGAGCTTGTAGTATCCAAAGAGCAAGTCCTTCTCAAGGGAATACTCCGACGGAGCTGCGTTATTTGCGGGCGGACCTTCTATTTCGTTAATTCTTTGGGATATCTCTGAACTCTTATTGTTCTTGGTCAATTCAGATGCTGTTTTATCATCATATATTGGCTTAAGTCAATGCAGACTCCTGCTGTCAGGATTGTGTGGCAGATGTGGAAGGATGCGAAAGTGAAAGGACGAGGAAATTGCCCAAGAAGAAGTTTAGAGCTGAGTAGGAGGAGCAGCAGCCGAGGATTGTGCCAGGTCCCTCTGTCGACCAATTTGATAATTTTGTAGTAAACCAATCCTCGCAGACTTTCACTGAGCACCAGATTAAATTTCCAAACAATGAACTAAATTTTGTCGTCTAAGGTTGGGCAGATATCCCACTTCTAATCGCTGACATAAAGGCGGGAATTTATGCATACTTTCCAACATCGCCAATTGTCAGAGGAGAAAAACCGCCCTGATGCGCCATCAAGGGTTATAAATTTTAAATAGGCCAGGAACACCAACGAAGAAGCGAAAGTTAATAAAGGGCTTAGAAAAAACCGGTTTACTACATTAAAGCAAATAAAGAGAACTCGCTGGTAATTTTGGATAAAGAGGATTACGATAACTAGATTTTGGAAAAGCTGGACAACGAACCTATAGAAGACTCAGGACCGATCCCCTACCACAACCCATTAAGCAGGTATACAGAGTTGACTACCACACCACTCTTTGAAACCAACAGACTGAAAATGTCACAAAACAGTACTTACTAGAATCGAAGAACTCCCGAAGATCCATAAACCAGGCAAGAAGATGAGGAAAATCGTTTCAGCAGAAATGTTTCCCGCGCACCAGATTACTCAATGGCTATCAAAGGAATTCCGAAATATATAAAAACAGTTTGAGACTAGATCTGTCAAGAATTCAGGTGAGTTTTCAATTGATTGTGGAAATCGATGAAGACGAAGCCTTAGTGTCTTTCGACGTCAAGGCTCCTTTTCCAAGTATCCCGGTCAAGGAAGCGACCGCCGTAGTAGGGAACTGACTTTTTCAACAACGTGAGAAACCACAAAGGCGAGGTAAGTAAACAATACATGAAGCTAGTAAAAATATGTTTGGGAGAAAACTACTTCACTTTATGGAGTGAGTATGAGGGACTCCCTTTCCTCGTTAATCAGCGAAATATTCGTAGCCAACCTGGAAGCAGAGCTAACTTCGTCAGATCGGATGCCAAGATTTTGGAGGGGGTATATGGATGATATCTGCACTGCCATCACGAAAGATGACGTGGAAAGAACGCTCGGCTTCCACAATAAACTGCACCCCAGTATTGAGTTTACCCTGGAGATGGAAGAGGAAGATTACAGAAAACCGACGGACACCAAACGGATGGTCACCAGCATTTCGAACCATGCTTATCAGCACAAAAGTCAACTTTTTCAACTACATGATTCTCTTTATGCTAACTCTTTCTATTTCCAAGGAGGGAGCAAATTGAATGGTTACTCCGACCAAACTATCAGAAACTTAATGACCCAAATGAAGATTGACTACGGATCAAAACCCAGACGAAGAATAGCTTTGGAATTCAACAAAATTTTCCTTCTGTTGAAAAGAAATCTGATTGTAGTTTTCAGCAGCAGGGACAACCAACTCAAAACTCTCTGGGGTCGACCAAAACTCAATCGATCAAATGGCCAAGTCTGGGGTATACGAATTTTCCTATGGCAGGAAATTATACATCGGGCAAACCAGAAGGAACGTGGAAATACGTTTTAGGGAACAAATAAAGGAGACAGAATTGGCGGAAAAAAGGGTGCGTCGGCTTTCATAACAAAGGTAGCGGAGCATATCGTCCTAAATTAACACAGAGTTTCGAGGGAGAACGTAAAGATGGTTAACTGCATATGCTGAAAGAATAGACATTCACAAAACCCCCATGGGGGAACTTCCCAACGGGGATTAAGGCAGCGGTTACTCCTGCCTCTTCAAATTCACCAGGAGGCGCCCTCCTGGGCAAAATTATAATATCCGTTCCATCGGCGAGTCTAGTGACTAGGAGCAGAGAGTAAATGAGGTTTTAAGTACCCCCGCGAAAAGGTCGGACGATTGTTGTGGGGAGTTGGCAGGCGAGTCAGCAAAACCGGTAGAAGAAGGAAGAGATTGGGTGAGATTACGAGAATAGCGAAGGTGAGACCAAAAGGATTTCAACTTACCGCGGACAAGGGTGGCTTCGATGTTTAATAAGTACCTTACCTATACGTTTTTTTAATCATCGACTTCACAGTGGAGCGTATAGCCAAAAAATGACCAAGGTCTGCGTCCTTTTTAGAAACCCGAAACTTCTTCCTGCGTACACGTTTCAGGTGAATGTTATTAATTACCTCTGTTGTGAACCAAGTTGGGTACGAAAGCAGGCAAGCAAGGGAAGAAGGGACATAACAGGAGAAGAGATCAGACAGGATATTGTAAAAGGTGCTTAGAATTTGAGCCCACGTTGAGTTGCTTAATATATGAACCCAGTTGAAAGATGCTAAAGCTGAGTTGAGACCATTAAAGTTGGCTTTGCGGAAGTTGAACTTAGTAGATTTACGCGACAATGATCTTGCCAGTCCTCTTGTATTCCTCGGAGACTTGGGTTCTTAGCAAGAAGAATTGCGAACTCTTGGCCGCGTTCGAGAGAAGAATCCTCCGAAGAATTTTTGGCCCCCTACATGAGGATGGACGATTCCGTAGCCTACATAACGACGAAATCTATGAACGATACCATGACCGTCCGGTTGTGGATAAAATCCGGCTCAATAGGTTACGGTGGGTGGGTCACTTGGTCCGTATGGAAGAGGATGATCCAGCCCGAAAAGTCTATAAGGGCAATATCTATGGTAGAAAAAAAGACGAGGCAGACCCTGCCTAAGATGGAGCGATGGCGTAGCTCAGGACGCCAGACAGCTTTTAGGGATATGGAATTGGTGGACCTTGGCACAAAACTGGGATGTCTGGAGTTCCTCACTGAGGCACGCCTACACCGGATACCGTTTGTTGCGCCATCAATGATGATGATGATATTGCCAGTGAAAGTGATAGGATCAGTTTGAGTTGAATTTAAGAATTTAAGGAAGACTTCTCATATATAAAGGTGAAAGCGGTATGTCAAATAGTTTTTTTCAGAATATGATCATGTAGGGTGTTAAATGAAAGGACTCAATTAGCACTTTCTAAAACTGTCCTAACTCAAGAAATCTTCCCCCTCCTTTCCTACAAAACAAGTCATCTACCTGGGTGTCACTATTAAGGCAGGCCTAGACCGAATACCGGTTGTTGCGCCGTTGATGATGATGATGTTTGTACTGGTTTGTCTTCCCATTTTAAATTCTAATTCTAACCTTCCTCAAATAATATTCTTTCCGACTCTCCTGGAGAGTTTAGAATTATCAATTATAGTCAAACAAAACTAGGGGTATATTTGTTGTAGTCAGATACTAGGCGACCTATCTCTAGGTCGTATATCTTTCTTCCAAAAGTAGCAGACAATGCTTGGATTTAACGCAACATTGGAATAGTTGTGTTACACGTGGGCCTTCATCAAAACCTTTAATTAATATTGAGTGAGACGTTAATGTAGAAACATGTCAGAAAGTAATAATTTAGTCGGAATGATAAACGTTTTCAACACGCGAGCATGAGATATTTGAGGAAAGTAATATAAAATCAAATGTCAAAGCAGCACTCGTCCAAGAATGCTAATTGGAAATGATATTCACCAGTTTCATCTGGTCACCATCCTAAATCGTAATATTATACATCGCTTAAGGGTAGCTGCGCATACCAAATTTTTGGAGGATTTTTCTCAGCTGAAACCAAATTGAGGGATAATCTTGCAGATGCAACAGGCATGGTCACTAGACTATTGTTAAATCTTCGGTGCAGCATCTTCCCTTAACAGATTACAACTTCGAACGAGACCAGGTAGCAACAACACCCAAAAACGCCAAGGTCAATTTCCACATTGTAGCTGTAAAGAATTCCTTGCAAATGAAAATTGCGTAAAGATTCCGCTTCGAACGCATGACCTACCTCAATGTAATCGTGACAGGTTAATGATCGCATCTCAAGATTGAGCCGGTTTCGGATCGGAAATTTTCTTTGCAATAAAAAGATATTTATGCATGAATTTCATGAATTTCGATCGTTTGCAACGCAGCTTCTCACCCAATTCGTCAAATGTCTCCAGAAGAAAATTATATACAAAATTATTCTGCAGTTATTCGCAATAAAGTCTACAAATGTCCTCCGTTAAAAGTCTTTATCTGCATTAAGGAGGTCGGCGTACGAAAAAAATGCAATACTGATAAATACCATTCAGTTAATGTATCTGAGAAAGAAATTTTGATAACGTCATTGTTTCAGATTCAGATTTTTTTTTCATGCAGGTTTCAGGTTTCCAGTGTTCAGGTTTTTTTGTTTAAACTGTCTCGTGAAAAAGTTCAAGGTACATTGTTTGACTTCTTTTTCGAGATGAATAAATGAAACTGTTATTGCATAATATCTGCTTTGTTTTCAATTTCGCTTTTTTACGTTTTCTGCTGTTTGGAATTATTACTAGCTTCCAAAATATTTGGCACATATTTTACCGAAAGAAAACAATCTTTTCTGTCAGCCTCAATTTTGATAGAGCTGTGAAATGAAGATGGGTTCGGAAATTTATTGTATCAGATAATTATTTTCAATGAAATATTCGAAATTTTTATTCTAGATTTTACAAGGATAACTCCTATTGATATGGTTGAGGTTTTGACATCCATTGCTCAGAAAATTTTTACAAAAATGCCAATTTGTATGGCGACAAGAAATCCGGAACAGATATATTATTTTAAAAAAGGAAATTTGATTATTAAATCATCGACAGTTTACTCACGTGACCGGTCGGATAAATTTAACTTTTTAATAATGAAAGCCGCACATTAGTAGGTTTTGGTGAAAAGAGATGAATAAAATTCTGAATAAGGCCAAAGAAAAGCAGGTGCAGGAAAGGATTATCTCGTATAATTCCTATTCTGAACATATATCCAGCTAGTGAATTATGGCCTGTCAGAATGCTTACAATACTCCTGCAAGTCCTCCTGCTTTTCGACAGGATAAACTTTGCGGTACGCATGTTCGGTTCTGACAGGAAAACAGCATTTGGATTCAGCCAACTGTCATTATGGGAAGCTTGCTCCCAGTTTTTGAAGACAGCTTAAGCCAAGTCACTGGTACTCCAATTGCTGCTTTCGGTCCCGGCATGGGGAAGATTGACCCCTCCTTTGCTAAAGCATCCGAAATTTCATTTCCCTCTATACCACAGTGACCAGGTACCCAGAGTAGTTCCACCGTATTGAATCTAGAGATAGTTTTGTTAATCTTCACTGTTGGAATCGAACATTGTCCGTTCGCACGACAAGCTCGCTCTTGTGAGATGCCCTGGGAATTTTCGTAATAACTTTTGGGTGTCGAGAACAGTAAATAGAAAAGTCGAGATCGGATCGAAAGCAAAGAAAAGGTTGGACTTGTAATGATTTGACTTGATTTACTTTAACTATTTAACTCTTATTTTTTTGATTATAATATTTTGACTTTACGAGGAAAACGCGAGTCGAAGTGTTCCGCGCCACGGTTGGATCAGAAGAGACCGACTTATTTCCATGCGGTCCTTACTGTCCCAACCAACGGCATTTTTTTACCGCTGGCTCTCCACTCTCCCCGGTGCGTTCTGAAAACGAGTGAGTGGAGAGCTTCCGCGTTCAGCGTTCCCGTCCGCATCCGCAACATCCGAAATAAATTTCGAATGTTGCAGATCCTGCCGCGCCACAATAGAGTTCTAATGGTTTCCGCATTCTTGAACGATTTTCGAGGTGATCAAAGGACTACTCAACGCGCTCAATACAATGCTCATGCAGAATATATGGAAATCTTCAACAATGATGGCTCAAAAACAGAACGGCGCTCTGGAGCCCAAGTACACTTCTCCAATAAAAACGGCTTTTTATTTGGGACAATATGCGACGGGTTTTGAAGCCGAAGCATATGCGATCCTAAGGGGGCAAACGGGGTGATTGACGAGCGGTTGAAGGGCAGGCGCCTGTTTCATAGATCTAATCGCATTAGTCTATGAGCTGTGAATAAATATATCTACGGGGCTGTAAATTGAGTAATGCATTTAAAGCTGCACCGGATGTCGTGCTCATGGCACCTATAATACCCAGACATACAGTTCTTTGCAGTGCGGCTAGTTTACTATGAAAACCTGTCTCACCTTGACCCACCACGCTACGGATGCATAAGCAAACATGGGCCTAATGATAGCAGCATATATCCACATTACCACAAGAGGCCTGAGTCTCCATATCGAGATAAAGGTCCTGCCTGGACAGCCCATAAGTTGTGAGAGCTCGTTTCAATTTAACCTCTACATGCTTATTCCAAAGAAGCTTTTTATCTAGAGTGGCTCCTAGATATTTCACTTCTTCGGAGAGTTGGAGGGTTCTACTCTTCATCTCTGGCTAGCAAACTCAATCCAGTTTTCCCTTTTTTGTGCATAATACCATTGTGGTTTTAATTGGATTAACTGAAAGACCATGTCTGAGGCACCAACTGCCTAAGATCTTGATTATTAGCTTAAGCTTGAGACTATACTAGCAAACTTTGCAGTTCGCATAGTAGTGAGTCGATCAGCATACTCTCCAGAAGTAGTGATCTCCTTGGGGGCAGCTTTTCATTGCTTTTGCTGTTAGGTAGCGATCGACACCGACGTCAGTACACAGCAATCTCTACGTTAGAATAATATGGATTGACTTGATTAAAGCATCATCGACACCATGCGCTCTGACGACATCACAAAGTTTTTGAAAATGGTTCACAGTCACACGCCCCTGCAGTGTCGATCAACACCCCCATCGCGTATTCACCCTTCAGAGCATACTCTATCTTTGAAACCAAAGAATAAAGAGCACGTTGGTTTTTATTAAGTGGGTTCGACTTAAGCGCCTTTCCATGAATGTGATGTTCAACCAGTTTCTCCAAACTTTTCAACAAGAATGAAGTCAAGCTTATCTGCCTGAAGTTTTTTCGATTAGAATAGTCATTTTTCTTGGGATTCGGTCTGAAGACTACCTTAACCCTCTGCCAAGAGGTAGACACACAGCTAAAAACAAGACATCCTCGAAAAATATTTCCTAGCAATCACTCTAAGTGCTCCATACCCTCCTTTAGCATTGCTGGATAGATGCCATATATGCCAGTTGCTTTGAAGTGGTCAAAGGACAGTACGCCAGCTTTCACCTTTCACCTTGTAGCATTTGCATGTTGAAGAGGTTGCAAAACCCATCCACTCTCCCCCTAACAATTCTCTCACCTGTTGTCCCGGAGTTTGAATTTCCTGGAAGGTCTGTACTGGTTCCAGTTTGGAACTCTTGAAAATACCATCGAGTTTTCTAAGAGAGTCCAACTGGGCCAACTCACCCCTTTTAAGGACTCTACGTGAAGTCTCCCTTACGCCTTCCAGTTCCTCACAGTACGCTCTAAAGGACTCTCGTTTCAAACACCTAACGAGCCTCTTATATTCACGCTGTGACTTCTGCAAGTTTAACCAGTCTTCGTTCTTATTGCTTTTGCAGGCAAGATAAAGAAGGTGCCTGGTTGATTTCCTGAGTTTTTGCAGTTTCCAGTTCCGCCAACGTTCCGTTTTACCGCTTTGGTCTCGGGAAATAGGACAAGCTTCTTCATAACACTCTAAAGTGTGCAATTCTGAGTTTCCAATTCATCCTCGAGCTCCAAAGGAGTCCTTAGTCGCCTGGGGAGCTATATTTTGTTTCCAAGAAGTCCACTGATCTTTGTCCAATCCGCAATAGTTAGATTGAATTCTAGATATCAGTGATCTGGCAGTGAGACTTCGTCCAGCACCCACCATTGTGCAATTAACTTTAACACTTGTGGAGTACAGATTGTTAGGTCAATTATTTCACTTCTTCTCAGTCCCACGAAGGCAGGGGCGCACCCTACGTTTGTAGTCATGAGACCAGTTAGAGTGATGAAATCAAATAGCCTCCATTTTTGGATTGCATTTGCTACTGCCCCAACAAATATGTTGAGCGTTCGCATATTAAAAGTCCAAGACCACTTGTGCATACGCTACTAGATCCCTTAGTTCTTGCGTCGGGGGTCATACAATGAATCATAGAGTAAATAAGCGGAAGCAACTATGATATTTTCCCTCTTGCGATTAATCTGATATTTTACGATGACCATAACTAAGTCGTGGGAGCAGAAGTGTCTCAGCATGGTTGTCTCTAACCGTCTTGACAGCAGGATACAAGTTCTCAGTCTTATGGATCTTTCATCGTAGAAGATCCTAGCCCCCGTAACTGATCCAATGCCACAGATTCTATTAAATCGAACCAATGGCTCTTGCATCGGAAAAATATAGGGGCAATCCTGCAGATTTGTCAGCCTAGCTGCCAGCAGATAGGAGGAGGTTTTGGCATGCTCCAGGTTAATTTGAGCAATCTTTATGCTTTCCGACATAAACTTAGTCTAATGTGTAATGAAAAACTTTTCAAAGCGTATGCCGCGGTCCACGTGTGACGGGGTTTCCTCCACACCGATCCGCCAGACAGTCGATCCCCTCTTTGTTTGATTTCTCTGAGAAAAGCCACACTTGAAGGTACGGCAGTTCCCATGTCCTCATCAACAAAAGGTCTCAGCTCATCCCGCAGTACGTTCGTCTGTTTTCCACTTAACACCTTGACTGGTTTGCGGTGTGTGGTTTGCATAGATTCGATCACTCGAACTAGCATCAGGTTAGTTCACGTCTCCGGCTTCCCTTTTTTCCGCCTGTTCCGTAAATAGCGCAGGAGAGGTTGCCAGCGGGTAGGATTTACTCTGTAGTCCCTTCACCAGTGCCATCCCCATACGAGGGTTCCGGCACTGTATGCACTAGCATATCTTCTGTGCGCAGCTCGATTGTGATAGAGCGCACCGAAGATGTTACAATTTGCTCCATATTGTTTGAGTCAAAGGCCATGATTGTTCTTCGCTCTCAAAATGGAGATGATGCTCTACATTTTCCTGATATAATTGAATTTTAATCTATCTAGGAAAGTGAAGCACCATATGGTGGTTCCCCTGAGCACATCCCGGCTCTTTTGAGCCAGTTCGAATACCAAGCTAAAATCCTCCATGTTTGTAAGTTTTCCCTTCCTGTCATTCATGAACTTTACCCTCCAGTGTCCAAAGTCTATGCCCGGGTTCTGTTCACACAACATGCGGATGATGTCCTCTACCTTCCTTCGTGGGCCCGATAACCAATATCCGACATGTTCTGTCCTGCGCAGCTCATTGTTCACAATAGTTAACTTAGCCGACCCCCAAAACACAAAGCCGGGATTACCTGCTGCAGCTGCTTTAAAGCAGCCTCATCAGTGCACCCCAAATGGAGAAGCCCATTCCGAAAAAATTGATTGTTAAATCTTGGCTTCGTTCCTTGCTCCACATTTTTTCCACAGATATTGCCGGACGATGGTATATTGTTCCTGTGACATTTTGCCATCCTTAGAAGAAACTCAGATGGCAGCAGTCCGAACTGATGCTGTAGCTCACGCATACGCCCTCCTCCTTCCCGCCTTCGTGTCCATATTTCTATGGGAGCGACCAGCTTCAATAAGATTTCTCTCAATGATTTGATGACCTCCTGGCACACCCGTCATAATCCCCGTGGGACGCGTGCATGTAGGCCCTGGTGCTAAGGATGATAAAGCATTAGTCACCACAGATGTGTTGGTCTTACGCTTCTTGCACGCATTACCGCTGACAAAAGAGCCTGGTGCGTCTAGTGCGGTCATCACCAGGTTACCTGTTTATCCCCACGATCCGCCGAAGATTCCGCTTCCTTGCGCCCAATTTCTCTGAACATTATTAAGGCGGCAGAATACGGTTTTTCTTCGGTACCTCTTTCCTTCTCCTGGGAAATAACCTAGCATCTGACATTTAATGGTGTCATGGTGGGTATAGAAACCTCTTTCATTGACGGACGATCGCTTTAAGCCTATCATTTTTCGTCTTTGTTATTGCTGTTCTTGGAAAACTCGTGCTTCACTTGAATACCTCTTCATTTGTAGCATTAGTGACAAGTTATCCACCACCTAGGCACTACGGTCAAGTGATGTCGAAAGCTGGTAGCTCGCTCTGACTCCCAAAAGCCATAGTACTAGGGTTCCGAGATATTGAGCAGTAAGTTTCCTCCTTTTCTTTTGTTGTGTTCGTCTCCTTTCTTGCATACAACTTGATGGAAGCCACTGCCTCAAAGAAGTAGAATACCCGGTGAAAAATTTTTTGCTTGTTACCATTTCAGCTGCTTTGGTATTTGTCATCCGTTTGGACTACAGCGGTCCATTTTTTTTTTTTTTCAAGAGGATATAGAACTGCCTCTGACAAAGTTTGCGACTTTTAGTTACAATGACGGTAGATTTCTTACTAGAAATGGTGTGCGTAGCATACTTGACCATGATAGAATTCGGTATCTCAACCAAATTGATGAGGTGGACCAGGCTGGCTCTCATCAATGTGCGAGGCCAGATAAAAGCAACACGACCACTCTCGAGACCATTCAGTATCAAAAACAGTATACGACAAGGGGAGGCCCTATCACGTATCCTTTTTAATCTGGTCCTAAAAAAGGTGAGCCGCCATGTCCATGTAACTACGAGAGGCATCCTTCTCTTTAAGTCCACCCAAATACTGGCCTATGCTTCCGATATTGACATTATGGGAAGAACAACCCGAGATGTACAATCTGCCTTCACGCAGAGTTCTTGGACAACACATTAATAAAGGCAAGACGAAGCACATGGTAGTAGTGTTAGCACCAAAAAACCAAGGAAGCAACAGCATTAAATTCCGCTGGTCAAATGAGAACAGGAGACTACAACTATAAGACCGTTGATAATTTCTCCTATCAGGGGTCAAAACTCAAAACCGATAACAACTACGACGATGAAATCGATGCACGGTTGGTGGCAGTCGACAGAGCCCATTTCAGCTCACAATCTAAATCTGAAAACATTCTCCAGAATCAGAGAGTGAGTCTGAGATCTAAGGAGGCCGACCAGCTGCATATGAAGTGCAGAATCATGAATTCTTGCAATTTCTCCCTTCAAGTTGACTTGACAATGGATGGTCCAATGCCAAAAGCTGGTTCAGGTTCCACCATTCTGGATACAGATCTTGAGCGAGACAGTCTCTCAGCTTTCTCATTATCAGCGATGTTTGTGTGCCCTTGCACACATTAGGAATGTTTCGTTTAGTAAGCCAAGTTTCCGCAGCAACTGGTGGGAATTCTACAACTGGCTTTCTATGCTGTTGCTTTTTAGTGCTGATAACATTGCTCGATTGTTGGAACAGAATCGTATCTCCGCCTGGAATATAGTCGTCATTTTCTCGGATGGGTGGGGCCAGTTCCATAATGGGGTTACCCGAGTGCAATACGTCGACTTTTCTCCTAAGGCATAATTGAAGGTACCTACAATGTCCATGAATGGGCCTAAGGAGTATTCTTTTTCAGAAGTCGCTTTTTCTGTTTTTTCCGTGAGCCCATTGAGTGCCGTTTCTACAGATTTGTGCTTTTGGAAGGCATGTTGCCTTTTAGTGAAGTGGCCACTGAGGAATGTATGTATCCCTTATGAGCCGATCTACTAGTCCTTCTAGTCATTTTAGTAGAAGGGAGGTCAGACTGGAACTTTTTATGCCCATGTAGGTAGAAATTGCGAGAGAGACGTCTTGGATGGTATGGTCACGTAATTTTCCCTATCGGGAATTCATTCGCTAAGATTGGTCTGAACAACGAAGTCAATGGTAAAAGGCGAAATAGCCGGACAAAACAATGGTGGCTTGATATGCAGGATGATGATTTGAAAGCCTCACGATTGCGTCCAGATCAGGCTTTTGATAAAACTAAATGGCGCAACGAACCCTGCTTGTGAATTGTACAAACGCTGAAGAAAAAGAAGAAAAGAAAAAGTGTAGGTGGAGTTTTTTGGTTTGGGAATAAATCACACCAGTTAATTGTAATATAAACGTGTGCTAGGTAGCCTATATACTCCAAATATATAGACCCAGGGCGTTCGTTCGTTCTATTACTAGCGCAAGAATGATGCTGCCCTGAACTGGAGACATGTATCTACCGAATACTTACTACTACCTGCTCAGTAAACATAGAGAAACCAGCTATAAGGTTGCCTCAAGAGAATTGTTCTCTTCGCAGAGGCGCCACCATGATGATAGTTCAGCCAATCCTGTGCTCTTCTTTAAAGCTTTCTGTGCCTTTTTTTGGGAGTCGGGTAGGTAAATGCGTTAACGCATAGAGTGTTGAACCCCCGTTCTAGGACTACCAACTAAGCACCTCCCCTTCTTCAGACTAGCCTGGAACCGTTTGACGCATTGCTTCGGTCTAGCACTCTCGCTCTCCCAAGTTTTTGAGACTTCAAGTCGTGGAATCCCTTTCACCAACTGGCGCATCAGCGAGTCTACTCCTTATGAGCTTTTCGAGCGCTTTCCCGGCCGTGTTAAGCATACGCAGCGGTCGGTATGCAAATGAGCGCTGCTGATCTACTGTTCCTCCATGATCAGCGCGAGTCTGGCCACCTTGCAGCTACAAGGAAAAATGCTCCCCTTCAAACAAGCATCGAACACCCCAAACTGCAAATCTGGCCGTTGGCGAAACACCAGTTTGTAAACTTCCACCGGAATACCATCAGGACCTGGTGTTTCTTTGTTTTTCATGGTGAGAACAGCTTCTTCGAGTTGTCTGAGTGTGGAAAGGGGGCAATCCCCGATGCTTTCCACGCTATTATCATCATCCCGTACAGGATGTCTAGGGGATAATGACCGTTCAATGCGGTCCATCAGGTCGCTATTTAGTATACAGGACTTCCGCAGAGCCCCAATTTTTCGAGTGACAAGCTTATAGCCAAGTCCCGACGGATTCTCATTCACCTCGTTGACCACGTTCTGCCTGCCGCGAGCTTTGTTTGCATTAACCGCGCTGCGGCATCTCATTTTTGCTGATATATACTGTATCTTTAGGCCTCCTCGTTGACGTGTAAATTTTGTGCTAAACGGCGGAGCTTATGACAATCCCTACTTAGTTCGGCAATTTTTTGCTGTCCACCGGTACATAGAAGGCTTGTCATAGCTGGAGCCCCTCCGGCGCATGGAAGCCTCACGTGCTGTCATTATTAGGTTCATCACTGAGTTTACTACAGTGTCAGCTGAAAAGCTACCACCCCCCCCCCCCGAAGTGCCCCCTAGCGCGACACTGACTGTTCCATGAGTTTCGACAAACTTCCCGATGTTCACCCTCGCGAGATTCCACAGGCAGGGAGATCGTCCGGTAAGCCGCGTCAACCACTTGGAATGCGATGTACTGGTGGTCACTTGCCGAGAAGTCTTCTAGGATTCGCCACCCGTCCACCGATCGCGGTAGAGATTCTGACGCAAAAGTGATGTCAGCTTCTCGAGTCAACTACTTGTAGCGTGACAGTCCCAAGCCCATAGTAGAGTCGAAAGCCCGTTTCTTTCAGAACCTTCTTAGTATCCGGTTCGGGAACGCCGGTAGTAAGAAATGTTCCCGGGCTATCGGCTGTATCTCCTGCTTTGCCATCGAGCAGCATCCAGGTGGAGGTGTTGTTCCGGACACCAAGTTGTTCCACCATTGTGCTTCTCTTTTGAAACAAAGTACTTTTTAAATGATGGCAGCTCTGAAACCCTCTTTAAGGCCTGTCGCGTATCCTCCCACACATCGTTGAAGGCGGAGCAGTACTAAGCCTCCGTTCGTACTTCCGTTGACAAAGTTTAGGGTTACATTTTACGGTATACTCCTACCGACTCAAAGCGAAGCATAAAGCCTTGCGAAGATGCAGTCCTTTCATCTAGGAGGAGTTTCCGGATGGACTGGTTTCGTCATACGAGACTCATATATCGGCTCCGATAGCCTTGACTGCAAATGAAGGCCTAGCGGTTGGCAGCGAGCCGCTCTTTGCTGCCTTTTGTGATGAAGTGCTGGGACCACTGTTTGCCCTTAGCAGCAGGTGTCCGGATGCTCCTTTCCCCTCAACCTTGGCACAGCCCATGGGTTGTGATTTTTTCGAAAACGGTTTCCTGGGACGCTCTCCATCGGTGAGCTTAGGGCTCCCATTTCACTCAGGTTGGGGTCGTCATGATCGAGATTTAGTTTCAGGTTAGGCAGAGCTCCTTTTCCCGAGACAAGGCTAGTTGAAACCGGGGATCGCCTGGTACCCAAGGTTCACAGTTCACTGCCAGATCTGAATCCCTGTAACCATTCAGCTCTCGGCACGCTTGTCACATCTTGGCTTGGGGTTTTGGTTACCGCTTAGCTTTATGTATCACCACTGGTTCCCTCATGTTCTTTTCGGAGACTTGGTTTCTTAGCTAGGCAAATTGCGAACTTTTAGCCATGCTCGAGAGAAAGAGAGAATCTTCCGCAAAATCATGCAAACTTACTTTCATTTAAGGGCTTTCCATCTATTGCTGTTGGTCACATAAAATGGCGGATAATATCTTTTTCTGTGTGGAATGTTACCCATTTACTTTTGAATTTAATACTGAATGAATGTGGTTCAAACACTCATTGCATCCTTGAAGCATCGCAGTATTATACGATTATTTGTGAAGCTATTCTATTGATAAATGCGAATCTTGCCTAACAACTACTCATTAACTGGCAAATACCTGTGTCTGGGATTCCTTAAAGAATCATAAAAACTTAGATAAATTAGATTAAAGCATGAACCTTGCATTCTTAAACAGATTACTTGGAAGGTGTCTATGGCATACTGTTGTGCCATCCATAAGTATAAACTTTGAATTTTACTGTAGATACATGACATCGAGAAAATTAGACGCACGTTGAGAAGATGGTTTTGATTTCATTAAATACCTGGTCATTTCTCATATTGTAATGATTACTATTTACTTGTTCTGGTAGAACGCTATTTTCTGCGCAGTGCGTTGAAGGCAGTCTGCTATTATCTCTCGCACTTTTCCGGACGTTTGTATCTACATTGCCCGTAAGAAGGAAAATCGGTTTAGAAGTGGTGAATTTTTTGGTTGAAATAGTTTTTGGTGTGGTGAAATGGTGCCTTGCTTTAATCTGAGTTATCCCGCTTGGCTTGGAGAAAACTTTTTCAGTTCTGCAATCTCGAAATCAGTTTCTTCTCAAATAAAAGTAGTAATTTCAAGTGCCATATTTAACGGATTAAATTAATATTACTAACCTTGATTTGATTAGATTTGAATTAGTTATGATTAATATCTACGCTTGACTTTTTGATAACTTCTTTTTATAAAAATTCAAACCGGAATGCTATCCTCGAAAATAATTACATACTTTTTCCTTGAATACAATATCTCAACGCATGAAGATTGCTCGGTATCTTTTTCTATAAAATATTCAATTTTAAAAATGCATTTTGCTAATTAATAGCCAATATGACATTTTTCAGTTAAGAAAGGTGCGAAAATGGCCAGTTAAACGGAAATGACCTTAAATAGTTTACTGTATGACACATGTAAATTCATAAAGTTGTTAATTTATTGTGGGCGATAAGATACTTCCTTCCGCCTTCTCTATAGATGTTGCATGTAAAAAGGAAAAGAAAAAGATTTTCTGCACTTGATTCTCCTTGGATGCGGTTGCTCTGAAGGGCAACCGTATTGAGCACTAAATACAATGAATTTATGTAAACGAGTCATTTTTCATCTGAGTAAGCAAGTGGAAAATTTTCGTCAGCGGTTACTGATTTATTGTAAATTTTAAATGATTTCATGCAACAGTTAAATTAGAAGTCGAAGTATTTTGAAAATAGACGTGCTCGCATTTTCAGTTGTCTGTCATTTTTAAGGTTTTATGTGAAAAAACCCTTATCAGGATCGATTCGATGTTTGTCTGTTCGTCTGTCTGCCCGTCTGTCTCTCTTTTTTTTCGGCGTTGGAAGGAGGAAAGGTTCAAAACCTACTCCTGGCTTATGCCACGCAATTATGTGAGACTTCTACTTATTAAAACCACCTCCTTCTCATTCCACTCTCCCCACGAAACTCCTTTAAAATATTGCGTTGTGGGGTTGAATCGGCTTTTAACTACGGCTCATTATGGTTATCTCCCTTTCAACGAAGTTTTTCCTGCCTAAGCTGTTGGTGAAAAGTTTGCAGTTCCTCTACAACCTAGTTCCAAGCACTCGTTGACTCTTCCTTGAACTCCACAATATTTCCGGGTGTTAAGCGCCTATCTGCGACTGCTTCTATTCTTTTTCGGTGCGCGGTAAACCTAGGGCAATCAAATAAGGCATGCTCCGAATTCTCAGTGACGTCACTACATTTTGGGTACCATGGTGACACTTGGTGAACAAATCGATGTAAGTAAACACGATAACTTCCACGTCCACCTAAGAATTGTGTTAGCTCGTAACTTAATTCCCCGTGACTTCGTTCAAACCATCTCCGAGCTCCAAGCACTCAGATCTTTGCTAGGCCCACTGCACTATTCCCGGAGATCGCCTATAGATCGGCCTCCCGCCGACGGCGTTCCAAGGCTTTCGTGAATCTTAGAACATTCTCTAAAGACAAAGAATGCGCAGAGTCTTCTCTGAAGAAAACCTAACCCCCCCCCCCTCCGCCCCCTCTGAGTTTTGGGGAGGCCGGCAAGCTACATACGAAGTAGGGGGCCGTTTCTTCTTCCTCATCGCATTGGCTGCATATGGGTGAGACCAATACTCCGATTTTTCCATGTGGTAGTTTAAGGGGCAGTGTCCCGTTAAAAGCCCTACTTGGGTTTTCTTGTCTCACTTCTTAAGGGACAACAAAAATACCACTCTAACGGCCTATGGTTTCCTCACAAAGATTTTCACTTGCTGACAGAAGTTCAAATTTGGCTAAGTGAATCTTTGCCATTCCCCTCTTCAGAGTAGTCTTGTCAGTAGATGCCACAGCCGGTTCCAGCCCCACTATTGTAGATTCGGAACCCTGGCGAGCCGGCCTGTTAGCTTCTTCATTACCAGCGATGTTTGAGTAGCTTGGCACCCACATCAGGAATGTATGGTTCGGTCGGCCAAGTTTCAGCAGCATCTGATGACGACTTCGCACCAAGAGGCTTAATATGTCGTTGCTGTTTAATGCTGATAATGCTGCCCGACTCTCGGGACAGATTCAAATGTTGCGAGCTTTCCATTTTTCCGCAAACATTCTTCTGCTATCTATAAAATAGAATATATCTCCGCCTGGAATATGGCCGTCATATTTCCGAGACGTCGAGCCAGTTCCATACTCGGATTTCCCGCGAACATCCGTTTTCTATGACTGACCTGTCGGTGTTTGTGGACATTTATCAACCATTCTTCTATTTTTCTGATTACGACGGAATATATCTTTTCGAAGACGAATCAGGAAACCATATAATCGGCGGGCATCAGGGCCACTTGATGTGCGCCAAGAAATTTCCAGATGGACCCATGACCGTCTGATTGGCCACCTTTCCACGCGTCAATAGTATCATGCTTATATATGTCGTTCGCTGCTTCCCGTTTTACCTCCAAATGGATTGGGGTAAATTTAGAATAGCTTCGAGTGTCACAGTCGGCGTACTACTCATTGATCCAGCAACCGAACCTCTGAATCTGCGTTAGCAAAGTTTCGTTTCGGCGCTTTATGAAAGGCCTTCCATTCTGGCGGTCACATACTGTGCCCCTAACTTGCCGGTAATTATAATATTACGGCTAGATCATCCACAAATGCTTGTGCCAAGATCGTTGCGCCCTCCGGGACCCATTGTAAGATGTCCACTACCAGGAGTCATAACAGGGGGAGAGAACTCCCTCCCTGTGGGCAACACCTAAGACACGCTGCCTCAATATCCTTCCATCGAACCAATTTGTAGATCTTCTTCCAACCTAAGATATGAAGGATCCAACTGATTTACAGTGGATTGAATCCATGCTGTCTCGCCACGAATGAGGCATAATTGAAGGCGCTTTCGGTGTCCGTAAATGCGCCCAAGGCATATTCTTTATCGGATATTGCTTACTCAGTTTTTGCCGTTAATTCATGGAGTGCTGTCTCCGTCGATCTGCCTTTCTGGTAGGCATGTTATCTACACTGGAGTGGCCACTTTTGTATATATGTATCCCTTGTGAACCGATCTACTAGTCTTTTAAGTCCTTTTAGCTGAAACGAAGTTAGACTGATCGGTCGGAAGCTTTTTGCGTCTACGTAGGTGGGTTTCCCTGGTTTAGGAATAAATGTTAACTTTACATTACGCTAGGCAAGCGCGTTATATATTTTGAATGTGTAGACCCAGGGAATCCATTCCCTCTGTGACTAGACCAGGAATAATGCCATCCGGACCTGAAGACTTGTATCTATGGAATGAGTTAAACGCCCATTTCATTCGCCCAGGCGAAACTACTTTGCATGCCAGAGTCTAATCTTCCGGTTGAGGGCTGTATGTGTCTGTCGGCCCCGAGATGAGATTTTGGATGCTGCCTGGGAAGTACACTGCAAGCAAATGGTTTGCCGTTTCATCATCACTTTCTGTGCACCTCCCCGTAGATAACCCAACTGCTTGCTACGTTCTTTGATAAGGATCTGCTTTAGCTTTGAGATTGCCTCAAGAGAGTTGGTCTCTTCGCAAAAGCGTCTCAATGATGATCGCTTGGCTTTTCTTTAGAGCTTTTTGAGCCTTTTTGTACCGAATGCAGCAAGCAACTGAATCGAAGTTTAGAGCTCGGTTGAGGAGTACCCTTGTCGTTCTCCTCTGTTTCGCCAAATTCCATTTCCACCATGGTGTTTTACCTTTCTTTGACATCATTAGTGGACAGTTCTCTTTGAAAGCTTCTCTCATGCTGGTAGTGATCATCTGGGTTCTTTTCTCACTTCCTGCAATGGATTTGATGCGTCTCCCAGGGATGAAAGTCCTGGGGGGTTTAACGTGAGTACCTGCCGTGTAGGCATAATCCCACGGTCCTCTTCGGACACGGATTGATTTTGGGACCACAATCAGAGCCCCGCCATGCAAGCACAGCGGTTCTGGTTTATACTGAATGCAGGCTCAGCATTCATGCCAGTGGATGCGAGGCCTATCTAACACCTCTGCCGCAACTAAAGGGTGCGGCACCCGGGTTGTACAGCGCAACTTCACGCTTGAGCTTCGAGGAGCTCTGCCCGCGATGTAGGCATAACTACAACCACCATGAAACTCCCACTAGGGGGGCAACCGCAAATAACCGGGCCGAGAACACATCCTCCAGGACTTCTCCTGGAGCATATGATTTCAGAGGGCCGTGATACCAGATAACCTCCGGTGAGGCTTCGTGGCAGAGCCACTTCAGATGAGTCCCTTGTAGACTCGGGTCTGATCACCCTCCTCGAGTACGTGTGGACGGAACTCCCCAACGGGTTATCTCCCAGGGATAGTAACTCGGGCGCTCAGTTCTATTTTGTACGCCGCCTAATCTCTTACGTGGATTCCGAAATACAGTAAGTGGAGGTGGATCCATGCTCGTTGCGGAATCAATACGCCTGTTATCCTAGAGCGTGAAATCGTTTGATACTCTCCACTCTCCGACAAGAGCCGCAATATCAGGGTTGCTACCGTGGTGCCAATGACCTCTTGGCTGACCAGGTTGAAGAAAGTGAGTTCACACCCCAAATTGAGGGTTTCTACCAGATACTCCAGTAGTCTCGATCTTCTTGCGTCGATGGAACTTCCCCAGCATATATGGCGGGTGTTAACATTATATTCTGCTATTATTCTCATGCCTTTTCTTTTGGCATATTGCGTAGCTCTGCTTAAGAAGGTTAAGCATCTAATTTCCCCACCAATCACCCATAGTTCTTGTGTGAGGTATGTTGCCGTCTTGATTCGACTACTGATAAATGCAGTCGCCGATTTACAATGCTGCAAATTTATCTGACAAATATGGCACCTCATCTACGGTTTAGATGAAGATGCCGTGGGCGGCACGTCCCCATCGATGATTCTAGAAGCGATACTTGTAATGTGATGGTCCCAAGCCCGTAGTAGAGCCGGCAGCCCGTTTATTCCCGAAACTTCTTAATATCCGGTTCAGGAACGCCGATAATAAGGAAAGTTCCCGGCCTATCCGCTCTTCCCAACGTTTTGCAACCTAGCAGCACCCAGGTGGAGGTGTTGAGGTTATTATACAATCCAGGCTGTTCCAGGACCTCACCAACTTTATGCTTCTCTTCTGGAAGCCAGAGAAAGCATTTTCTAAACGATGATAACTCGGAAACCCTCTTCAGGGTCAACCGCGCACCCTTCCACACATCGTTGAAAGAGGAGCAATACTGTCTAAGCCACTGGTTCGTGCTTTCGTCGGCAAAGTTTGTCCGTAAAATTTTACGATATACACCTAGCGATTCGAAACGTAGTGCAATTCCTCGCAAGGATGCAGCCCTTGCAGAAGGAGTTTCCTCCTATGCTGCTCACACTGTTCTGTTTTGTAACCGGAAGGATTGGTGTCGTTATACAGGACCCATCCTTTGATAGCCATGGTTGCAAATGAAGACTTAGCCGTTGCCGGCCGAGCCTTCTTTGCAGCTATTTGGGCCGAAGAGTCGGAATCGTGAGAAGACCGCTGCCGCTTTGGTTTGCCCTTAGCCGCAGATGCCCCAGACGATTTTTTCCCTTGAACATTGTCAGAAGGCGGTTTGTCTGGAGGCATTATTTTCCCGGGGGTTGTTTGCCGGAGGCTGTTTGCTACCCGAATACAGTTGTTTACCGTAGGTAAGACTTTCGCCTCAGCTGGTGGCGCCGATTGATGCTGATAGAAGAGGACTGTTTCTGCGCGTCCGTTAAGGACTGGGTCCCAACAGGGTAGGTTCCCCACTGGACTTCGGTCAGGGTTGGATTGCCATTATCAAAGTGCTATTGAAATCTTTTGTTTTTATTTTTTAAGTCTTTTGTTTTTTCATAGTTGACTGCCATGGCCTTTGTTTTTTCGCGGAAAATAAATCGATCTCGGCAGAGCCCCTTTTTGCCAAGACAAGGCTAGTTGAAACTGGGGGTCGCCTGGTACTTAGAGTTCACATTTTCACGACCGTGATCATTCAGCCCTCGGCACGGTAGTCACACCATGGTTTGGGGTTTAGCTTCAGGTGTCACTTCTGGTTTCCCAGAGGGTCCTCCTTACTGAGTTCCCTCACCATGACAAGGTATCGTCCAAGGTTCAGCAAGGGATAGGCCGGAATATCTCAACCAAGAATTGATCTCCCATATCACTTCATTTGCGTAGATCTCGATTTCGTCTAGATGCTTTGCAACTACTGTTATTCCGATATCATCGGCGAAACCAATAGTTATCGCGTTGTCTGGAGGGCTTAGCGTCAACACTTCATTATAAATAACTGGCCATAATAAGGGATCTAGGACAGAACCCTGTGGAACCCCGCAAGTTGTCCGGAATATTTTTAGCTCATCGTCCGAGCCGCAGTAAAATCTTCTCCAAAAAGAAATTCAACCTTTAGGTTGATGAGTGCTTCGACAATTTTCTTCCATTTTGCAGTATTTAACGCATTTTTTACGTTAAGGGCTATTACGGGGAAACATTTGCCTTCTTGTATCGCAGCCTGAGCCAAACCAGTCACCATGTTGATTGCGTCGAAAAGGCCTCCTTCCTTTTCGCCAAATAGTTTGCTAATGGTATTGACCAGACATATCGGTCTATATGAGGAAGGGTCTACCTTCGGAATGAGCATGAGCTCTTGTAGTTTCCATTGCTCCTCCCTCACTGACACACAACTGCAAGTCTCTGATTAGGGTATCACTGACCAAGGTGAGGTCTACCACCGATTGAAATTCTCTCCTCCGAAAAGTGTATACTCCCCCAGAGTTGGCAAGTATCATGTTCAAGTGGGAGAATATCTGCAGCAATATTCGTCCTGTTTCGTTGGTTTCGTTACTACCCCATTCTTCTGCCAATGCGTTGAAATCGGCTTTTACTTTGGGATTGTAGCGACTTGCATTGAGGGATAGTTTCTCCAGTAATGACGTGAATTCTTCTAATGTGAGGTTCGGTGCTGCGTAAGAGCTATTAATATATGTCCCTCCTATCTTGGCACGTGTCTTGTGAGCTAGACCAAGCTTTCGCTATGTGACTAAATTTCCGGCACTTATGGCATTTATGCACTCGATTCTGTGCCCGTATCCGACAGACCACCTGTCCAATATGTATTTTACACAATGCAATCGCCTTTTTGACGTTTTGACAACCCGTTCCTAAGTCGTAGCACATTAGACTCACTCACCGATTGTAATCCTAATTGGGTCTGCAAGGCTTCGCAGATCTCAGACTTTGTGTGACTTCATTCAAGTCCTTGTATTGGATTACCACCGAATCCTTACTCATTCTGTGTGTCTGTGAATCCCTTTACATATGGCGCCATTTTATGTTGAGTTTAAGGGGACTCCCCGTACATGCGAAAAGAGCGAGCAAAGTTTTTTTTTTCACAGAATGTGGCCATGTGGGGTATCAAATGAAAGGGCTCAATTAATGCTTTTCGAAACTGATCCTGTATTTCATATCGGGTGAAGTGTAGGGGAGTGAAACCTCAAAATATCATCCTGAAAAAGTGGGTTTTTCACATAAGATGAACAAAAAAATTGTATACCCCAAGCACCAGCTTCCGGTATTTCGCTATTATCACAATGTCGAGATTAATAAAGGTTCTTACATACTGGGGCATTAACTCCCTAACCTTAGTAATAGATACATCAAGGCTCCATTACTATATTTATTGTTTACTGATAGCTAACTTCCCCAAATACAAAACCACTCCCATTTCACCTTTTAAACAATCACCAGATGCATCAACGATCGGTCCTAAGTCTTTGAAAAGATAAAATAATAGATTCACTTTCAAGTTCAGTTTAGACAGCTCCAAAAGAAATTTATGACTTTGAAACCACAGACCCTAGTTCCAAACGACAATAACCAATATTAGTCAGTATTATTCGCTAACAATTCCACACAATGGAATCTGGTCTGGAAATCCAACCAGATGTATCTTTCTGGTATTTTGTCTGCAAATTTCTTAAAATTTTATATGATTACAGCTAAATCGCATTTTTGCCATAAGTTCAAGGTTGAAATATTGGAGATATTCAACGCTGACTCTGTACTATTAACTAAAGATGCATCGAATCGATAAAAGATACAAAGTTGGACTCCTTCTTATCTGAAGTGTTTTCAGGCATATCAGATCTTTAAGCTAGTAATTCAGTGGAATTTACGTATCATATAATATTTGATTTGGAATACCCCAACGACAATGGTACCCAAAATATCCATTTTGTCAAATCTTGAAACTTGCTTTTGTTGATGTTGTAGGAACTGAACCCTGAATACTCGTATTTGATTGAAAAGTGATAGCGTGACTGTTTCTGGGATGGACTTATGGATGCTAGTCATGTTCTTCATGGCGCGTAAACCTTGCTCTCAATGTAATTTTTCAGTATCTCGTTTTTCACATGCCCCTTCGATAATCGCTATCTAACATTCCACTTAGCAAACGGTTTTGCATAGATGACCTCCCTCGATAAGATTTCTGGGTTAAAAATTCTAGTGAGTGGACAAGAGGACATTGACAATTGGGTTGTGATGTAAATGAATGGTCCGAGCTATTAGCGTTTCCTGAAAAATACATGCTTTTAAGTATGGACAGTCTTCTTTTATGGGTTATCTAGTTGGTGTACAACTGATGAAAAAATCTTGAAGTTCAATGTCCTTATCATTGAAACTTTGCAATCATTGTGTGTGTGTGTGTGTGTATGGTGGGGGAGAAGCTACAGCTTCTGAGCACTCAGGCCGTGTTGGCCCATTGTACTCGCCTCCCCCGTCTAACGAAATATTTCGGATTCGTTAACGTATGGCAGGATTTCCGTTAGTGGATGTGATGCTACCCGTCGCAATTGGAGGACATCGGCACCAAAGATCTGATGCCTGATGCGTCCATAGGCGGGGCATTCACATAGGAAATGCTCCGAGGATTCCGCTTCCTCATTACAGGAAGCTCACGTATCATCTTCGGTAATTCCTATTCTGAACGTATGCCCAGCTAGTGGCCTGTCAGAATGCCCACAATACACCTGCAAGCCCTCCTGCTTTTCGACAGGATAAATTTTGCGGTACGTATGTTGGGTTCTGGCAGGAAAAGTTTGGTGTGTCGAGCAGCATTTAAGCTCTGCCACCTGTCATTATGGGAAACTTGTTCCACGTTTTTGAAAACAGATTTAGCCAATGCTACTGATACCCCAATTGCTGGCTCCGGTCCCGGCATAGGGGAGGTTGACCCCTCTTTCGCTAAAGCATTCGAGATTTCATTTCCCTCTATTCCACAGTGACCAGGTATCCAGAGTAGTTCCACCGTATTGAATCTAGACATAGAGTTCCTGAACGATTTTCGAGGTGATGAAAGGACTGCTCAATGCCCTCAGTGGAGCTTGACTGTCACTGCAGATTGCGATGCGCCTGCCCTTCAACCGCTCGCCAATCACCCAGTTTGCCACCCTTAGGGTCGCATAAACTTCGGCTTGAAAACCTGTTGCATATTGTCCCAAAGGAAAAGCCCACTTCTCGTTTTTATTCGAGAGGTAGACTCCGGCTCCAGAACCCTCTTCTCTTTTTGAGCCATCGGTGTAGAAGACTTCCGTATATCCCGCCACGCATTCCTCTGGGTCTTCCCAGTCCTCTCTACGCTTCAGGGTAACTTCATATCTTCTACCAAACAGATGTATGGGGACACGAGAATCGGAAAGCATTGTAAGAACTGGATTCAGTCCTCCCAGTAACTCTTCCAATGCTCTGTGCCCCCCACATCCGTTGTTTTCCCATAGATCTAATCGAATTAGCCTATGAGCTGCTCTCATTGCAGTGCTTTGAATAAGGGGGCTGCAAATTGAGTAGTGCATTCAGAGCTGCGCCGGATGTCATGCTCATGGCACCAGTGATACCCAGACAAACAGTTCTTTACAGTGCGGCTAGTTTACGGTGAAAACCTTTTTGTCTCACCTTAACCCACCACACTATGGATGCATATACGGACATCGGCCTAATGATGGCAACGTATATCCACATTACCACATCAGGCCTGAGTCCTCATGTCGAGGCAAAGGTCCGTCTGCACAGCCCATAAGCTGTGAGAGCTCGTTTCATCTTTACCTCTACATGTTTGTTCCAAAGAAGTTTTTTATCTAGAGTGACTCCCAGATATTTCACTTCTTCGGAGAGTTGAAGGGTAGTACTCCTCATCTCAGGGAGACATCCAGTTTTCTCCTTTTTGTGAATAAAACCATTGTGGTTTTATTTGGATTAGCTGACAAACCATGTCTAAGGCACCAGCTGTCTATCAAATCAACGACACGCTGTATATTCCTACACACCGTTCCAAGATCCGCTCAACAGCAAGTACAGCCACGTCATCACCATAAGCATGAGCGTGTATTGGCAAATTTTGCAGTTCGCATAGCAGTGAGTCGATCAGCATACTCCACAAAAGCGGCGAAAGCACACCTCCTTGGGGGCAGCCCTTCGTTGCTTCCGTAATCAGGTAGCGATCGACCCCTACCTCAGCGCACAGCAATCTTTGCGTTAGCATAGCATGGATCCACTTAATTAAAGCATGATCAACACCATGCGCTCTGGCGGCATCACAAAGTTTTTGAAAAGGCGCACAGTCAAAAGCCCCTTGAATTTCGACGAACACCCCCATCGCGTACTCACCATTCAAAGTTGCATCCTCTATCTTCGTGACCAAAGAATGAAGAGCAGACTCACAGGACTTTCCACGTTGGTAAGCATGTTGGTTTTCTCTAAGTGGGTGTGACCTAAGTGCGTTTCCGCGAATGTGACGCTCCACCAGTCTCTCCAAACCTTTCAGCAAGAATGAAGTCAAGCTGATCTGTCTGAAGTTCTTTGGATTAGAATAGTCATCTTTCCCAGGTTTCGGTATGAAAACTACCTTAACCTGTTGCCAAGAAGAAGGCACGTAGCCCAGAGCAAGACATCCTCGCAAAATATTTCTTAGAGGTCGCTCTAAATGCTCCATACCCTCCTTTAGCATTGCCGGATAGATGCCATCGATGCCAGGTGCTTTGAAATGTTCAAAGGACAGTATGGCAGCTCTCATCTTTTCATGGGTAACAACCGCTTTGGCAGTGTTCCAGTTCCCCTTGCAACGCTTGCGTGTTAAAGGGGTTGCAAAAACCATCAACTCTTCCCCTACCACTTCTCTCACCCGTTCTGCCGGGTGGTGTACTTCCAGGAGGGTCTGTACTGAGTCCAGTCTGGATCTCGTGAAAGTACCGTCGGGTTTTCTAAGAGAATCCAACTTGGCTGACTCATCCCTTTTGAGGACTCTGCACAGCCTTGAAGTCTCCCTTTCGCCTTCCAGTTCCTCACAGTACGCTCTAAAGGAGTCTCGTTTCGAGCACTTCACGAGCCTCTTATATTCACGTTGTGAGTTCCTGAAATTTAACTAGTCTTCGTCCTTGTTACTTTTGCAAGCACGATTTAGAAGTCGCCTGGTTGATTTCCTGAGTTTTTGCAGTTCTTGGTTCCACCAAGGAACCGTTTTACCGCTTTGGCCTCGGGAAATAGGACAAGCCTCTTCATAACACTCTAAAAGTGTGCAGTTTAGAGTTTTCAATTCATTTTCCAGCACCAAAGAAGTCCTTAGTCGCCTAGAGAACTGTACTTTATTGCCAAGAAGTTCATTGAACTTTGCCCAATCCGTTTTCCTAGGGTTCCGTCTTTATACTGCAGACTGTTCGCCCGCAATAGTCAGATTGAATTCTAGATATCGGTGATCGGACAGTGAGACCTCGTCTAGCACTCGCCAGTGTGTAATCAACTCTAACAATTTTGGGGTACAGATTGTTAGGTCAATTACTTCGCTTCTTCTCGGTCCCACGAACGTAGGGGCGCACCCTACGTTTGCAGTCATAAGACCAGCTAAAGTGATGAAATCAAATAGCTTCTCTCCTCTTGGATTGCATTTGCTACTGCCCCAACAAATATGTTGAGCATTCGCATCGCAACATATTAAGAGTTCGAGACCACTTGATTCTGCATACGCCACCAGATCCCTAAGTTCTTGCGTCGGTGGAGGATACAAAGAATCATAGGGTAAATAAGCGGAGGCAACTATGATGTTTTTCCTCTCGCCATTTATCTGGTATTGTATGATGACCGTAACTAAGTCCTGGGAACAATATTGTCTCAGCATAGTTGCCTCTAACCGTCTTGACATCAGGACGTAAGCTCTCGGTCTTATGGATCTTTCGTCGTAGAAGATCCTAGCCCCCTTTACTGATCCAATGCCGCAGATTCTGTTAAATCGTACCCTCGGTTCTTGCACCAGAAAGATATACGGGAAATCCTGTAGCTTTGTCATTCTCGCTGCCAACAGGTAGGAGGGAACTTTGGCATGCTGCAGGTTGATTTTACCAATCATTATGTTTTTCGGCATAAACTCAGTCTATTGTCTTATGGAAAACAGTTAGAAGCGTATGCGGCAGTCCGCGTATGACGGGGTTTCCCCCACACCGTACCGCCAGAGACTCGATCCCCTCGTGATTGATTTCTCTGAGAAAAGCCGTACTTGGAAGTACCGCAATTCCCATGTTCTCATCCACGAAATATCTCATCTCATCCCGCAGACCATTCGTCTGTTTTCCACTTAGCACCTTAATTGGTTTGCGGTGTCCGGGTTGCATAGATTCGATCATTCGAACTGGCATCAAGTCAGTTCCGTTCACGTCTCTGGCTTCCCTTCCTTCCGCCTGTTCCTTGGAAGGTGTAGGAGAAGTTACTAGCAGGTAGGATTCACTCTGTAGTCCCTTCCCCAGGGGCACACCGGTCCTAATCCCCGCGAGACGCGTGGATATAAGCCCTGGTGCGTTGGCCACAGCAGATGTGTTGGTCTTACGCTTCTTGCGCGCATTACCGCTGACAGAAGAGTCTGGTGCGTCCAGTGTGGATCTTACCGGGGTTTCCAGTTTATCGCCACCTTCCGCGGAGGTTCGGCTTCCTTGCGTCCGATTTCTCTGGGCGTTACCGCGCCTAGTGGTACAGTCACGTCCATGTCCTCATTCCCAAGGTGCTTCATCTTCCTTCGCAGAGCTCTCTTCTGCCGTCGGCTTAGGGCCTTTCCGGGTTCACGGTGTCCGGACCGCTTGGATCCATTTCCACACACCGGCGTTAAACAGATTGATCTGTAGGCGAGTATGAATGTGGTGAAGCCTCCAAAATCCGCGCCTCGGCCGCGACATGATTGCTCATGGTCGCGGGCGGATTCGAAGTCTGTGACTTCTTACCACTTGGAGAGTTTACATCCATCGTTTCCATATTCATATTTTTGGACACCCTTAGTGTAGTAGTAAATTACTACAGGCTCCCCCACCACGCAAGGTGGTGTCCGAGGGGGAAAGTTAGTCTGAGATATTGAGTGGCTAAAGGACATCTTAAATTCAGAAAAGTGCTGCTCCGAAATGGAACCGTGGTTTAAAAAGAGTCATGACACTGGGAACCAACCGACCACATTTGATCTCTAAATGGATTACTTAATCAAACAAATCCGAAATCGGAAGCTGGGCGACTCAAGTATGAAAGGGACGCAGACCGAATCTCACGCGCCATGAACCTCTCTTCCTCGAGACCTTAGCGCTGAGAAAAAAGGTTTTAGCTTGGAAACGGAGACGTTCTTGGGCCTGCCGTCGACGTCAAGCCTAAAGAAGTGGTCCTCTTTGTTTAACACTTCATATAGGCCCCCATATGGTGGTTGCAGTGGCTTTCGTGAAGCATCCACGGGAACCAAGACGTTTAGGTCCTTGCTTCTTGGAAGGAACGCTTGGTAGACCGAGCGAATGAGCCTACTTCTTTTTGCACTTGCTTGGTGACTTTACACTACTAGCACGCGATGCACTTTTTGCCCCCAGAGTTAACAAGCCAATTCGTTGCCCAAATGCTTGAATGCAAAAATTGTGTACTGCATGGAATACTTCCTTCCGAAAAGTGGCTGGAATATATGGCCTAGGTCCCTTTTCAGATGTCTCACGAAGTATTTCGGAAATTGAACCGGGATCACTGGTATAGAGGAGTATTAGACCTGCAAAATCGTATATAGTTTTGGGAGTCTAGGTGCAGGGAAAGTGGCCAGAAAGAGGAGGAATCTTTTGAAACACTTTAAATGCTCTTATCTCCGTTAATATAAAGGTTGGAGAAAAGGAGCTTAATGCGTGACCACTCTCATAGAGGGGAATTATAGGCTCAGAGGTCCACGTGCTGGGAAAATGACCGAAAAGGAGAAACTCCCGAAATTTGCATTTAGGGTTGTCCCTTAGGGACTGCGTCATCCTTTTGTGCTTCAGAGATTGTCGAAAAATTGACCGGAAGAATAGGGCTAGCGGTGTTTATGGTTGAGGGAATGCCAGGAGGGTAGCGTCCGCCAGCTGTCGTTTGGCTTGCTCAAAAGTCTAGACAACCTCTGCGGACCACGCAATCACGTGTGACTCTTTGGTTTGGGTCCAGACAAGTAGGCGTTGAGGATCGCTTGGTGTTGTGCGGCTTTGGGCAAGAAAAGAGGATAAAAATTTGCTATGCCCTAAAATCTTCACAGATCCTTGACGCTTTTAGCTTGTGGGAGTTTGTGGTATCCTAAACCTTGCCAGGATCCAGGTGGATTCCTTCAAGGGAAAGCGTGTGATCATGTGGCCTAAAAGCTTAACCTGTACCTAATGAAATCTACATTTTCCAACGTTAAGTACAAGACCCGGTTCAGCAGGGCGTTGAAAAATACATTCGAGATGTTCCAAAGGCTCAGATTTAGAGGAAGAGGCAACCGGAACATTATCCAAGTACACGATAAAAAAGTTAAGTTTTCGCAAAGCAGAGTGGATGAACCAATGAAAAGTTTGCGCCGCATTGCACAGACAAAAAAGCATACTGGTGACTCGAAGGGTCCGAACGTGGATTAGTGGTATGGGGTAGTTGTCTGAAATGGTCTGCAATCGCCACATAGTCTCCATTCGCCGTTGGGCTTTGAAACCGTGTGTAGTGGAAAAGACTAGCAGCTATTTGATGGTCTGCAAATACCCTACTTTAAAAATATATCAAATTCTTTCTTAGCAATAGCGAGCTCCTGGGGTGGAAATGGACGCACTTTCGAGAAAATAGGGGAGTCAGTAGTATGGATGTGGTGCTGTACATCATGGTTAGCTGACTATGAGATACTACTTTCGGTAGTTATGTTGCTGTATTTTTGAAGGAGCGCGCGAATACGAGGGTTGGCTACTATTTCTAAAATGATTGAAAGACTGACAGTAGAGCAGCTGGCAAGTTTCCTGAGGACCTGATTGCGGTCACAGGGTCTATAAAAGACCTGTTCTGCAGCTCTATTAGCTATCTTTAGTGAACGAGGAAGTTTGCGCCTAATATGGGACTGTTGATGTCCGCCATAACAAAACGCCTTGAAAACATTGATCAAAGTCCCAGACTTACGCCCACTTGCATATGATCGTAAGTGTATATGGTTGACTAGTTTGCCGCCGCTAGTTTGAGTTTTTGCGGGATCAATTGATTTCGTGATACCGGGAGAACTGAAATGTCTGCGCCCGTGTCGATTAGGTAATAGTGCTTGCACAAGGGAGCATAGACGGTTAAGTCTCGTGGAGTTGCGTTGTAGGTAGCCACCGCTTGAGCTTTCAACGAGTTTAGGTTTTTGATGCTGCGAACGTGCAATTTCAATTAGTAGAACCGAATGCAAAGCTCCCACTGCTGACGCTTGCTTCGAGACGGTAGCCTCGAGGGTTGTCAGCAAGAGAAAGAGTAAATGTAAAGAGCATATTTTCTAATCGCGTTCAGTATATATCCCAGGGCTATGGTACCGCTGACCATCTCGGCAGGGACTCTAAGATGATGAGCTCCAAGATCTTCCGTCTCTATTATTCCGGCTTTCGGGAGAAACACTGTCACCATATCAACCATTCAACTCCTTCCCAGCCTGGAAATTTAGAAACTCTGGTTCTAAGCCACTCTGCAGTGTCTTATATCGCGCAGTCGCCAGTATATGACCTAGTCGAAAGTGTATCCCGGTGAACACAAGCTTCGCAGTCCATCCCTTGCACATCTGCCTGAGGACAAGGTCCTCGATAGTTCCCTACTCCTCCGAGTGAGTATTTGGTTGAGAAACATTTGTGGCAGTATGACCAATCATCAGTATCTGGAGGAAAATCGTTAGAAGTAGCTACAATATCCTCTGCTTCTATTTCTCCTTTAGACTTGCCTTCATTATTCTCTATTTTCGCCCTAATAACCCCAAATTTGGCTTTAATCTCCTCTTGCAGTACAAAGTAAGAGCTTTCTGAATATGGTGTCCAAAGCTCAAAAATTCAATGCCAGAGCACTTGAATGGGGCATGCCTCACCCAGACTCCAAAGGGAAACGAATTTTCGAAATGGCAGTGAAAACAGGACTGGTAGTTTTAAACACTAGATCCTCATAAGGCCGTGCAGATAGACCGCATTGTACGGGCATTATTCCCAGCGCACCCTGTACGGGATGATAACATCGAGCGAAGGCACATAGCCGTCGAGCTTCGACGAGTGGTGCTTCTCGTAACGCTTGAGGCCAGAAACTCCTTTAATGCCGTAAGATGGAAAGACATTCTAGGCACAGTAGACAATACTCTTCACGTTGCCGAATTATCACTGACGAATATTAAGGGACCATCTGAGGAACCGCTCCCCGCTCAATGAAATGCTAGAGGGTCAGAGGAGGATGGAAGTGACGTCGGACGCCGGACTTTCGGAACGCTACCTATGATAGTCCACCTAAACTCGACACACCAAAACAATCGCGCCTGGTCGGTTATGCAGATGATGTCGCGGCGCCTACCGCTGGACGCGCTGTCAAATAAGCGCAAAGGAGACTTGGCATATTGATCCGCCGGGTAAGTGGATGGATGACTGCTCATGGTTTCAACCAAAGCAGTCAATCTGACTAAAAAGAGAATTCCGCTCCTGCGTCCCATATCGATCGGCAAGTCGATAATCGTATCATCATCATCATCATCAACGGCGCAACAACCGGTATCCGGTCTAGGCCTGCCTCAATAAGGAACTCCAGACATCCCGGTTTTGCGCCGAGGTCCACCAATTTGATATCCCTAAAAGCTGTCTGGCGTCCTGACCTACGCCATCGCTCCATCTTAAGCAGGGTCTGCCTCGTCTTCTTTTCCTACCATAGATATTGCCCTTATAGACTTTCCGGGTGGGATCATCCTCATCCATACGGATTAAGTGACCCGCCCACCGTAACCTATTGAGCCGGATTTTATCCACAACCGGACGGTCATGGTATCGCTCATAGATTTCGTCATTGTGTAGGCTACGGAATCGTCCATCCTCATGTAGGGGGCCAAAAATTCTTCGGAGGATTCTTCTCTCGAACGCGGCCAAGAGTTCCCAACTTTTTTTTGCTAAGAACCCATGTTTCCGAGGAATACATGAGGACTGGCAAGATCATAGTCTTGTACAGTAAGAGCTCTGACCCTATGGTGAGACATTTCGAGCGGAACAGTCTTTGTAAGCTGAAATAGGCTCTGTTGGCTGACAACAACCGTGCGCGCATTTCATCATCGTAGCTGTTATCGGTTGTGATTTTCGACCCTAGATAGGAGAAGTTGTCAACGGTCTCAAACTTGTATTCTCCTATCCTTATTCTTCCTCGTGTTTGTGTTTGACCAGTGCGGTTTGATGTTGTTGGTTGATTCGTCTTCGGTGCTGACGTTGCCACCATATATTTTGTATTGCCTTCATTGATGTACAGCCCAAGATCTCGCGCCAATCGACGCCTGCTCGATCTGGATGAAGGCAGTTTGTACGTCCCGGGTGGTTCTTCCCATGATGTCGATCGTCAACATAGGCCAGTAGTTGGGTGGACTTGAAGAGGATCGTACCTCTTGCATTTACCTCAGTATCACGGATCACTTTCTCGAGGGCCAGGTTAAAGAGGACGCATGATAGGGCATCCCCTTGTCGTAGACCGTTGTTGATGTCGAAAGGTCTTGAGAGTGATCCTGCTGCTTTTATCTGGCCTCGCACATTGGTCAGGGTCAGCCTAGTCAATCTTATTAATTTCGTCGGGATACCGAATTCTCTCATGGCCGTGTACAGTTTTACCCTGGCTATGCTATCATAGGCTGGTGTAACTGTTGCCCATATTCCAACAGTTTTTCCATCGCTTGCCGCAGAGAGAAAATTTGATCTGGTGCTGATTTGCCTGGAGGGAAGCCTCTTTGGTATGGGCCAATGATGTTCTGGGCGTATGGGGCTATCCGGCCTAGCAAGATAGTGGAGAAAATTTTATAGATGGTACTCAGCAACGTGATACCTCTATAATTGCTGCACTGTGTGATATCTCCCTTTTTATGTATGAGACAGATAATGCCTCGTTGCCAATCGTCAGGCATTGATTCGCTGTTCCATACCTTGAGCACAAGTTGATGAACCGCTTGGCGTAATTGGTCGCCTCCATATTTAACTAATTCGGCTGTAATTCCATCGGCTCCTGCCGACTTATGATTTTTTAGCCGATGAATTGTACGGACTGTTTCTCCTAAACTTGGTGGTGGCAGTATTTGTCCGTCGTATCAAAGCCAGTGATAAAGTACCTTGGACTGACCCTCGACTTAAAGATGACATGTTTTGAGCAAATCAAAGCAGCAGCGAACAAAATTGAAGCTGGAGTTTCGGATTTAAGCAGATTAATGGCAAATGCTGGGAGTCCTTCGTCCAACAGGCGACGTCTACTGATGAGTTCAACACTATCTGAAAAGCTCTACGGTGCAGAGATATTAGCTGATGGTCTTGGCAAGGAGATATGTCGTAATCATCCCGCGCAAGTACAGAGACGGGGAGCTTTGTAGATGGCGTCTGCGTACTGCTCTGTCTTTGAACCGGCTGATCTCCGTTGTCCTTTTTGCCAAGGCGGCAACGGACCCTAGATGAATAACAACTCTCTTAGCACAATGAAATTAGAGGCCCATAGATTGCACGGCTCATTGCCAACTTAGGTGCGTGGTTGAATCGGGAGCATGGTGAGACTGACTATTTCCTTACCTGCATAAAATTGGAAAGGCACGATCTCCGGATTGTGTGTTTTGCAATCGAGTTATGGACGACGCCCAGCACATCTTTTTTTCTTGTATAAGTTGAAATGGAATTCGTCAGCAGCTCTATTTAAACACAGGGGATCTCTCTCCAGATAACATTGTCGAGGGGAGGAGGAGCGCCGACTGGTTGAACCGTGTTGTCCAGTACGTTCGGGTCCTTCTCGTCGCAAAGAAGATAGAGCTCGACGAGTAGAGGGGCTGGATTGCAGGGGGCTCCTTGAACTGACAGTCCTCTTCCTCCTCTCTCTTCCCGTTGGTGAAAGGGATTCCCCGATTCGAAGACTCTGCAAGGCGGGATAGTCCGGGTCTCCCAAAATAAATGCCTACGCGGTAATTGTATAGACCGTAAAAGCAGGTTTTTACAAACAAATTGGTCATTGATGTGTCACTTTATATGCTCGCAACAGACTTTGACATCAAATGTGCAAACCCGGAAGTATGTAGCCAATTATGATTTTTCTCTAGCCAAATTTAGATCGATAAGTGACATGCATAAAAAAGTAGTTAAACGTTCGTCCTTCTCCAAGGAAATTTTCTGAATGTTCTGGCCTCCATTCCACCCTCCCAAGGAAATATCTTTTGGAATTTGTAAATTGCATTGCCAAAAACGATATAAATTTCACACAATGGACTGAATAATTTACGCTGACTAGCCTCATCCAAGATGCCAGATAACGAAAAACAATAAACAGTTTTATGCGCATCTGTTTATGTGTGAATTGTATTAATGCTAATTTGTCAGTCTCAACACAAAACGTTCCATAAAATTTTTTGCAAAAAGCAATTTCTGGTTGAATTCAGGATTATCATTAATTTGGTTCAAATTGTATCATAAATAACGAAATAATTGTCAAAAATTCAATTGGAAAATTACCTGGAATCAGATAATAGCTCTGGGTCTAAAAAAAGGAAGTATACCGAGGGCTATAAAATTTTTAATGTTTTCTGCAATCAACCCCTTTTCGAAGCGAGTACTTTACGTCAGCAAATCCTCATCAAAATTATACCACAAATTGCTAATTTGAATCAACACAAAGGGTAACGACGGGTCGAATCTTATTCAAAACGAACCAAATGAGTTTCGCTTTTCTTTCCGCTAAATTGGTAATCCAATGTCTGCTTGGTAAGCCACGTCACTCAGCAATATCTCATGAGAAATTTTCCCAAGTCCAAACTTTAACAGCTTCCAAGTACAAGGTAAGTATCAATCATTCCTAAGAATGTTGACCGGCAACCTTTCAAATTAGCGATAGAGGCCCTTAACAGTTATAATTGGAATAATCAAAATAATCAAAATATTTTTGTTATTTCTTACTAAACGGGGACACACACAAGTTGTTGTTCAATTAATGAATTAATGCCTTAAAATTTAATTCATATCCATAAAACACACAAGCAATCTTTAGTTTCAAATGAGTATCTTTTCGACATTGTGTTTTCTTAACCCCGTAATGCGTTGTTTCGGATTTAGGAATCGTCGGATGCTGGTAGATATTCACTTTTACTATTCAAAATCAGTTTCCTATTTGGCTTAATCTGATACCATCGAGCAAATGGAATTGAGTGGTCGCTATAAATCTCACGGGAATAATGTCTAACCTTATTGGCGTAAATATTTCAACAACAGGATGACATGTTTAAGAGCGCACTAAGGTTAAACAATTAATAGGCCTAATTGAAAACTCGATTATTCGATTAATCTCACTGGAGTCGAGATGAGTAAGAAACGCAGATTTGCATAAAAGATGTTAGACGTAAGATATCAATCAGAGGCATTTAGTGTCGAGCGATCCCATAGGCTATCTTCGAGGGTAATCTTTTACTGTTTTTAATGCGAAACGATTCCGGGTGCGAGTCAGAAATCACCTTCGGTGTAGTGCATGATTCATGGAAAGGTCGAATGAACGTTCAGCCAATTAATTGCAATTTCAATTAAACTGGAAATTCCAGATTTCCCGGGAAATTAATTTAGTATACAATGGAAGTCATGCCAACTGTTATCAATAAGGTGAGGGTTTATTATCTTTTCCTGAACCAAAGACTCATCCTCATCCATTTTTCTGATCATCTGCTATCTCAGCAGAATACCACGATCTTTCTTCCGCCCTTTAGTCATTAGAAAAAAACTGAACTTAATTAATCACCTGGTGCCATTCCAATTCCGGGCTTCAACACCTCAATTTGTCCAAACGTAGTTCGAAGTGCCCATTGAAACACACCTTCTACGAAATGGGCGATGTTTTTGTTTTTGAATTCACTAAAAAAAAGATGGATTGAGTTATTCGTAGACAAGAAGGTCATCCACTCAACATGTCATGTCTCAACATTATTTTCCACCTGATTTGATGCTGTAAACAAATTATACGAAATATGGTTCCAATTGAACGACCTCAGGGGCATTTGTCACATTTTAGTATGGCGGATATCGCACAATATCACAATGCGGTAGATTACAGATAAGATGATCTATATGTGCATAAAAGGGTATTTTTGGTGTGAAATATGATCTAATATTCTCTCATAAAAATTTCCGTCCCAGACGCTCCATGTTCTAAATCACATCATTTCCGTAATTGGGAGGTGACTTACTAATCTGGCAATGTAGATCGAAGTCGGAATCTATTATCTAAAATTTTAGTTTGAAGACCGAGTAGGTAGTGGTCAGTACGCAGTATCCTACAAAATACCATTTGCCTGTGTTTGATGGTGTCGCGAAATATGTAAAATATAAATTTTATTTTCTGAGAATTCTTCAAGAAGCTGAGAAATGTTGCCCACCCGTGTAACAGGTATAGATGAATGCCGCATCGGACTATTGAATAAACTCCTCTCCGTTGCCAGAAAACTATCTTGGAACACATTACTTCTGACTAGCCCTTCCGCCCACCCACCTTCAAGTCAGGGAATTCCTTTCGCCAACAGGAGAAGAGACAACGAAATGAATTCGTTAGTTCAAAGGAATTTTCTCCCTTTATTTCATACCTTTCACACAAAAAAGAGGGATCGGCTTCTTCCATTCTATTGCAGAACAAACAGCGCAGGTATTGTGCTTTACTGACCTTATATAGGTAAGACTGCAAAGCCTTCGATTACACAATGGCCAGCGAGGCAAGCCGACCACGTGATCAGCCAATGAGGATCACCGGGCGAATCTGATACTTCGCGGGCGCTTTTTTGAAGCGGCCAACGGTTCGTCGAAGGCCTTCAGCCTCGACAAGAAGACCCACTTGGACCCGCAAACGACGTCGAGCTTGAACAAGTGCTCACTTCGTTCCAGAACTCTGAACGGGCCCTCGTATGGTCGCTAAAGCGGCCTCCGAGGAGCGTCCACATTAGTGAGGACCTGGGTAGATGTCTCAAAGTTCCTGAGGGTGTTGACCTTCCTTGTCGCGTGTCGGACGGAAGAAGACCCACTTGGACCCGCTTTGGACGTCGAGCTTGAACAAGTGCTCGCTTCGTTCCAGAACTCTGAAGGGGCCCTCGTGTGGTCGTTAAAGCGGCCTCCGAGAAGCGTCCCCCTTGGAAGGACCTAGGTAGACGTCTCAAGGTTCCTGAGGATGGTGACCTTCCCTGTCGCGCGTCGGGACGGTGGAGTTGGCCGCATTTTCGAAACTGAGCATACGCAGAATTCCCCAGTCGCTTAACCCTGCTCTGATGCCCAGCACAGGGTCGGCGGGCAGACGCATATTCTCTCCGTATACCATCTCCGCGAGTCTGGACGTGAATTCCTCTCATTGGGTAGTGCGGAGGCCGAGGTGGACGAAAGGCAAAGTCCCCGACCACGACACGGTCAACGTTCCAGCATACCATTGGACTGTAACTTTTGCAGCCTTCAAGTTAAGGTATCCCTTCCGCCAACGGGGGGGGGGGGGGGGAGGAGAGGAACGGAAATTGTTAGTTCAGGGAACCCCTTGCCATCCGATCCCTCTGCCGGTTGAGTTCAATCTTTTTCGTAATAAGAAGAGCTCGAAGATAATGCTCAACAGCTGCCTGCGCTCTTCAGCGTTGTTTGCCATAAGACCATGAAGACGAGATCATAAGTGAAAATGGCAGCAGAAGGTCATACGAGAAGATACGATACAGGAGCCAGAAATTCGTAAGCAGGGTGAGCATACTTGGCAGAACTAAAGTCACAACCGAAATTGGAAGGACTTCGTTGCGAAATTAAGGAACCTAATGACGCTGTTGACTAAATTAGGCAAAGTGGACAAAGCCAGGTGAAACTGAAATTGGAGTACCTGCAGAAATGGGTACGATTCGGGACACCAGGTAGATAGCGTTGATTCTTGTTTAGGACCAACAAGTTTACGCGATGGGAAGTTTGACGAAAATCACTTTGGAAAATTATCCGTGACGTCAATGTCAAAATATTTAGCTTTTTTTTTTTTTGGGAGTAGGGTAGGTGAATGCGTTTACGCACAGAGTGTTGGACTCCCGCAACAGCACGCAGGCGGACTACCAACTAAACACCTCCCTGCCATCAGAGAACTAGCCTGGAACCGTTTGACACATTACTTCGGGCTAGCCCTCCCGCTCTCCCGGCTTTGGGAGCGTTCAAGTTAGGGAATTCCCTTCACCAACGGGAGGGGAGGGGAGGAAGGGAGTTGTTAGTTCAGGGAACCCCTTACCGTCCGATCCCTCTGCCGGGCGAGTTCAATCTTCTTCGTAGTAAGAAGAGCCCGAACATAATGCGCAATACGATTCCAGCTGCCAGCGCTCTTCAGCATCTCTCGCACAATGTTATCTGGAGAGAGCTCCCCTGTGTCTGCATAAAGCTGCTGGCGGAGGCCGTCCCACCTCTCGCAAGAGAAAAAGGTGTGTTCAGCGTCATCCACCACTCTATTGCAGAACACACAATCAGGAGATCGCGCCTTCCCAACCCTGTGCAGGTAAGACTGAAAACCTCCATACCCACTTAGAAGTTGGGTAAGGAAGTAATCAATCTCACCGTGCTTTCTGTTCAACCACGAATCTAATTTGTCGATGAGCCGTGCAGTCCACTTGCCCCTTGGCTCATTTTGCCAAGAAAGTTGCCACTCGTTAAGGGTGCGTTGACGTTCTTCACGGGCAACCACTTCTCTTAAGTTTTCGCTCTTACGGCGGTAGATAGCTTTGCGCTCCTTGGCAAAGAGGGTAACGGGGATCACTCCCGCAATCACCATCACAGCCGGTTCGGAGACGGTGCGATAAGCAGACGCCACTCGCAAAGCTCTCGGCCTCTGCGCTTGAGCGAGGCATTTACGATGCACCTCCTTGTCAAGGGCATCAGCCCATACCTCCGCACCATAGAGAAGGACGGACTGCGTTGCTCCCATGAGGAGACGTCTCCTAGTTGATATAGGGCCACCGACATTCGCCATTAGCCGACTTAAGGCCGCGACTCCTGCTGCAGCCCTGTCCGCTGCTGCTTTGATTTGCTCGAAGAAGCTCATCTTCGAGTCGAGCATTAAACCAAGGTATTTAATCACTGGTTTTGACTCTATAGTCAACTCGCCGATCGATATGGGACGCAAGGTCGGGATTCTCCTTCTGGTCAGAATGACTACTTCGGTTTTTTCCAGCGCAAGGTTGAAACCGCGAGCAGTCATCCATCCGCTTACCCGTCGCATCAATATGCCAAGTCTGCTTTGCGCCTGTTCAACAGTGCGTCCGGCAACAAGTGCCGCAACGTCGTCTGCATAACCGACCAGGCGCGACTCTTCAGGCATATCGAGTCTCAGCAGACTATCGTAGGAAGCGTTCCATAGGTCCGGCCCTAGGATGGATCCCTGCGCTACTCCCAACGTGATTTCCATCCTCTTCTGGCCCTTTAGCGACTCATAGAACCGGAAGCGGTCTTTCAGATAATCCCTCAATATCCGCAAGAGATAGCTTGGCACGTGAAAAGAGTTCTCTAGTGTGCCTAGCATATCTGTCCATCTTACGGAATTGAAGGTATTTCTGACATCAAGCGTTATGAGGAGCACTATCCGCCGAGATCGGCGGCTGTGTGCCCCGGCTCGATTAAACGCATCTACGACCTCCATAACAGCATCCACTGTAGATTTCCCTGTTCTAAACCCGAACTGCCTTGCGGATAAGTCCCCGGCAGCACGGATCGCTTCAGCGAGTCTACCCCTGATGAGCTTCTCGAGCCCTTTTCCGGCCATGTCAAGCATACACAGCGGTCGGTATGCAGACGGGAGCTCCGGGTCTCCTTTACCCTTACTGATCAACGCGAGTCTGGCCACTTTCCAGCGACAAGGAAAAATGCCCTCCTTCAAGCACGCGTTGAACGCTTCGAGCAGCAATTCTGGCCGTTGGCGAAACACCAGTTTGTAAACTTCCACCGGGATGCCATCAGGACCTGGCGCCTTCCTGGTTTTCATAGTGAGAACCGCTTCTTCGAGTTCTCCCATTGTGAAAAGGAGGCAATCCACGACGCTTTCCACGCTATTTATAATACATCAACCCGTACAGGGTGTCTGGGGAACAATGCCTGCACAATTCGGTCCATCTGGTCGGTGCTCAATATGCAGGGCTTCCGCAGAGCACCGATTTTCCGAGTGACAAGCTTATAGCCAAGTCCCCACGGGTCATCATTCACCTCATTAACAAGATTTTGCCAGCCGCGAGCTTTGGTTTTATTTATAGCGCTGCGGAGTCTCCTTTTTGCTGATCTATATTGTGCCTTTATGGCACATGCCTCCTCGTTGGCGTACAAACGTTGTGCCAAACGGCGGAGCTTAGGGCACTCCTTCCGTAGGTCGGCAATTTCCGCCGTCCACCAGTACATAGAAGGCTTGTCGCGCCTGGGGCCTCTCCGGGGCATGGAAGCCTCACACGCGGTCGTTATCAGATTCATCATTGAATTTACGACGGTGTCAGCTGCGACACCACCACCCCCCGGAGTGCCCCCCAGCGCGGCCCTACCTGCTCCAAGAGCTTCGACGAACCTTCCGATGTTCACCTTCGCGACATTCCACACGCAGGGGGAACGTCGTGTTGGTTCTCGCCGGCAAGTAGCGTCAAACACTTCGAAAGCAATGTACTGATGATCACTTGCCGAGAAGTCTTCTAGTACTCGCCACCCGTCCACCGATGATGCCAGAGATTCCGACGCAAAAGTGATGTCAGGAATGCTTCCTTGACAACCTGGGCGCCGAAACGTTGGATCCGGTGTTTAAAATTACGAGCCCGGTTTTCGCCGCCATTTCCAGAATCCGTTTCCCTCTGGAGTCTGATTGAGGCATGCCCCATTCAAGAGCCCTGACATTAAAATCACCGCCAACCAGGATTCGTCCCTCCGTGCTCGAAACGGCGTCCTCCAGAGCATCAAGCCGGCACCGAAAGTCCGGAATCGACTCATTCGGCATCAGGTAAACGCTAAAAAACGTTATCCCTAAACACCGGATCCAGACAAATCCGTCCCCCCGGCCTTCGGCAAGAACACGAAGTCGAACGTCGTCCCGAACCCAGATGGCAGCGGTACCCGATAAGTCGAGATACCATGAGGACGGGTCCTTGTTTCGGTATTGCTCGCTAATCAGCACTAGATCAGCATTCACTTCCGCAGCGAACTGTGCTAGCAGCTGGTGAGCGGTTGCACTCCGGTGGATGTTAATTTGCAAAATGCGGGTCATGGCGTTCGCACCCTATCCCTCTCCAATTCCGCCCTGAAGATCGGACACCGTCCCGAGCCCGCAGTGTGTGCGACGCTTTCGCCAGACGCGCCACGATCTCTGCAGAGAACACAACTCTCGTTTTCCTTGCAAGTCTTCGCTTGATGACCCGTTTGGTCGCATCTCCGGCATGCTGTCCTCCTGTCCGGACCCTTGCAAGCTGCTGACGTGTGTCCATAGTCCAGACACCTGTAGCACTTGGTGGGGACTATCCGCATTCGTACCCTGCATACTACCCATCCGATTTTGATTCTCCCGCTATTAAGGAGTTTCCTCGCATATTGCTCGGGGACATCCACCACGGCAAGTTTTTGGCCTTGAGCATTTACAGAGGTAATACCTACCCGGGCATTGGTTACCTCTGGACATTCACGCTTTAGCGCCTCCTCTACTTCGACCTTTTCTGTGAGGCAGTCAAGATACCGTATTTCTAGAGAGCACATGGGTTCTAGGCTGGAAACAAGAGCCTTCTCCCCCAATAGCCCCTTGACCGCTTCGCAGAACGTGCTCTTGCTGGTCGTCTTTGGGCCCAGTTCGACGAGAACTCCACCACTCCTCGTTTTCCGTATCGAAGACACCTCTGCTCCGTTCTCCTCGGGTTTCATCCTGTAGCGGATTTCACTGAGGACTTCCGCAAATGTCTTGCCTTCCGTCGGCTTAATGAGCAGAGCCGACGGTCTAGTCCTTCTTCGTTTCCTCGTTTTTTCCGCTACTGGCTTTGGGTTGGCAGCCTTCTTGTTTTTGGACAGACGTGTCTCTGGCGACGGAGTCCGTTGTTTCTTTTTATCCTTTTTCGCCTTCTTTTTTTGTGCCTTGGAGACTACTTCGATAAAGTCTCCTTCAGGCACGTCGTCCTCTTTCCGCTTTTTCCCCTATTCACTTTGCAGAGGGCTATCTGCAGTCCGTTTGACGCAAGCAGCATTCTCAGCGGGGAGTGCGACTGTTTCTGCTCTACAATCGTCTTCTGCTGCTCTCCACGTGCGTCTATAAAAGGAAATGCGATCCTGTAGTTCCTCCAGTTCCATCAGCCCATTTTTGACGCCTTTGCTGACGTTTCTCTGAAAGAACGTTGCCGACCGCATACGTTTCACCACTGCTGCGCACTTTCTGATTAGCCTTTCCTTTTCGGCTCTAGCGAGGTCAGTCGAATGCACTTCCACTCGATTTGTGTCCAAATCCATCTGCTCAGGACTAGCGTTTCTCACTGAGCTTACTTCCAAAACAGGGGCACTGGAAGGTAATGGAGTTGCTATCTCCGCACGGTCAGTCGCGCCACTTGATGAGGCTTCCTCTTTATTTGGGCGCCCCGGTGTCTCATCGGGTATATCAGTCCTCGTTGCCTCTTTCACTGATCGCTGCGGTGAACGACGCATTTTTGTGCTCCGCCCAAACGCACTCAGCTCTTCCTCCTTGTCTGTTGTTTCGTCGTTTTTTTTTATAATTTTCAGAATATTCTCCATGAAAAAGGTACCAGCGCATCGTGTGCAAGGGAGCGGGCCGCAAATGTCAAGAACGGGTATACCCTCGGGGACCCAGCCCCTACCCCAGTTCCCTGAGGCCTGACCTACGCTTAGCCGATCCCGGAATTCACGGACGGATCAGCGCTCGCTCGGGGCAACGCGGTCTACTAACACCGGTTCAATGCACACTTCCCGACCAGGGTCCCGAAGGGGCTGGCTCCTGATACACGTCGCAACTACCACCTTGGCAGAGCTACGCTCACATCACCCCGTCGACGCCGACAGAGAGTTGTCGACGGCTCCGGAGACTCCCAGTGTGTCCCAACGTGTACCGGTCATTCGCGGTTCGCTCTTCACCGAGAAGCTTTCTCGAGGCTACTACCTAGGATGCAGGTATGCTGCCAGCTAGGGGGCAGAACTACTTACTCGGTCACCTCGGAGACGTCACACCCCGTATCGTAAGCGACCCGTTTAAAAGTCGCTAACGACCCCTGAGGGAAAAATATTTAGTTTGGATAATTGTTAACTGCTAATTAATGCCAGTAAGGAGATCTTGCCAAAGGCGCAAAGTAGTTTTCTAGTAAAATCTTTGCATGCCTTTTTGGAATGTTTCGCGTGGTATGAAGGAATTGTTCTATAATTAATTGTGCAGTACGGTTGTAAGTTAATGTAAAAAAAAAACGCTAAAATTAAAGTTATTCAACGGGTTTTTGTCTAGCACTACGCAATCCAGTCATAGGAGTCTACGTAAAGTAAATAACGTAACAAGTGACGAGCCTACGTAAAGCAAGAACATATCAATATGGCGAAAATTTCGTATTTGTATCATTATCCAGTTCTTCACAAGAAAAATTCTAAAAAAAAGCAAAAAAAAAACGGGTTTCACACGGGATGACTCCCTTAATGCTAGTCTGTCTGTCTGTCACACGCGCTTTTCTCCAAAACGGCTAAACCGATCCGAAGGAAACTTGGTGGGTGATATAAATTTACCTGGAGTTAAAAGGGGGCTCCCCACATATGCAAAGGGGGAATCTAAAATATTTTTTCAACCAATGTAGTCATGTGAAATATTAAATGAATGGTCCCGATTAGTACTTTCCGAAGTTTTGAAGTTCTGTTGGCTCCAAAATGTGGGTGGGGGTGAAAATGTGCGCAATTGAGGTGAGGCAGGACTCGCTTTCGGAACCTACCCAACTCAAAAATCTAAAAAAAATCAGAGTGGTGCGTTTATACGAAATCTAGGCCTCAAAATATGTTCCATTCCGATATCTATTCAAATAAACTTAATAATAGTATATTATCCTTAGAGTACTAAATTTTGCGTAGAGGACATTATCGCGCATATGCAGGCCATGTTTGATGGAAATTCGGCTATTACTGTCAAAGTTATAAATTGCTATAACTGCTAGGCCATGCAAATAATTGACATTCAAGTCAAGTATTCATGGAAAATCTACTTCTTCCCAGCCCTTTTTAAGGTTTTATGTGAAGCAAAATCTTACTAGAATCGTGTCGATGTCTGTCCATCTGTTTATCTGTCTACCTTTTTTTTAGGAGATGAAAATCTTCAAAAGATTCTGGCCTGGGCACGCGGGGTGTGGGATTTTTACCCACTAAAACCTCCTCGACTCCCCCCTTTTGGTATTACGGGGCAGAGTTAGTTTACTTTAGCTAGGTCTCCTTCCGTTTACCCGCTAGGTTCGTAACCGCATCTTCCTCACTTTGTCTACTTCTCCCAGTTTATCCTGGATTGTCGAAATCATGGAATTGATCGCCTCCCGATTCCCTGGACCAAATATTCCGGTGATAGCATTTCACCCAGATTTTCCTCCAGGTTCCTTTCGCACTCAAGTGAATGAGATCTATATACATGCAAGGATCTGCACTGCCTTAAAAGAACAATTTAAGTTGGAGGAACTGGAAGAAGAATCTGTCGTGAGTTTAAGAAAAGCCTATGGTAGTATTCAAACGGCCATAATGCGACTACCAGTAGACTCAATGCAGAAATTATTCTCGGCTGGAAAAGGTCGAATTAGATGGGTTGTTTGCCGCCTGCGAGAGCAGGTTACAATATACAGGTGATACAAGTGCTTCGTATTTGGGTATTTTGCGAGGGTATGCACCAGGGGCATTGATCCGTCCGATCGATGCAGGCGGTGTGGGGAAAAGGACATATTGCCAAAGAATGCAACGACGATCCCAAATGTCGATTGTGCGAAAGATGAAGTTGATCTTTCACAAAGGGGAGTCTTCCTCAATTGTAGACCCGACATTTGCCAGCTCTGCACTGGTACATGGTATGTTGTGGCACGTTAGCAAGGACTATACCAGCAGCGATCACTAGACAGTCTTCTTTGAACTGAGGAGGGAACCACATGCCAGCGAAACAGGACACCTAAAACCGGGAGGGGCATTTGCATCTATATCTACAAAAGCATTGGCCAAGGAAGCTTCAGGGAAACCAACCTACTAATACAGGCGATCCCATGGAGTTAGCTCTCTATGTCACACAATGCATCGCCAAGGCATGTGACGCATCCATACCTGGGAGGTGTTCATTTCCCAGTAGAATATCCAACTGCTGGTTGAATAATGAATTGACCAGCCTTTCATCAGCCTGCCACCGAGCTAGACGAATGGCTCATAGGGCGGTAGGAAGGAGTAATCAGGGCAAAACGAGCATGCTTACAAGGTAGTCAACAAAAATCTCAAGCCTACCATTCAGTGAAGCAAGAGGGAATAATTGGAAGCGGATGTGAATCCGTGGGGAGCGCATACAGAACTGTAATGGGACGGTACAGAGGATAGTCATCCCCACAGATCAAGTGCGCTACGATCTTGTTGAAAATCATCCAGGAGTTATTTCCCCAGCAAGATAGGGACATTGACACATTTCGGAAATTTGTGAATGTAACGGCAATTCTTGCAGTGACCACACACAAACTGGTGAAAATCTGCAGCAAACTAAGCGATAGCAAAGCTCCGGGCTTGGACTGCATACCGAACAGAACCCCTAAGCTCGCATTAAAATCCAGACCAGACATGTTTACTGAACTATTCGAAACGTGTATGTCCGAGGGGATATTCCCTACAACTTGAAAAGAGCAGAAGTTGAAATTGCTGCCTAAGGCTGGTAAACCTCCCGCTGACTCATCCTCTTATAGACCCATATGTCCTCTAGACATTATGGGGAAAATGTTGGAGCGGGTAATCTGCAACAGATTACCCCCGGTCGTCGAGAGCCAGGGCGGCTTTTCAGATCAACCATTGATGCCATCAAAATGGTACTGTTAAGGCCTGGCTAGAGAGTGATAAACTGGCATTTGCAAAGGAAAAACGAAAGAAGTCCCCGTCACTAAGTCCTGGAAGTGAAATTACACTCGAATTAGAATCGACAATCACATCGTCGTTTCTAAGCCAACCATTAATTGCTTGGCAATGATGATAGATACGAAGTGAAGTTTTAAACAACACGTGCAATATGCTTGTGAGAAGGGATCCACGACGAGTATGGCCCTGGCAAAGAAAAATTTCGAACGTAGGAGGGCGACGGTATACTTGTAGGCTACTTATTGCCAGGGTGGTGAGGTCGATCTTGCCATCCCTATTGGGGAAAAGGCATTTCGCATATCATGTAATGCCCATAAACTGAGTGCGGCCTGTAGGAGGATAGTCTTAAGGGTGTGTTCTGCCTTCAGAACCATCTTAGATGACGTTGGTGGACACACATGATGATCCCTACCGTCAAGGAGTGGCTGAGGAGACAGCATGGGGAAATTATTTATAATCGCATCCAGTTTCTGACGGGGCATGGGGGAAATAGCCAGTACCTCTACAGTTTCAAATTGGAAGATTTGCCTAATTGTTCAAACTGCTAGCGAGTTCTCGAGAACCCAGAGCACATATTCTTTTACTGTCCGAGATTTAGGGACGAGAGGAAAAATCTAAAGGAAACTGATACTGGAAAATGTAGTAAAGAGAATGCTAACATAGCAGGAGGGTTGGGATGCGATCAACTCAACTATCGCATCAATCCAGGGCAAACTGCAGAAACCGGAAGAGGTGAGGTGGGCACGGTTACGAATGTCGCGCATAGAAGATTGGAGAAATAGCTAAAGTGAGAAGTGCTAGAAGCATTTATTTTATATAAACGCTTTTTTGAATTCTAATTTTCGAACGACTGTGTGTGTGTGCGTGTTTGAGGTGGGGGAGAGGCAAAGCCTCTGAGCACTCAGACCTTAGTGGTCCATTCGATTCCCCTGTCTAACGGAATATCCCGGATTCATTTATGTATCGCAGGATTTCCGTTAGTTGATGTGATGCTATCCGCTGTAGTTGGAGCACATCAGCACCAAAAATCTGGTGTCTGATGCGTCCATAAGCGGAGCACTCACATAGTGTTCCGTAGATTCCGCTTCCTCATTACAGGATGGACAAGTATCTTGGATAATTCCTATTCTGAAAATATGCCCAGCTAGTGAATTATGGCCAGTCAGAATGCCCACAATACTTCTGCAAGTCCTCCTATGTTTATTTGGTTCTGACAGGAAGAGTTTGGTCTGTCTAGCAGCATTAAGGCTTCGCCACCTGTCATTATGGGAAGCTTGTTCCTAGTTTTTGATAGCAGCATCAGCCAATTCTACCGACACCCCAATTGCTGATTCCGGTCCGGGCATGGGGAAAGTTGAAGCCTCTTTTGCTAAAGCATCCGAAATTTCATTTCCCTCTACTCCACAATGACCAGGTACCCAGAGTAAATCCACCATATTGAATCTGGAAACAGAATTCAATCGATTTCTACATTCCTGAATGATTTTTGAAGTGAACAAAGTGCTATTCAACGCCCTCAATGCAGCTTGACTATCGCTACAGGTTGCGAGGTGCCTGCCCTTCAACCGCTCGTCAATCATCCAGGCTGCAGCCTTAAGAACCGCATACACTTCAGCCTGAAAGACCGTTGTGTGTTGTCCCAAAGGAAAAGCCTACTTCTCGTTTTTATTCGAGAGGTAGGCTCCAGCTCAAGAACCGTTTTCTGTTTTTGAGCAATCGGTGTAGAAGACGTCACTATATCCTGACACGCATTCTTCTGATTCGTCCCAGTTTTCTTTCCATTTCAAGATAACATCATATCTTCTACTAAACAGATGTATGGGGATTTGAGAATTGACTCTTCCAATGCTTTATACCGCCCCCCCCCCCGCGTCCATTGTTTGCCCATAGATCTATTCGAATTAGTCTATGAGCTGCTCTCATTGCAGTGCTCTCAATAAACAAATCCAAGGGCTGCAAATTGAGTAATGCACTCAGAGCTGCGCCGGATGTGGTGCTCATGGCACCGGTAACACCCAGACACACAGTTCTGGTGTGGCTAGTATACAGCGAAAATTCTTCTGCTTCACCTTAACCCACCACACTACGCATGCATAAGTGAACATCGGCCTAATGATAGTATCATATATCGACATTACTACCTGAGGCCTAAGTCTCCATGTCCAGGCAAAGGTCCGCCTACACAGCCCATAAGCTGGGGAAGCTCGTTTCATCTTTACCTCTACATGTTTGCTCGAAAGAAGTTTTTTATCTAGGGTGACCCCCAGATATTTCACTTCTTCGGAGAGTTGAAGGGTAGTGCCCCTCATCTCAGGGAGACAAAGTCCATCCAGCATACTCCAGATGTGGCGATAGCACACCTCCTTGAGGGCAACCTTTCGTCGCTTCGGTTGTTAGGTAGCGATCAACACCCACTTCAGCACACAATAATCTCTGCGTGAGCATAGCGTAGATCCACTTTATTAGAGTTTCGTCAACAACATGCTCTCTGGCGGCATCACAGAGCTTTTGGAAGGACGCACACTCAAAAGCCCCTTGACTGTCCACGAACACCCCCATCGCGTACTCACCCTTCAGAATTGCATCCTCTATCTTTGAAACCAAAGAATGAAGAACAGACTCACAGGGCTTTCCACGTTGGTAAGCATGTTGGTTTTCATTTAAGGGGTGCGACTTCAGCGCCCTCCCGCGAATGTGACGCTCAACCAGTCTCTCCAGACATTTCTGCGAAAATGATGTTAGGCTGATTTGTCTGAAGTTCTTTGGATTAGAATAGTCATCTTTCCCAGGCATGAAGACTACCTTCACCTTCTGCCAAGAGGAAGGCACGTAGCCCAGAGCAAAGCATCCTCAAAAAATATTTCTTAGAATTTTCTTTAAGTGTTACCTTCCTTTAGCATCGCTGGGTAGATGCCATCCATGCCAGGTGCTTTGAAGTGTTCAAATGATAGTATAGCAGCTCCCGCTTTTTCATTGGTAGCAACCGCTCTCGCAATGTCTCAATTCCCCTTGCAACACCTTCATGTTGAAGGGTTTGCAGAAAACGCCTTCTTCTTACTTTTGAGACCTGTTCTCCCGGGTGGTGTACTTCCAAGAGAGTCTGTATAGACTCAATTCTGGAGTTCATGAGGGTACCATCCGGTTTTCTTGGCCGACTCATCTCTATTAAGGACTCTGCACTACCTAGAAGTCTCCCTTTTACCTTCCAGTTCCTCACAGTACGCTCTAAAAGAATCTCGTTCCGAACGTTTTACGAGCCTTTTATATTCACGCTGTAAGTTCCAGAAGTTCGGCCAGTCTTCATCTTTATTGCTTTTGCAAGCACGATTTAGAAGTCGTCTGGTTGATTTCCTGAGTCTCTGCAGTTCTGGGTTCCAGCATGGAACCGTTTTACTACTTTGGCCTCGGGAAATAGGACAAGCCTCTTCAAAGCACTCTAAAAGTGTGCAGAGTTTTCGATTGATCTTCTATCGCCAAAGGAGTCCTTAGTCGCCTAGGGAGCTCAACTTTGTCGCCAAGAAGTTTATTGAACTTTGTCCATTCCGTTTTCCTAGGATTCCGTCTTTGTATTACAGGCTGTGCGTCAGTAATAGTTAGATTAAATTCTAAGTAACGATGATCTGAGAGTGAGACTTCATCTAGTACTCGCCAGTTTGTAATCAACTCTAACAACTTTGAAGTGCAGATTGTTAGGTCAATTACTTCACTTCTTCTTGGACCCAGGAACGTAGGGGCGCACCCTCTTACCATTAACCTGGTATTGTAAATTGGCCGCAACAATTTCCTGGGAACAGAATTGTCTCAGTTTCGAACGACTACTGTTATACCAAAAATTCTATTGGCAATGGCTCATCTTTAGTTGATAATTTTTTTAGTCCCCTCCACTCTGGGGGAAAGAGGTAACAATTTTTTGCTTGACCGTAATTCCACTTCCCAGTGGACTTGAGCTTTTACATCTAAAATTTAACGCCTCTTAACTTTGTATCTTTTGAAAATTCCGAGATAGAGCAAACTCTTTACTAATTAATGAGGAACTGTTGTAGGCTCCGAGAAATATTTAAATCTTTATGGTTTCAAAAGGTCCATAAGGCGTTATAAGTAGTATTTTTCCTCTTCTATTTGAAGATACCACAACATTTGACTCTAGAAATGCTAGTAAAATACAAACCAATCTTACGGGGTAATGATGAGTTTATTAACCTATTAATATCCAACATGGTCCTAAGAAAGTATTCACTTTAGATGCCAACATTAACTCTGAGTTTTTGTCGGTAGAATCCAATGAAATGAAATGTAATGTAATTATCCCAAATAGGTGGTCAGGCACTTCCCTTTCGCAACGCTCATTATGCTGCCGACATTGACATATGTACCTTTATCACGAACCTCCAGTTGTAGAGTAAGCCTCTACAACTCGTTATAGAAATCAGCTGGTTTGAAGAATTCCATTAGAAATCTGATACTTGGGCAGGAGTATCTTCTTGGTAACTGCTTAACTTAGTTGGTGTTGTCATTTTATTTCTGCTTCCTGAGAAGTTATGTCATAAGAAAATAGGTTTTACCGAGGAGGGTGACTGAAAAAGAATTATTTTTTAGTCCCAATAATATGAGGCTAGGAATAATGCAATTTTCGCCGTATCTCATTGCTATCCATAAACTTCAATTTCAAATATTATATTTGCTCGGTTAACGGAGAGATACACAACCGCAATTCAAATATAGCATTCAGATGGTAAGCCTCAGGCCCAATGGAGGCCTCAGAGGGTAATCAGCAGGAATAATTTCGGCAAGATCAACTGTCTTTTAAATAGCTTCATATGCCTAACCATGGCTTAAGACCATTACCAATGAATCTATCTATTTGATTTCTAATTCGGCTGGAAAGTTATTAGTATTCACAGCTTCGTTTAATTATATAAAATCTTAAATATGCAGATATTCGATCTAATAATTAAAATCAACCCCCGTCCTATCAGGGTACATAAAAAACAATGAAAACAACTCGATAAAAATGTAAAAAACTAATCAAGTCAATAGTGGGCGGCTATAAATTTGAAATTTCAATGCAAAACGTAACTGCATTCTTTGACTTTAACCAAAATTCCAACATTCCACCTAAAAACTTAAAAAATTGGACCATGTTTATGCAAATCCTACTAAACTCTTACTGGTTTCTTGCAATGTTGACGAAATATTTATCATTGGGACTTTTTGACGTCCCATCACTGTTTCGTTGACTTGAATTGGCATTGAAAATGGCGTAATGTGCCAGTCAATTTCTACATTTTTGCATCACTAATAACCGAGAAAATATGTGGAAAAGCATGTATTGTATTTGTTCGTAGATAAATCAAATTAAATTAGACGAGACTTTTTTATTTTCCTTGGCAATCAAAAGCAAAAAGAAGGTAAAACTGCCTCGAGTCCTCCGATGCATCTGTCCAAAAGATATTTCCAATAAAATAAGATAAAAAAAACAATATTGGCAAATAAATAAATTCTAAACTTCCTAGTAAAAGTCAAGGTGATTACCCCAATTTAAGTTTCGATTTCATTTCGTTTAACTATCTCAGTGACCATAAATTGCATTCCTTTGGATAGAAATATCACATCAGGTAACAGCGACTTTCCCACCACTATCCTGTCTAAATTTGGAGCCTGTTACATCTGTTTTCAGCCAATTCAACACCTCGTTCTGGCTGCAAAAAAAAAGATGTTCTCACCCAGCATCTCCATTCGAAGCATCATTACGGCGATAGCCGTCACTCAACGAAACAAGATACCATTTCCGATAGCCGTATTTCAACCAGAATTTCCTAAAAAAATTGGGAATAAGAAAAATTGGAAAACAAATAGCAAATTAAGAAGCATTTTTTCAGATAGAATTGCATGGCTTTCCCTCTTTCAACAACCTGAGTCAAGTGTCCTTCAGAGGAAGACGCTCACATTTCGGAATCCAGTTTTAGATGCGATAACTTCCCCGTTCTTTTGTTGAGCACATCTGCAACCTTCAGAAATATGCAACGGTCCGGTAGTGACGATAGCCAGATTATTGATACGATGCGAATTGATACCCCAAATTATTGAGTTAGGCCAGACTTAATTAGTATCAATTATTCAGATACGGATCCAAGCAAATTAGCTTGATTTTTCAATAATTTCCAGTTTTCAAGTTGGGTTGAAATGCAGGCAAATGGTCCATCAAAGTAAAAGTCTGTTGTTCTCGTTTAGAAACAGTAGCGCAAAACTAGATTAATTGTTTTACCCAATAAAACAATTAATAAGTTGTATCCTTTTTGGAGTTTTATATGGGAAGGTTCATCAAATATAAATGGGACTGATTTTACTGGGGAGTTGTTTTCTAGAAAGTCAGTCAGATTGCTTGCATGATTTTGTCTTTCTTTGTTCGTTTCAATTAAGGAGAATAATGTGGTCGTCTCGTGAAACGTTAGATGCAGAACATAAAGAATTTTCTAGATACGTCGAAGCACTGAGAAGCAAAGATACGATCGCCGCCTAGAAGGGGGTGGTGGCTGAAACCAAAATAAAGGCAAGACACTCATTATTAAGCTGGAATTGCTGAGGAATTGTGCTTCTTTTAGGAGAATACCTGGTAAATGTAATAAAGATACCACTGCGGAGGGGAGGCACGTGGTAGGGAAAAACTTTGTCTAACTATTTTGTAGCCCCTTTGGCCACGCTACTGCCAGAGCAAATGTGATGCAGCATCTCATAAGTCGCCTTTCTCCAGTATAAAACTGTAGGCCGCTGTTTAGGCAAATGAGGTGCTAGCCTAAAACAGAGGGGGTCCTTTTACCAGAAATAGTGGGTGAAAGTTTCTTCCTAACTGGGCAAACTATTCCTGAGTGAAACTAAATGAACAAAAGCAGAATGCATTTGATCCTTGATCGTCCTGGTTTGGGACGAGATGTTCCATTTCATGCCATGGGGCTTGGTTTCTAAGTCATACCTGATAATTCAAGGGTTATCATCAATGATGCCATATTCCAGCACATTGGGCTTGCTTTAAATCGATTACAAAATATCAAACACCGTTGTTTCTTTATGCGTTTTAAGGTTTTGAGGAAAACAAAACCTTATTAAAATTGCCCGCCTATTTGTCGGTCTGTCACTTTTTTTAGAAACGATTGCACCTACTAAGATTAAATTTGGTAGAAAAGTGTGAACTCCCATGCATGCAGTTAATAACATTGTTTTAAGTTAAGGTTAAGGGACGGCGGTTTCCAGACATGCAGAAAAAACGGCGCAACATTTTTTTCTCCAAATATATCCATGTGGCGTATCCTCCAAATAACGCCTGAAGATGTCAAGGATGTGAGGGAACCTTAGGGGCCACGCCTCAATAATCATCTCAGGCAAGAGAAGCAAGGATCGAGACTGTGATCCGTTGTGGATCTTCCCTCTCTATCACGGCACTCAGGACCGGAGACTTACGGCTCCACGTGCGCGGTTGAGCCGTTTTTTTTATTTTTCCACGTTTCACACGCGTTCTGGTTTATTTCGTTAGGCTATCACGAAATCCATTGTTCTTGTATCATTTTTAGATCCGGTGCGAACCCACGCATCAGTATAGACATGTAACGTGAGGGATCAAAGCGCTCAAAGCCCACCCACCCCCCCTTTTGAGCCTGGCTAGCATAGAGGCATGTAAAAACATGTCAGCCGAGCACTTTGAAGGAGATTCAGTCTTTGTGGGCAGACCTTCACGGTAAATTTCGCTAACTTTTTAGATTTCTGGAATAGCTCTTTCCTGTAGGTCGTCTTAGGCCACTCAAGATGGTCGTTTCCTCATCCTGTTGCCCCAGGTTCAAACCTTCAGAGTTGCATCCTCTATTTTTGCAACTAAAGATTGAAGAGCGGACTCACAGGACTTTCCATGCTGGTAAGCACGTTGGTTTTCATTAAGTGCGTGCAACCTAAGTGCCTTCCCACGAATACAGCGCTCAACCAATCTCTCCAAACTTTTCAGCAAGAATGAAGTCAATCTGATCTGTCTGAAGTTCCTTGGATTAGAATAATCATCTTTCCCGGGCTTCGGTATGAGGACTACCTAAAGTTTCTGCTACATAGGTACATAGTCCAAAGCAAAACTTGCTTGACAAATATTTTCTAACAATCACTCTGAGTACTCCATGCCCTCCTTTAGCATTGCTGGATAGATGTCATTGATGTCAGGTACCTTGAAACGTTCAAAGGACAGTATGACATCTCTCATCTTTTCATAGGTAACAACCGCCGTCGCAGTGTTCCAGTTCCCCTTGCAGCACTTGCTTGTTGAAGGGGTTGCAAAAACCGTCACCTCTGCCACTTCTCTAGCTCGTTCTCCCGAGTGTGGTACTTCCAAGAGGGTCTGTACTGATTCCAGTCTGGAGCTCGTTCAAGTACTATCGGGTTTTCTAACAGAGTCCAACCTCATCCCTTTTAAGGACTCTGCATAGCAAGGCCGTCTCTCTTTCGCCTTATAGTTCCACACAGTACGGAGTGTCGTTTCGAACACCTAAAGAGCCATTTATATTCACGCTGTGAGTTCCGGGAGTTTAGTCAGTCTTCATTCTTATTGTTTTTGCAAGCACCATGTCGACCTCGGGAAATAGGACAAGCCTCTTCATAGCACTCTAAAAGTTCTGAGTTTCCAATTCATTTTCCGGCTCCAAAGGAGTCCTTAGTCGCCTGGGGAACTGTACTTTATTGCCAAGAAGTTCATTGAAATTTGTCCAATCCGTTTTCCTAGGGTTCCGTCTTTGTACTGCAGATTGTTCGCTCGCAATAATCAGATCGAATTCTGGGTATCGGTGATCTGGCAGTGAGACCTCGTCTCGCATCCACCAATGTGTAATTAAGTAATTTTTGAGGTTCAGATTGTTAGGTCGATTACTTTACTTCTTCTCCGTCCCACGGACGTAGGAACACACCCTGCATTCTTGAGACCAGTTGAAGTGATGAAATCAAATAGCTTCTCCCCTCTAGGATTGCATTTGCTACTGCCCCAACAAATATGTTGAGCATTCGCATTGCAACCTGTTAAGATTTCGAAATCATTTGATTCTGCATATGCTACCAGATCCCTTAGTTCTAGCATCGGTGGAGGATACAACGAATCATAGGGTAAATAAGCGGAAGTAACTATGATATTTTTCCCCTCACCATTAATCTGATATTCAACGGTGACTGTAACTAAGTCCTGAGAAAAGAACCGTCTCAACATGGTTGTCTCTAACCGTCTTAACATCAAAAAACAAACTCTCGGTTTTGTGGATCTTTCATCGTAAAAGATTCTAACCTCCTTTACTGATCCGATGCCACAGATTCTATCAAATCGAACCCATGGCTCTTGCACCGGAAAAATGTAGAGGCGGTTCTGCAGTTTTGTTATTCTTGGTCAGTGTTCTCAATAGTGAACTTTGGCCGACTGTCAGAACTCAAAGATGGGATTACCTGCTGGAACCACTTTGAGGCAGCATCATCAGTGCACCCTAAATGGAGAAACCCATCGCTAAAACCTTGATTGTTAAATCTTGCGCATACGGAGCGGTGCAGAATAAAGCTTTGGCCACCACAGATGTGTTCGTCTAACGCTTCCTGCGCGCATTACCGCTAACGTAAAAGTCTTGTACATCTAGTGTGGATCTCACAGGGATTACCAGTTTATCCACACCTTCAGCCGAAGATTCTGCTTCCTTGTACCCGATTTTTCTGGACATTACCACACCTAGTACAGCCACGTCCATGTCCTCATTCGCAAGGTACTTCATCTTCTTTCGCAGTGCCTTCATCTGTCGCGGGCTTGCAACCTTTCCAGGTTCACGGTGTCGGGGCCGCTTGGATCCATTTCCACATACCGGCGCTCAAGCAGTAGCGTCGACGTCGCCAGCTTCCCTTTCTTCCCTCCTCCCGGTAAAGGTGAAGGAGAAAGTTCTGACGGGCAGGAGAGAGTTTCCGTACTTTCCTTTCTAGCTACCTTCGCCGTAGGCACTAAATGCAAGCTTTCCACGGAATCGAAAAGCATGCTTTCTACAGATTTATCTATAGGGTGGTATGAATGTGGTGAGGCCTCCAAAATCTGCGCCTCGGCCGCGACATGATTGCTCATGGTCGCGAGTGGATTCAAAGTCTGTAACTTCCTACCACTTGGAGAGTTTAAATCCTTCTCGATTCCAATCCTCCCCAAAGACTTCCAATTCACTTCACACGACCTTGCACTTCAGGGCAGCCTTGAGTGTTCTGTGCATCCGCTCGCCCATGCCACAGCGTGTGCCCATGGTGTGCACCTACAAGGCGGCGGAGGTGAGACGTCAGCTCCACCTCGAATTCGCAGCCTTGATCCGCTGTGATCTCCAATGAAATGACCAAGGTGGAAATCCAGTGGTCGAAGAAGGCTCTGACAACCATGGAGGCCTTTACGTCTTGTACGGGAACCGCTTGAGGAGAGCGAGTGTCACGGTCGATGATCGTGAGGGAGTTCTGGTAGCCCTCACAAAGTGGCATTTTGATCAGATCTAGATGGATGTGGTCAAAGCGGAACGCATTTTTTGGCCCAACGAAAAAGCTCTTACGGAGACTGGGCCAGAAGAATTCAAGGGCTACTCTCTTGGTGGTGGCACGCCCGCTCGGGTGGGAGCTCTGATGTGCTGTATCAAAGGCTCGCCGACGAAGGGAAGGCGGCAGGCGCGGCTTGATGTTCCCATTGAGCTCCGCATAGTAGGCTTCGTGACCATGGAGATTGAGGTGGTGCAATTTGAAACCTCGCAGATGTTCTTCGCAGATATCGCTGTGGCCATAGAGACAGTCTTAACCCGTGAGAGAGCGTCAGCGATCACGTTGTCCGCGCCTGGCGTGTACTGCAGGCGCTCGTCGAATTGGCTGCTAAAATCCACTCGTCTGCTCTGCTTGGGCGAAGCCCTGTCAGTAGAGCGCATGGCCTTAAAGCAAGCAAGGTCGGCGTCATCCTTAGAAGCCCGAAATTGCTTCCGCAGTGCAGGCGAACGTTATTAAGGATCTCCGCTGTGAACCAAGTTGGGTACGAACGCAGACAAGCAGGGAAGAAAGGACATAACAGCAGAAGAAATCGGGCTGGATATTGTAAAACGCTCTAAGAGCTTGATCACACGTTGAGTTGCTCAATATATGTACCCAGTTGAAAGACGCTAAAGCTGAGTTCAGACAGTCAAAATTGGCTTTGCGGAAGTTGAACTTAGTAGATTTACGCTCGGTTTTGGAGTTTGAACAAGGGAGCTTTGCTTCAAATTCAAGCGCGGGGTGGTGAGCGTCTGTTTTGACATGCAGGGATGTGCAAGGAAATACAGAGAGGTTGGAAAGAAGAAATTGAGAGTGCGGCCCAAGAAGTTTTTGGTGGTATTGAAATTCAGGGCAGAGCAAGGTTCATAAAAGAAGAAAGTATAAGGGAAGAATGGGAGAAGTTGTTGGAAGGAATTGGAAGGCTAGGATGATTAGGCCAATGGAGCATCATCATCATCATCATCAACGGCGCAACAACCGGTATCCGGTCTAGGCCTGCCTTAATAAGGAACTCCAGACATCCCGGTTTTGCGCCGAGGTCCACCAATTCGATATCCCTAAAAGCTGTCTGGCGTCCTGGCCTACGCCATCGCTCCATCTTAGGCAGGGTCTGCCTCGTCTTCTTTTCCTACCATAGATATTGCCCTTATAGACTTTCCGGGTGGGATCATCTTCATCCATACGGATTAAGTGACCCGCCCACCGTAACCTATTGAGCCGGATTTTATCACAACCGGACGGTTATGGTATCTCTCATAGATTTCGTCATTATGTAGGCTACGGAATCGTCCATCGTCATGCAGGGGGCTAAAAATTCCTCAGAGGATTCTTCTCTCGAACGCGGCCAAGAGTTCGCAATTCTTCCGCTAAAAACCCAAATCTCCGAGGAATACATGAGGACTGGCAAGATCATAGTCTTTGATCCCATGGTGAGACGTTTCGAACGGAAAACTTTTGTAAGCTGCAATAGGCACCGCCTGCTCGATCTGGATGAAGGCAGTTTGTACATCTCGGGTGATTCTTCCCATGATGTCGATATCGTCAGTATAGGCCAGTAGTTGGGTTGATTTAAAGAGCATCGTACCTCTTGCATTTACCTCAGCATCACGAATCACTTTCTCGAGGGCCAGGTTAAAGAGGACGCATGATAGGGCACTCCCTGGTCGTAGACCGTTGTTGATGTCGAATGGTCTTGAGAGTGATCCTGCTACTTTTATCTGGCCTCGCACATTGGTCAGGTTTAGCCTAGTCAGTCTTATTAATTTCGTCGGGATACCGAATTCTCTCATGGCCGTGTACAGTTTTACCCTGGCTATGCTATCATAGGCGGCTTTAAAGTTGATGAACAGATGGTGCAACTGTTGTCCATATTCCAACAGTTTTTCCATTGCTTGCCGCAGAGAGAAAATCTGATCTGTTGCTGATTTGCCTGGAGTGAAGCCTCTTCGGTATGGGCCATTGATGTTCTGGGCGTATGGGGCTATCCGGCCTAGCAAGATAGTGGAGAATATCTTATGGATGGTACTTAGCAACGTGATACCTGTATAATTGTTCCACTGCGTGATATCTCCCTTTTTATGGATGAGACAGATAATGCCCCGTTACCAGTCGTCAGGCATTGATTCATTGTCCGATACCTTGAGCACAAGTTGATGAACCACTTGGTGTAACTGGTCGTCTCCATATTTAACCAATTCGGCTGTAATTCCATTGGCTCCTGGCGACTTATGATTTTTTAGCCGATGAATTGCACGGTCTGTTTCTCCTATACTTGGTGGTGGCAATATTTGTCCGTCGTCTTCAGTTGGCGGGACCTTCAACTCGCCGATGTCCTGGTTGTTCAGTAGCTCATCAAAGTGCTCAACCCATCGCTCCAATATGTCCATTCTGTCGGAAATCAGATTTCCCTCTTTGTTTCACCAGGATGTGCATCGAGGTGTATAAGGCTTCATCCTGCTGACTTGTTGGTAAAACTTCCGCCTTCTGTGCCTGGTGCGGTTGCTCCCTGTACTTTTCTAGTTCACAGACTTGTTGGTTCTCCCAGGCTTCCTTTTTCCGTCTGTGAAGTCGCTTCTCCGTTCGACGGAGTTCACGATAAGTCTCTGCGCGTCCCCGCGTTCTTTGAGAATGCAACATTACTCGGTATGCAGCATTCTTCCGTTCCGTTACATTCATCGTCAAACCAGCCGTTCCGACTCCTTTTGCGGTTGGGGCCAAATATATTTGTGACCGTATCAATGATAACGTTCTTCAGGTGGTTGTAAAGATCATTTGTTGATGCTTCATCTCCGGGATCTCTATTGGCTGCGCTTATTGCGGCATCCATTTCTCTCTTATAGATGTTGCGGATGGTTGTGCTGTAGATGGCTGCAGTGTTAACTCTCATCTGATTGTCAGAGGGAATTCTAAGTGTTATTGTTATTCGAGCTCGGAGCACCTTGCCAAGCGAGATAGTGATCCGAGTCTACGCTGAGAGGTGGCAGCGTTCGATCAACACGTGGTCAAATTGGTTCAAAGTGGTCCCATCTGGAGAGGCCCACGTTTGTTTAGGGACCACTTTCCGCGCAAACCAGATACTTCCAACAACCATTTCGTGCGATACTGCTAGCTGAATAATCCGCGGTCCGTTATCGTTTGTAGTCTACGTATTGCCTAAATACGGGCTCAGTCCCTACTTGGCTGTAAAAACCCAAAGTATGATTTTGATTTCATACCTGGGGCAGGCTTTGAGGGTTCGTTTTACTGTCTACGAGGCAGTATCTTTCTCCCACTGTACAGTCTTCTTTGTAGGGGCGTGAACCTTGAGCTTTATATTTCTAAATTTGCCTCGCAAGCGCAGAGCGCATAGCCTTTCGCTTATATTTTTAGATTCGATAACAGCGGGTTTCATTTTTGGCTGACTAATAAACCTACTCCGGGTACATGGTTTACTGGATGGCCAGGAAACCGGTCCCTGTCCAACGCATCTCTTGTAACATTGTTACATCAGCTCTATATTGGGGCAAGGTATCGGCTAGCTTTCAGCAGCATTCGGTCTGTACAGGGAGGGCATGTTCCATGAGGAATTGTGTTAATCGCTATTCTGTTGTCGTTGCCGGGTTCGTCGTTGTGTTATCGGTCCAGTCCGAGGTTCCTGTTGTGACTTCGTAAGAAGTTGTTTTCCGTCTAAGGTTTCCAGCTCTATCCACTTCCAACCCCGTTTTCAGCCGCGGGAGACTCGCCTTCATTCTTCTCCGTCTATGGTTTTTTATAAAGAAAGAATTCGACCCCCTCAGCAGGCACAGCTACCTCATCGATACTGGTGCGGAGGTTTCGGTTCTTCACGTACCTCGGCAACATCAACTTTTCCCACAACCGCTCAAACTTGCGGCAGCAAATTCCTCCCGCATAAACACATACGGGTATAGGCAAGTGGACGTGAGTCTTGGCTTGCGTAGGACGTTTTCGTGGCGTTTCATCCTGCCGGATGTCAGCTTGCCCATACTAGGCGCAGACTTCCTGTGTCACTATGAATTGCTGGTAGACTTGCAAAACAAGTCTCTTATAGATTCCATGACCAACCTTAATTCGTCGGGACGAATGGTATCTCACCCAGGCAATAATCTTTCCGTTCTTTTAGAAGACATTACCGACTCTCGTGTTCGGACACTTCTCCAAAAGTTCAGCCAGATTACTACCAAGTGTAGTCTCTCCAAACCAGTGAAGCACAATGTGCAGCACCACATTATCACTACTGGTTCCCCGATCTTCTCGAAGGTGCATCCTCTACCATCCCAGAAACTGGCTATTGCACGGAAAGAGTTTGAACAACTCGTTCAACAGGGTATCTGCAGGCCCTCAAACAACTGTTGGTCTTCCCCACTGCATATGGTCCCTAAGCCAAACGGCGAATGGCGCCCATGTGGGGATTACAGAAGGCTAAATGCACAGACTGTTCCTGACCGATATCCAATTCCACTCATCCACGACTTTGCGCATCACCTCGCGAATTACCGCATCTTTTCGACCTTGGACTTAACCAAGGCGTATCACCAAATCCCAGTAGCTCCTGAAGACATTGCAAAGACGGCAATATGTACACCCTTTGAACTCTTCGAATTCACCCGAATGACTTTCGGATTGTGCAATGCGGCGCAAACCTTTCAAAGGTTCATTCACTCAGTCCTGCGAAACCTCGACTTCTGTTTCGTATATTTGGATGATGTTTTGGTCGCTTCTTCCACTGAGTCTAAGCACTTAGCCCATCTCGAGTGCATTTTTGAACGTCTCCTTGAGGCCGGTTTAGTCCTAAACGTTGAGAAATGCAAATTTCTCCAAAAACAGGTGAGATTCCTCCGCCATTCCATTTCCCCTGAAGGAAAACAGCCCGACCCAGACAAGGTGCAAGCGATAACAAGATTCCCGCGTCCAAAGACAGTGAGGGAGTTGAGGAGGTTCTTGGGCATGCTAAACTTCTACCGTCGTTTCCTGCCCAAGGCCGCCCATCACCAGTCCGTTTTGAACGCGTACTTGTCTGGCCCCAAAACTAAGGACACACGAGAGATCGTGTGGTCTCAAGAGGCTATCCGCGCGTTTGACAAATCCCGTCAACAACTGACCGACGCTACATTCTTCTGCAAGATGCACCCCTAGCCGTTTTTGTTGATGCCTCTGACATCGCAGTAGGTGCTGCCCTTCACCAAAAAGTGGATCAATTTTGGCAGCCGTTGAGCTTCTTCTCGAAAGAGTTGAATTCCGCTCAACGGAGCTACAGTACCTACGATTGCGAATCCTGCCACGCCACATCGGTTTAGCAGACCCTTCCCATGTTTTATGGTCCATTGTGGGTACCAATTCACGTTTCACACTGAGGCCTATATTATGCGGTTAACATCTATGGTTCATTCAGCACAAAGGACATTGATTGAAGGATTTAAAAACACCTTCAGGTTCAATCAAAAAGGGAAGAACAAATCACTGTCCACTGATCGAGTCAAGTGAAAAAACTCTATCGAGGAAATTTTTCAAAAAATCCATAATAACATCATGCCAAAAGGCGCCGGGGAAGACGGCATTCTAGGCATGAAATCAGTGGTCTTTAGCCATGTGCACCCTCGAAATAAAGGTTATGAACTGTCTCGTAAACACAAAAGGGGTCGAGGATAGGATAGAAATGGATTACTGAAATATGAACAACCTCAGTGTGGGGGTTACATTTGTCAACTCTAGGAGGGAAAAATTGACCATTGTCCTGGGCGGTCCTCTGCAAAGTAAGACGAAGTCAATTTCGCTGCTGTTGTAAGTGGGGGGAGGGTATATAGCAGCTGTTTTGAAAGAGCAAGACAGAAACATATTTGTCACAAGTGTGGCGATTCCGTGCACAAAGTGAAGACTTCAATGTTAGAAAAATGTTGTCTTGCAGCCTGCAGAAAGATGTTTCCGGGTCATGTTTCCGGTTCGGCTTAATTGCGGGTCCAAAAAAAGAAAGTTGCGAAAAGGGTAAGGTCTAGCATAGTTACCCACATGCGTAGGAGTATAACTGCTTGCGACCGGATGGGGCAAATAGTGCAAGAAAGAAGAGCAGCGACTAGCATTGAGGTAGGAGTTCCATTCCCATTCGCCAACTGTTTCTGTAGTTGAATATCAGACTCAAGGTCATGACGGGTCACGCACTTTTGCTTGACACCAGCTTTTCATTCAGCGGGACAGGTACTGACTAAATGGTTATTGTTACCGGCGACCGCAGTGACCCCGGAAACACTTCCGAATTGGAAGGTCGGATTCGTAGCACAAGTCAACGAGTTCAAAACATCCTGTCACCAAGCATTCCCAAACCGTTCACTTAAAACTGGCCGAATTAACCACCGCCTCTGTAAATTAGGTGAAAAGGCACCAAGCTATGAGCTTGGGTTCCATTAACCCGGTTATCCCGCAGGTATAGATTTCCGGTGGTGGCTAAAGTTTATTTACCCTGTGTTTGTTCAGTGATTCTACCTAGAACTTGACACTTCCAAAGGTACTGTATGAGGGTCTCACCTCCCTTCCCGTAGTTTCGGTGGTATGTATCGTAAAGTATGTTCAGCCCTTCGACAGTGTCTTTCCGCAGTCAGTAATTAATAAATAATGCGAGTAGATTCCGCTTCAACCATAACGAGCGGATCTGTTCATGCAGAGGGGCCGCTAAGCCAGCCAGTTTGTTGACCCGTTTATTTCCCTATAAGTTCCTATGTTCGAGGGCCCATATGAGAAAGACGTGGATCAACTTGTCAAGACTTTCAATTTCATTGATATTTGGAGGATATGGGGGACAACTCTAAAGCTTTAATAGCGGGTTGGATGCCTGTCGAAATATGTTAACTTCATATGAGAGTCCGGAAACACCTCATCCGTTAACAAGTCTCCCGTATCAACAGCATCTCCATCTAAGAATGCAAGTTTGAATTTTGAACCCTACTCCAGGAGGGAGAGGAGCAGGAACAGGAAGAGTAAGGTAGCTCTTTCTAGACCCGCTGGAGAATTCTCGCGATCTATCACTGGAAAAGTTATGGTGTTCTAAAACAGTAGGGCTTAATTTGAAACTGAAATTGAGGCGTCCTTGTGAGTGATTTCCAGTTAAGACCGGTCCTGTCTACTTTGTAGACATCGTCGCAAGAAGGCCCTTCTTCTTCCAAAAACGACTGAAATGTCTTCAGGAATTGTTCAGCCATCCTTGAATTCGGTGCCAACCGTCACCCCAATCCCTTGTAGGCGCAAATGTTATGAGAGACCCTCGATTTTTCTGTGTCGGTGATTGTTGCTTTTCCGACAACATAAAAAAGTGCTAGAGATACGTTATTTTACCCTTATCCAATTTCGACAGAATTTCCAATTTTCTACCCGCCGTAAGAACATTACTTTTAAAATTACGCACGGAATTCCTGTAACAACGTTGGATGAACCAAAATACGCTCGATACCTACCGATGGACAGCGGTAGCGAGCAGCAAATTCGCGCCTACGTTCAGATAGGAAGATGGATTTCATACAAAACAACTGCTTTCCACTGAAGCTTACAAGATTTTTGGATCCTATCTAATTAGGCGGAAGTGACCACAACATCAATGCTGACGTACCGCAAGGAAGCGTAGGAGGGCCGATGCTGCATCTTATCTGCACATCAGACATGCCTACTCAATGAAATATAGGTCTCAAAATATATCCCGTTCCGAAATCTTCACAAATAAAGTTAATAATAGTATGTTAGCATATTTTAGAGATTCAGCCGGAAACCCCCCTTAAGTTCATACTACAAGTTCTTACATAAGATGAACACCAAACCTTTATACCTAAAGCACGATCTTCCGGTATTCCGACTTATATTATGCCTGTCATCCGACTTTATTTTCCTAGGAGCCCAATTTGCTGCTTTTTTCGTTAACCATTCTCGGTCCATCCTGACAGTTATTTTTCAGGATATACCCCTTGCTGGGGATTCCCGTTCAAACTATTCTATTTACTCTCAATTTTCATTATTTTACCCCTCCCGACTCCAATAACTTCTTCGTACTTTGTACTTCGACAACTCGTCCGATTTTCGTAAGAGACAAAACAAGGACCTTTCTCAAAGTTAAAAAGGAAAATCATATAATTCTTCACTTGATTCCCGGAGCTGGAAAATTTTCGAAATATTTAACTGAAAATTTTGGCTTTATTATTTGTTTATTTGATTTATTTAATGGTGACGCTTCTAACCTAACTAGGGTTTTTTTCAAACGAACTGTTCGCTGTTAACTTATTCTGTATCGCAGGACACAGATATTTGCAAAGAAAGTGCAGAGAAACATCTCATATGTTCAAGGTTTTCTCAAAAAGGTATTTTTCTTTGTTAATAGATCATAACTGATTAGTGAAGGATGTCGTAGTCCAAATAGCTTCTATGTCTCCTGACAGTCATTGATGACCAACACATTTTTTTAACGGAGCCTAATAACATTATGGAGTGCTATAAGCAACTAACAATCTCCTACAAAATCTTCAAATAACAAACAAACAAAAAGACTACCTCAATCCATTTTCATTTGGGACTCTTGCATCCATTAAAGTTGATAACAATGTTCATTCACAACCATCCTACGTTTTTGTTTTAGTTTTATTTTTCATTTTACTTGGTGTCATCATCACTGATACTGATCCTGCTTCCTTTCTCTAGCTGTCCACCACTCTCTGACATCGGTTCCACCTGTTTCATCTTTTCGCTTGCATGCAACAGATACTCTCATCTTTTTCTGCCAAACATCCAAAATGTATCTGTTACTAGTCAAGACATACAGAAAAAAATCTTGAAAAGAAAAAAACCAGCCACCAATTTTCCGTATTTAAATATCAGGCGTAAAAAATTAAAGACCGCATTTGATATCGGGAGCCCAAGCCGTAAAGGGATTATCGCAGCCAACTCACCAACGAGTAATACCAATTCACCCACCAAAGAACCACCAACCCATTGCTTTCAATAAGATCAGCATTCGGAAAACCACTCCATCGAGCTACGCCAGATTGTTGGATTACACACTTTCAGATACGTTCCACATTGTGGTGTGAATCTGAGTGAAGATCAGTGCGCTGTATCTCGTGTGCTAGTGCCAAATCCAGAGGACAGAAAATTGAGTGATTTTTTTCGTGTGAATTAGCTAGAGTTTAACGGACACTTTTGTGGATACTTTTTCGTGCGTTGAAATCGAATTTGTGCGAAATATCTTTTTTGAAAAATGATAGGGAAACAAATTTTCACCCTAACTATCTTGGTAAGTAACAGTGAATTTGATTTCTTTTTTAGTTAATTTGAAATAGTGTTCTGTTGGTCAGTGCTACTGAGCAGAATTTTGAATTGGTTCTGAATGGCGATAATTGTGTTAGAATTAAGATACTCTGAGTTGAATTATTTGAGCAATTCGGAAGTTCTAATTTCTATGGTCACAATGAATTAAGATAAAGTGAAAAGTTTAGATATTTTTTTACTTTATTATAATTTTTAGGGAGTGCACTCTTTGCACGATTTATTTAATTGTTTGACACTGAACTCCTTAAATCTTTACCATATAGGATGGGAATTTTTTCCACGACCAAACGTACTTTCTTTTCTGGTCAATTATTTTTGTAATTTGCTGGACTAAGATACTCAGGAACCAGGTGTTTCCATAATTCCTTAAATGAAAGTCTTCTCCTTGGTGTCTGAAAAACGATTTCCGATAATAAAAGAAAAACTTTTTATTCAAAAAAGGAAATGTCTTGGGCATCTTTTGTATTCAATCTTTTTATAATTATCTCGTTGGCATTATCATTTTTAAAAAAGTGTTAATACTGTCAAAGCAAGGATCTCGTTGACTTTTGAAATGATTTAAAATTTGAAATAATAGTTCGTCGTCAAACCTAATTTCTCGGATCAAATTACGAATTCATTCAGATACTTTAGCTTTCCTTTATGCCAATAACACTTGTAGATGCATATTTTCTGCGCCCAAATATTATTTATTATTAATTGAAAGGTCAACTACTATTTTTTATTGTCTCGTCGCGTCGTTGCATATCAATATTGAAACCAAGTCTCACATTCTGATTCATTTCACATTGACTTTTGTTCATCTTTTATAAGATTTCCATATGAAATGTATCTTTTCTGATGATACCTATTTCTATAAACTATAATAAGTTTTAATGTTTCAAATTGCCTTGACGAGTTGCGGATTACATGTTCAGTTGAATGAAATGTCGTAATCCAGAAATTGTTTCGGAAACCTCGAAAATAGATTATTTTCAGAACATCGTCGGAATCGAGCATGTCCAAGACCCATTTTCAAGGACTTAGTGGCTTACGCTTTTGGCCTATTTGGTCATTTCCATTCGCGCTGGTAAAGGCAATAAATTATTATTAAAGGTAAGAGCCCAATTGTGATGGGATGGGGTCATTGAAGATATCGTCTACCTAGAGGTGGACATGAAAGATGGAATGGATTTCTGATGGTCTTTTCTGGTAGCGTGTATGGTATTGGAATGGGAATGTTGGTAATAAAATTTTATGTTCCATTTGGGGCAGTTAAATACTTGTTAATGTATTTATTGGAATAATTAAATTTTAATGACTGAAAAGAAATTATCAGCTATCTTTTTACATTTTCAAGGATGCAAAGGGTCTTGAAAGTGATTCATTTTCAACATTTGGAAATTTGAATGCTGCAAATTCCCCAACCTTTTAGCTCGTCTTCGGCCACGCAGGATGATAGTTTGATCATCACAATTCTACAAACTTCGTTACAAATGGCGCCCAATGTGGGGCCCAATATTTCCTGAATTCAGGCCTATTAGGTGGTTGCTGTAGATGCTATGTTTCTTTTGCAGCGTTCGTAACTGGTGTCGGCGTCCGGTGTCCAGTTTACCTTAGACCGTTTGATTTTGCACCCTTTAAGCAGTTCAGGGAGAGGCGCCTGATACTGGGCAGCGTGTGGGATACAATGCCGGTAATAATTGATCATACCGAAGAAGCGTCTGATCTGCGATGGGTCAGTCGGTTTCGGGAATTCGATGATAGCACGTGTCGTCGATAGTCGGAAGCCTTTGCTATTGACAGAGAATCCGGTGAAGAGGACCTCTAGGAGACGGGCTTGGCAGCCCCAGTTAATCCGGAGCTTGTCTTCGCGTAGCGTTTCGAAAAGCTGGTCTAGGTGACTTTCATGATGGTCGTGATCGTCGGAAAAGAATATGATGTCGTCCTGGTAAACCCAAACGGAAGAAAGCTTTCTGAGGTTCATGGTGCATTGCATAGTCTTCGTGGCGTTCCTCAGACCCAACGGCGTGCCAACAAACTCAAAAAGGCCAAAAGACATAGTTACCGTGGTCTTGCAGATGTCGTCTGGGGCCATCGGGATCTGATGGAAGACTTTCTCTAGTGGATAACCATGAAAACCGAACCACTCACGTCCTTACAGGAGGTTTTTGATGATGGGTAGCGGGTAAAGATCTCGTGGAGTATACGCATTAAGTTTGGCATTCTCCAGCGAAGCGGCGTGGTCGCGAAAATGCCAGTCGTCCCGCAGTGACAATTTGGTGATGGATCGGCAGGTCAGCGATCGAGGACAGCTCGCCAGATGGGACGGTGGCTTTAATAAATTTGGTGAGAATATCGGAATATATGTCGCCCAGGGGAAGCAATGGTGTGGGCACGGCACTGATGATGTGGACGTCCGGAAGCGGGCTTATAGTACAGGTCGTGGAGAAACTGGTAATCCTGTTCAAGAGACGTCTGTGGCACAGGTCGATGAGAAGTCCAACAACCCCATATCGATTGCGATAAAATGCGACACGCCACTGGTCAACATCCCAACATCCCTGTTTCCATTACCGCAAGTCACCGTTCATAGCTTTTTATATGTCTTCGCTCATGAGGATACGGATGATATGGACCTCTTTCCAAAGGTGGAGAAAGTAGCATTCTTCAAGACTTTTGTTGTAGATTATACTCAGGAGGAGGGAAATGTGTTTCCCACAGTTAAGAAGGAAGAGGTTAGGAAGCCCATCGGGACTAGGTCCGACATTGAGGTCAAGATTACCAATGAGAAAATTAACCAAGGAAGGCGTAAGGAGCGGAATGGCCAGAGATTCAGTGCACACAACTTTAGTGACTGAAAAGAAATTATCAGCTATCTTTTTACATTTTCAAGGATGCAAAAGGTTTTGAAAATGGTTCATTTTCAACATTTGGAAATTTGGAAGTTTGAATGCTGCAAATTCCCCAACCTTTTAGGTTTTTGGGATAGCTCATCCCTCTGGCTCGTCTTCGGTCACGCAGGATGATTGTTTGATAATCAGAATTCTATAAATTTCATTACAAATGGCGCCCAATGTGGGGCTCAACATTTCCTGGATTCAAGCCTAATATTCCCTATTTACAGGTGTTGTGAATCAGTGGAAGATAGCCAATTCCGACTCACAACTTCGTTTTGTGGTGGATAGGGAATCGATAGAATCTCAACATTGTTCCTGACTAAGCTTTACGTACACTTGCCTTCACATTCTTAGTTTTAGGTTTCACGCCTTTTCCCCCGGAACAAAGTGTCACTAAGCCAAAATTTCCTTGCCTCTTTGGAAAGTAGAGTTTCCTGCCCTATCCTTCGTAGAATACCACAAGAGCTAGTCGTTTTTTGTGTTTGTCTTTGAGACTTAATATCTCGGAAGTGATTGTCTTCCAGAAGTCTCTGGCCTTTGCGGCTATATGCTGAAAGGGTATTACCGTCGGAGCTTCTGAGAAACGTCCTTTCCTACCTTTATGTGAAACGGCTATCCCTTCCTTTCAGTAATTGAAAAATTAATTATTCTTTATTCTTCGTAGGGATGAAGTGACAGGTGAGATGAATCGTTCATGGAATAACTAGGTAGTTGGCTTTATGCTGTGTCATTCCGTCCTCAATGATTCCTCTTTACTTTGTTCTCTAACTTCAAGCAAGAAAGATTGAATTCTCGCTATGCCTTTTCTTTCCTCCTTATCCCATCGTTAACTCAAAATCTGTACCTTGGCGCTGATTTGTGCGTAATTTCGGACTCGCAGAAGATTTATTTGTTGGATGGAAGATGTCGAGAACGCCAACCAACGCCAGTTGACGGACGCACCAGTGAGCAAGGTTCGAGGCTGTCATTGGCAGTTTTCCGTCTTTCAAATCGAAGGGCTTAGGGGGTACAAGTCTAACGAAGCATGTCATCGATGTCGGGAATAATGAACTGACCAAACAGAGGCATATCTCAGTCTCTCCCACCATCGGGAAGCACGTCTAAGAAGAGATTGACCGGATACTGGCTTTGGGACTCATCCAAGAATCGCAAAGCGCCTAGTCTTCGCCAGTCACCCTTGTGGTGAAAATTGGTAAAGTGCGGCTTTGCCTTGATGCGCGTAAGGTGAACAGTGTCACCGCGAAGGACGCTTATCCTTTACCTCTCATCGAGAGGACTTTCAACCGATTCCTGAAGGCTAGATTTATTACGAGTCTAGATCTGAAGGATGCATTCTGGCAAATTCCACTAGATGAGGCGTCCAACGATAAGACTGCCTTCACAGTTCCAAGGCTCCATCAGTTCATGGCCATACCATTTGGGCTCTGCAATGCACCTCAAACCATGCAAGGAATGATGGACCAAGTCATCCCTGCTCACTTGCGTCAACAAGTCTTTGTATATCTGGATTACTTACTGCTCATCACAGAGGCCTTCGACCAACACTTGCTGCTCTTAAGCGAAGTAGCCATCTGTATGAGACATGCTGGTTTGACACTGAACACTCGGAAGAGCAAATTTGTCATGAAGGAGGTTCGATACTTCGGGCACATCATCGGTGATGGGACGATTTGTACCGATCCTGACAAGGTGCACACTATCCCAATTCCATAAGTTTCATTACGACCTATCAACTATAGTATATGTCAAATAAGCCTACAACGGGCAGACATTTTTTTTATATTCGCTACTCCCGAATATTTCAACTTGGCATCTGGTATTAACAATTCTCCCAGATACCTACTTTACACAAGTACCGAACACTATCCCAGAACATGTATGGCGGTTTCGTTACTCTCCGCACAGAACGTGTAGATAGTGTCGATAGATACCCCTAGCTTCCCCAGGTCATAATTTAATCAACAGTGACCAGTAAGTACTCCCATTATAATCGGGAGGCTGTTCTTGGTGAGGTTTAAACAATCCTTTGAGCGCTTGGGTTCGCATCCCCCCATGAGCAACATCGACTACCCTATTTCTGATAGATTCGCTAGTATAGCTCGCTCAGCCGTTTCCCTTCATTTTTCAATGTCTTGGCACTGAACCCATTTTCGATTTCACAGAAAGGTTTCGATCCGCGTAGAGCGATCCCCGCTCCCTCTTTGACTCGTTCGTCCGCTGACTCATTGCCTTCTAACCCAACATGGTCTGGAACTCAAAATATTGAGAATTTACTGTGCGAACCAAGAGCGTTCAGTCTCTCAAGTCATTCCCATACCAGTTTGGAGTTACCTGAGTGTCTTGATTGCCGCTTGGTTGTCGATCAGAATAGCAATGTTCTACGCCCTATAGTTCGCTCGGGTTAAGTGTAGTGTCTTTTAACCTTCAACAAAGATTTTTGAGTCCAGATCCTTGCATGGTTGATGACCTTTTATAACGCATGTAGTTCCATTTTCTTCGTGACACGGCATTTCCTGCCGTCCCCGTTCTTGTTTCTTGCATTGATCTATCAATACCTCTCGGCGCTCCAATGTTTCGCAATGGTTAGTAAAGTTGCGGAGTCGCGGTGTCAGATAACTTCAAACTACCAAGCAGCCTCTATGTGTTCAGGCAATCATCAAGTGGCTACCGGCTTTCTGATCTAAGCTGGGGGTCGTTCAGATGGAGGATTCAGACAACATTTTAGTTCACTCGAAGAAATACGGAAGCTTGGTTTTCCGGCCTGTGTGTTTCTGGCAATATAGGCTAAATGCCTGCCACCAAACCTGTTGGTGTACTTCGTGGGTAGTAACAGGTCCTGTTGGACTATTAGCCTCTCATGGGGCAAAGAACAACAACAGTTAGGAGTTCACCTGCGTACATTTAGGTTCTAGAATCGCCGCTTGGCTGCCGGTCAGGATAGCAGTGTTCTGCCGCCTACAGTTCCTTTGGAGATTGAAGGAGGCAGGTTTGTGTAATTCCCTAGCTGTTGTGCTGAGTCCAGGTCTCTCTGCCCAGATTACCGTCCCATAGGTAATCATTGACCTTACTATTGCAGTGTCTGTCCAAAGTATCTCCAGGATTCTTTCCCTTTTCTCCCCGCTGAGTAAAACAAAGCCTTACTAAAATCGGTTTACTGTCTGGCTGTCTGTCACACATTATATCTCGGAAGCGGTTATTCTAATTGATACGAAATTTGGGAGAAAGGTAGAGTTCACCTGCGTGCATTTAAGTGTTAGGATCGCCGCTTGGCTGCCGGTCAGGATAGCAGTGTTCTGCCGCCTACAGTTCCTTTGAAGATTGAAGGAGGCAGGTTTATGTAATTCCCTAGCCGTTGTGCTGAGTCCAGGTCTCTCTGCCCAGATTACCGCCCCATAGGTAATCATTGACTTTACTATTGCAGTGTCTATCCAAAGTATCTCCAGGATTCTTCCCCTCTTTTCCCTGCTGTGTAAAACAAAATCTTATTAAAATCGGTTTACTGTCTGTCGGTCTGTCACACATTATATCTCAGAAACGGTTATTCCAATTGATACGAAATTTGGTAGAAAGATGGGACCTGTGAATACCATTGCATGCAGGGATTAACATAGTTCCACGTTGCGTTTAAGGGCGACCTTATTCATGTAAAATGGGAGGGGTGTAATTTTTTTTCACCGAGTATAGCCGTGTGGGGTTTTAGATATAAGGTCTCAGTACTTTACGAAGCCGGTACTAGTTTTGACATTGACTGCAAAGAGGAAGAGGTCCGTCATGCTTCAGCCAAAGTTTGGCCAAAATTTGGACCTGCTTGTTATTTCGAAGCAGCACCCTTTTAATTTAGAGCGAGCTACGTATTTCGGTGTTTACATTTTCAAATAAGTAAGTCTGACAAGATATGTTTTACAAAAAGTCAACCATCTTAAATCAGACGTATTTCATATATTCCCAGATCAACTTTTTCATCCGTAACTGAAACGCCGGAGTAGATTAATTTCTGGAATTAACGTGATAACAAACCCAACCCCAAAATGATTATTCTCTTCATGTATTTGCCAAATCAGCAAATTCGATAGATATCATTTCTCAAGAATGGTCTCGGGCTATAAGGAATTAGAGCTTGAGTCAGTCGTCCTCACAATCACAAGAGAGCACTAAGTTCTTTGATAAGCAGATGAATGGTGCCAAACCAATTCGACTTTTCCACTAGGATTCGTTTCTGAATTCTCCTTATCTAGCTCTCCGACATTATCGGCACCTAATCATCACCTGCTCAACCTGCTGTAGGTCCAGAATTCCGCGCACAGACCGTCAAGGAGGAGGAGGAGGGAGGGGATTAGTTGAATTTGCGTTCAATCGTTTTGAGAGCGTGGAAGTCACAGTTGCGAGAAGGAGACCAGTTTACAAGGTAACATCTTAGGATCTTCCTAAGTGTTAAGGAGTGCTGGGTTGAGGTAAAGTCGCTACATGCAACAGAACAACTTGTTCCTATCTTCAGTGCTATATGTCGGAGACGAAAAAGGAAAATCGTCTAATTATTCATTCTGATTTAATTGCTAGAAGCACCGCATTCAGTTGGACAGTAGTTAGTTAGTTTAGTTAACTGGGGGGAGCCGCAGCTCCGAGCACTCAGGCCATTGTTAGGCCCATTGTACTATCTCCGTAAGTTGCCTATTCAATGGCTTCCCGCCTACGGTGTTCGCAGGCTTTAGCGAATCTTACAACATTCTCCAGAGGCAGAGAGCGTGCAGATTCTTTATTGAAGAAAACCTTGCCAAGGTGTCTTCGTCTGAGATATGAGGATGCCGGGCAGCTGCATAAAAAGTGCAGGGCCGTCTCCTCCTCCTCTTCACATTGGCTGCACACAGCCGAAACCACTACCCCAATCCCACTACCCCAGTTGGACAGTAAATCGATGTTTCACAAAGTCATGTTGCTCTTTCGTTATGAGGACCGTTGATGTATTTCTTGAGGATTTTGTAGCAGGAGCCCAGTGCTCATCAATATTCTCCACCGAGCTATTAACCACATCTGACATCCCATCAGCAAAGTAGTTCTCCCACTGTGGAATATCGAGGTTGATACCAGCACGTCTTTTGTTATGTACATTTAGAAGACAGCCCCGATGTGGTCGATATGATTCACCGTATTCTGGCGGCCTAGTTTACCTAGCTAATCTGGAGGGACGCTCTGTGCTGCCATAATTTAGTACTACGTACTGCAATCTTCATTTCGAATTTTTCTCATTATGGGCCGGAATATAGATGCCATAATTCTATCCGAAACCGGCTCCCAGATAATGCGGATGTGCCTTGCGGTTGCGATAAGCATTAGTGCGTCACTGGACCTAGGCCAATTTCCTTCAGCCCCTCCGGTAACGCCATTATTCAGAAGTTGCAGTTTGGAGCGCTGCAAGATACCATTGTCGAGGAGCGTATGCACTTCCATATCCTCTAGATTTCATTGCGTGTAGCAGCCACCAGCCTATTTCCTAGTGCCGCCGATCAGACCCGAGTCTGCAAAGGACTCATATGTGGTAAACGGCAGGCGCTCATACACCCCAAGGACCTTTTTGCTCATATTGGCTTTAGTAGTTCTAAAAGTGCAATGCATCCGATTACCCTGAGTTTCTGCAGGTTTACAGTAGCATACTTTGGTAATGCGTTGCTTGCCAAGGAAAAGGTCATAAGAAAAAAGACTCAATTTCAAATAAAAGTGAGAGCTTCCAATTGGCAGAAAGAGGAACTTCTGACTTGGATTCCATTGCGTATGCAGCTATGGAACTGAGGGTAATCATGGACTAGTTCCATGGTAAGATGCCAGTACTAAAAGGATCGCTGTGGCCTTACTAGAAGAATCGTTTAGTTCAACCTCTTTGGTAGTTACAAAGTCGCCACGTTCACCTCTGTTTGTCCTGGATATGTACGTCATATAATAGTATTTCTCAGTTGGTTTTTTGACTTAAGCCCTATCCCTTGTGTCCTAGCTGCTTGTGTCAACTGTCAATGCGGTGATCAATGAAGCAAGCGCTGCCCTCAACAATTTTTTTTGGTAGCACTGGATTAATACCCAATTAACGCGGATATTTAGTATATGCCAAATGAAAAACATGCCTGCATTGAGTCATGTTTATGTCTGTAATTTAGGAATACGACAAAATATCAAGTTATTCGACATTTAATCTAATCTCAATCCAAAAGTGTTAAAAGTCCAAATTTCCGGAATTTAAGTAGGTGAGCGACATTTAATCATTTACCTCGAAAAGTTCTAGATTTCAGTGAGTGGAATCGTTAAACAAAAGTCAAGATCATTTCTAACATCATAAAAATATCAATTTATGCAATATTTTGGAAATGTTATACAACTGCAAGCTGTCAAGATTTATTGCATTTCTATTCGCCATATATAATCGTCCATCTTTGCGGTTTGCGGAATAAATTATATTCTTGATTGTTTCCTTATGCGTTATTCCGCGGTATGATGTAGTGGATGACAGTGAAATGCCACCCAATTATTGAATCAAGGTTGCAGTTTTGCACTTATAAAGAATTAATGAATACTTCAGTTGGTTATGCCTATCGCTTTCAGGCTACTCTATACTTTGATAAATCTGATGAAATCGACGCTTGTTGCATACGTTTTTATAGGAACCGGTCTAAGGCCGTGCAATGACTCTAGGCTTGTCTGGTCAGTATTTAATATTACATTGTTCAGCAGATCAGTAACAGATTTTTTGAATATATTAAATAAATGAAACAAAAGAGTATACCAGGGAATGCCAGCATATTATTTAATTTATAGATACCAAAGTCTCGCTTTGAACTGTCAAAAAGGGGCAAACGGTCCTCAAAATATCCTTAAATCTGAGTCAGATAATGTATATACTTATCATTATAAACGGCGCAGCAACTGGCTTCCGGCCTAAGCCTGGCTCAGTAAGGAACACCAAACATATAATTTGAGTTCTCCAGCTGCTGTCTGACGTCCTGAGTTACGTCATCGATCCATCTGAGGCCGTGTCTGCCGCGGGGCCTTTTTCTAGCATGAATATTGCCCCTTTAGACTTTCCGAACTGGATGTCTTCTCGTCCTTATGGGTTAGGTGACCAGCCTACGTAGCCGGATTTTATCTACAACCGAGCAGTCGAGGTTTTCCGTTCAGCACATAATACAATTCTTCAAGGCCAATTGGTGATCCAGCATAACGGCAAGGTATTTGATGAAAGACTTGGACTCTACCTCATGCTACCCTACACGAAACCGTAGAATTCTTTTCATTTTACGACTGTTGACCAGTACAGCCTCAGTTTTGTGTTCGCCAACTCCAATCCATGTGATACCAACCAATCCTTGATTAGCCAAACCGATGACTCGCATGCCCAGTTAGCATCCTCCAGGTGTTTGTCTACTACAACAATTGTCGTCTGCATAGCCGTTAAGGGTAGCTTGTCGCGGGAGTTTGATGCAGAGCACATGGTCATACGTCACGTTCCAAAGAAGTGGGTCCAGCAATAATCCTTGAGGCACTCTGCCGGTTATCAAATATTCAATTGCTATTGCGCTGAATTGAGAGCATTCCTCACGTCGAGGGTGGTGATGGCACTGTATTTTTTGCTGTATACCGCCCTGCCACCTTATACCTTAAGTTGCTTCCTGTACCAAATTGACTGCTGCTTTGATAGCATCCACCGTTGATGGGCCGGCGCAAAAACTATATTGTTGTGTGAACATGCCTCCTGCTTTCTCTAAAATTGGGAGCAGCCTGTTACCAATCATGCACTCCATCAACTTTCCCATATTGCCCAGCATACAAATGGAACGATATGATGGTGACTCTTCAACTGGCTTACAACTTTTTGGTAGCTACACCAGCTTTCGCTTTCTCTACTGAGTCGGAAAGGTGCCGTTTTCCAAGCAGGTATTAAAAGAGGAAATAAATCACTCCGGTCCTGCTCTTATCACCGCCTTCAAAGCCCAGGTGGTTTTTAGCCCCTACTTTTTCGGAAGCAACGGAAATGGGATATCCTTTGTGGGATGCTCTCTTTCGACTACAATAGTGCATTAGTTTTGCTGTGGGGGTAAAGTGGTCACTATTCTTCGGAATAAAACTGGGCACTTTATCTATGGAGCAATTGTTCCTTTCAACTTGACCATTACCGCTCTAAAGGCTCCTCCCTACGGGTTGATTTCGGCCTCTTTCCGGAGTTCTTTAAATAAATTCCAGGTACTTTCACAGATTGCCTTCCGCGGCTACCTACGACTAGTTTTGTACCTTGCCTTTCTCTGTGCAATTTGCGCTTTAGTAATTTTGTCTCGCTTGCAGGCATATGGCATCGTCATTCCACCACGCTTTCAGTAATCTGTGAGCCTCCTGTTAGAAAGTTTGCCTCTCCGCTCGGTAGACCATGCGTTGAAGTCTCCCGCGCTGACAATGGAGGATCGTACTTTTGCGTCTAGCGTCAGTTCATGTAACATTCGCTCATATTTCACGCTAGTTGCTCTTACGAGCCCATTTCCAGAGGTTGTGGTTATTCGAAAGGATATCGTCCTGTCGTCTAAACTGCGCTCTTTCCATTTTTGTCGGTGGCCCATACCGCGCAATATTTACCTCTGTATGATTCGCTAATAATCGCCACGCTCACATCGGGCTCATGGACTGACTTGACTTGAGTTTGCCAGCTTCTAACAATTTGTTTGCTCGAACAGGTGGCAAGATAAAGATTGCCGTTTCCGTGCGACCGTATGCTTTCCTCATTGCGCCGACTTTACGGTCTGGAATTTGAAATTGCCGCACCAGTTCTCTCCATATGTCCTCCTGCATGGTGATCTCGTCAAGATCCCTGCACTCCACAGTTATCTCGTTGATAACTACCTGACCATAACTCCCTCACCTAAGGATCCACCAACCAAGCTCTGGCAGTTGAACATCCTTTACCTTCCGCGGAATCTCAGCGTAAGTGATGCTGCTTTCTATAACAATTGGATGCAAACCTGAGTGGAGAGCGTTGTATTTTACTGCTTTTCTTAAAGACATCCAGGTTGGTTACCTCCTCCTTATCACTTACCACCTCCTCACCTACTTCGATGGTCCTATAAACAACAAGAATGGCGTCAATACCTCTTTGTCCTTCAACATTAATGATAATTTGTTTCTTTCATCCATATTTTTGTTCGGGTATTTTCCCCAAATTCAGTCACAGGCTCGCGTTCACGGACCACAGCCATGGCAGTCGCTAGCTTTTCACCTCCCGCTACCCCTGTCCTCCATAGGAGGTGCTATTCATCCAACCGTCCTTTCCCCTCTTTGAACTGCCCACCTACCAAACGATAGACAGCCACCCAAAGTTCTTTAGGCTTTTATTAATAGTCCCCTCTGCACATTTCTGAAATTAGCTGGACTAACTCAAGTGTTTCCCCTAGTTTATGGTGTGCTACCTCCACTAAACCGCGGTTCATCAGTCTCGGGATTGTGTTGTGGCGTGGCGTGTTGGATTCCGAAACGTTCACCTCAACCGACCAGTCATAACCCTATCTGGGTCTCCGTAATGCCCTTTCGGGGAGGAACAGGGACATTTGCGGGTGGGAAGTCCATTTACAAGGTGATAGTTTGCGTCCGTAACTGGGGCGTGGGTATGTTCCAGGCACAGGCAGTTCCTGCCGATCAGTCTTCACATATCAGCGTTTGTCTATCTGTCTACCTGTCTGCCTGTCACACGCACTTTTCTGAGAAACGGCTATACCGATTTACACGAAATTTGTTGAGAAGTTGGGAACTATGACCCAGGTATGCAGTGAGTAACATCTTTCTACATTGTGATTAAGGGGGTTCTTCATAAATGCAAAGGGTGGGGAGCGGGGTACAATTTTTCTAACCGAATATACCCATGTTGGGTATCAAATGAAAGGTCTTGGTTAGTACTTTTTGAAGCCAGTCTTAGTGTTGACCTTTATTAGAAAAGGGCGGAGTCCGAAGGGTCGAAACTGATGACTTCTTCAACGGATCCATTCTCAGAAACCACTAAAGTGATTAATCTGACAGCCTAAATGCATATACATTATGGGATACGTACAAATAGGATAGTTCCGCACTCATGGAAGAAACAAACAAAACCTTTCATACCTGAAGCGCTGAGCTTCCAGTTTCCCGACTTCCTTCTATTTCTTCAGCTTTTGTCCCGGTCAGAAGCGGAATCGCCTTGTCTTGATCGTTTGCGGCCTGATAACCATCTATCGTGTAGAGCCCTCGTTTTTTCGGCCAGCCTTTTGGTCATTTCAGATTGACTTTGATGTTAAGACCAGTTTTACAATTGAGTTTTTATCAGCGCAAATTATATGTCGATATCATACCCTCTCGAATAATTTCGATCACCGATCATTTTGAATATAATTGGGGCATATTACTGTTACTGGTCTAATGCAACATTTTTGTCTCCATTACCGCAGGGCGCTGTTCATTGTTTTTTATAGTCGGCCAGTACAAATTAAACATTAAGTGTTAGATTTAAAACGTTCTCCGATGCGTCGAAAAAATGCCAGTTGGTCAGCGTAACTTCATCCAAGTTCACTTCACAACTTCATCCAAGTTGCTCCGATGCGGGAAGCAATTTCAGCTGCATTGACTAATAGTATTAATCTGAATTGGTGGACCTCGGCGCAAAACCGGGATGTCTGGAGTTCCTTATTAAGGCAGGCCTAGACCGGATACCGGTTGTTGCGCCGTTGATGATGATGATGATGATTAATCTGGGATATTTAAATCGTTCAACTTGCAGCAGGTTACCGCCAATGACAGTGGTGGTGTCACTTTCATTGGGGTCAGTCCTAAAAAATTCTCTTTTATTTGGATTCAGATTCAGGCTGAGTTGCATGAGGTGATTATACCACTTCGAGACAAGCTGCTTAAGAGCTCAGACTGGCACATGAAATCGTTTCGATAAGCCTGGCATACTTCAAACTTTACTCTTCGAATCGTGGTAGAGAACGTGCACGACTTTCTCCAGCACTAACTGTGGCGCACTTTCAAACAGATTCTCTAGATCTAGAAAAGCAATGTAGAGAGTTCGATGCTTCTCACCATGTTACCGGCTCAGCGGGCTTGTTGACGCAGAGGGTGGTATAGGCCGCTTTACTAATCACGTTTTCAGCTTGATTCCACATTTTTTCGACATTCATAATGGTTGGTGAAAGCGATCAATTTTCTCTCAAAATTGGCACCACTTAATTTGCAGTGGGTGTGCATTCCCCACGTTGTTTTAACTGAAGCTTGATTCGCAGGACAGTAATCAACGACCTATATTGACCTGCGATGATCTCAAAGGAAACAATTTTTTCAACGAGATTGAATGGGCGTTTCTGTTTGACCTCTCGCTGGACTTGCCACCAACTGAGAAGAATCCTGGAGTAACTCCTACTATACTTTATTTATCGCTTCCTCTGATCTATTCTTTCTCGGGCACTCCCGGATAGTAAGAACCAACATGTGTGTCCAACGTCCTTTTTTTGACTGATCCTATCCATGTTTCCATCTACTGTTTGCACTGGCGATTGAGGATAGATGAACCTAACCATATTTATCTTCGGTGTTTAGTCTGGCAAAATATCGATAAGTTACATTCCAGAGATGAGGAACGCCGCATCATCTGAGGCAGTCCTGAAGGCAAAACGTACCCTTGGGGCTGTTCCTCTGTAGATCGCACTCAGTTTATATGTGTGACATGAAACCGGAGCGCTGTTTCACTTGGACTACATACAGAAAGACGGAACTCACCACCCTGTGCCGCTTTCGCCTTTTCCTCCGCAAGTGTCAGTGCAGTGCTCTCAAACTGAGCCAGGGGCTTCTATATAAGGTACCGACCAGACGAATCGAATGCGTTTCTCACGTCTACTGTTGCCTCCGCTCAATATTGGTTGGTTCTACCTTTTCCGTGAATTGTATTTCCGCCAATCAATTCGATTGCATCATGTTTGATCTGGCTTTACGGAACCCACACTGCAAATCTAATATGCCCTCTTAACTCACCTCAAATGGGGGCGACCTATTTTAGACTATCCACTCCAATATTTGCCTCATAGTGTCTGAAAGACAGGATGGCTCACGTTGAGGTTTACCAGCTTCTGCTGCTTCCACTCTGCGAGAAATACACCCTGGGACATGCAGGCTCCGAACAGGATTTCACGGCCAGGTTAAGGGTCTTAGGGAATTCCGTCCTGACACGGGGCTTAATTGTTACTTATTCTGCAGCAGACCTTCAAAAGCTTGTCTTTGATTACTGGCAGGAATTGATTGGTGAATTTCCTTTAATTTAGCTATGAAGAATCTCATTGAGTGGTGTCTGTAATGCTGCTGCTCTAGGTATGAACCTTCTGTAAAAATTTAACATACCCAAAAATGCTCTAAGTTGTTTCACGTTGGTTGGTTGCGGGTATGATTGGATCGTTTTTACTTTGATTGGCAAGGGACGTGTCCCTTTCTTTGAGACAAGATGTCTTAAGAATCTGATCTCGTGTTTGGTGAGCAGCATTTGCATTTGCTTGGATTCACGACTACTCCAGGTTCTTCAATGGCTGGCGTGCTCTCCACGTGAAGACGGAACGACTAATATGCCATCGATGTAGGCATAGCAGAATAGCTCTAAGTCTCATCGATGAATCGTTGGAACGTTTAGCTGCATTCCGAAGGCAGTCTTTGGTATACCTCCATCAGTTACCGGAATCTGATCAAATTAAGAGCACTTAGGTCTATTGTTGAAAATACAGTTTTACCATGGAACGTTTGGGCGAAATTTTTGATATGCCGAAGTGGGTTCTTGACGGCGGAATTCCCGGCGTTATTCTTTATAGGCTCCATTTGCAAGGGTGCAGCCCACCGACTATTTGAAGGACCCTCCAATTTTCGTTGGATCATGGTATTAAATTCCTTTCTCGCGATGTTCAGCTTGTCTGGAGTTAATCGTCTGGGTTTTAAAGGAACCGGTGGTCTTGACATTCTGACTATGTGGTCCTTAGTTCGGTGACACGCCATTTTTTTCGTTCCGTCCAGACGAGTTATTTCCGGAAACTGGCATAGGATATGATGATAAGGGGTTTCTCCAGTACTTCTTCTGATGGTCGGAACTGTAAATCTTGCCATTTCTCCATAGCAGGTAAGGTGAGTTGTTGAATCGCGTAGACAACCGTGCTGAATATCTGGAAGGAGCCTAAGAAATCTGCTCCAAGAATGAGTTTAGAAACGTCCGCTATAAAAAATTTCCATCGGGAATCCCCTCAAAGGCCTAGGTTGAATGTAAGGCTAGCGATTCCGTATGTGGCAATTGGTTTTTCCCTAGCAGCCTGTGTCTTTGGCATTAAATCTGTGGTGATACCAGCATATACCTTGGGAGCGAAAACTTTCGGATCTGGGCTGTGATTGCTATTGGGAATGAGAGCGTTGACGTTTCCGGCCGCACGAATTCTAGAGTTAAGACTGCTGATTGACTATGTGTACCTCAGCTCCGTTAGTAGCTCTGCAGGCTGGCTTGATAGTTGCTGGACCAGCTGCGATAAAATGGTTTCCGCTGCCGAAGGCGAGGATGTTGTTTCTTCGGAACTGTAGCACTGCCGAGATACTGCAGGCGGCGGAGGAGCTGGGATGGTTTCTCGTCACCCATAGATGTGTCCTCAATAAGCGGTGTAATTTTCTCCTCTTGACTGGCAAACGACCGCGATATTAAATGATCGCTTAAGCGGTATGTCACGGACTCTTTAATTATGCCGCGAACTTCGGTGAAATATCGCGAATGTAGTACCCTCATGGCTTGCAAATATTGCTGCTTTCGGACTTTTATGTTATACCTCATAAGGTTTGCCTCGACGATTTATACCACATCTCAGGGTGGAAGGAGTTGCAGTCTGGAAAACTTGATACCCAGTTTAATGCGGCCCGAATCATACTCTTGTCTGCAGGCGTGTTGGGCATTCTTGCTAGCACTACTGGTACGTTTACCTTGAGCCCCGCAATTTTCCTTTTTTTCCTTTTTTCCCGGGGTCATCACTTTGGGAATTGTCAGGTTAGGCTAATAGCAGAAGAATGTTTATTTATATCCAATATCGATCCTGCTTTTCATTGTGGTGTTCACAAAGTGAGAGCTATGAGTAGACTCTCTTCTTAGGAGTGCCTGTTCTACATAACCCTCTAGCAATTAGTTAACTTCTAGGGAATAGCTAGAAAAGAAAGGTAATTAAAACAATTAATAGATTAGCACCGCCACAAAGTAAATTTTAGAATTGAACAAATGAAAATTGATTGCTGAGTTTAGGGGAAAGCGACCAGTTGTTAGATTTTTTGTAAAATAAATAAAATTAAAAAAATCAAAATTAAAATGTTGAAGGTAAAGGTAGGAAGGGGAATTGAAAAATTGAAACAAATAAATTGGGGAAGCTTAGGGGTGTTAGGACTAGAGAGAACGGAGGAATATTGTATATAATTAAAGGCATTTCCTCGTCAGATTGTCCCTAGACAAGACAAAGAAAGTGTCCCTGTATATTAGTAAAAAATCAATTGTCAGTAAGAGGGACCTTTCGGTCATTGTGGATGTTACTCACTAAAATTATGCTATCGATTTCCTCATCAACAAAACATAATCAAATCCTTTTTCATTACATTTCAGGTCGGATGGATGGCTTGCTGCTATGCTGCTCCTGCACCAGTTGAGGACGGTAAATACCATCCCGAAAATGATAATTCAGGGCGATATATACCAAGCGACGAAGGTACTGCACCTACTGCAGAATGTTCAATGTACTTTTTCTACCCTAGAAAAAAGTAACAATTGGCTTTTGGGAGTTCTGTTTCCAGATTTCTTTGGTGTAGCTAGAAGATAACAAAAACTGCCAAGAAACAAACAAAACAACTACTACACAAACTGACCATCGATTGTATATACAATAAGAGCCGATTAGTATTTTGAATTTTGAAGATTTGTAATTTGTACAGTTGTAGTATTAACCACGGCTCAAACATCCTGAATGCTCCTAACCAATGATGCGTATTCCTATCCTTAACCAATCCTTTCCAAATGTAGGAACATCGGAGAACTTCTTCGAGTTTCCTAGATATTTTCTTTAATTTTCCAGGTTTTTTTCTAGTTGGTAAAGTTAATTTAGTACTCAATTTGGAATGTTCACTAAAAATTAACTCTTGGAGTACTGAACTAACAATCAAAGTGTACATACTCGCTGGTACTACTTGTATAATGTTATATATAGGACTATAAATGTACTCACATAGTTCCTAGATGTATATACTTAGTATGAATATGGGGCGAGTGTGAATGTGATGATATTTATCTTTCGAAAGTGGATTATATCGCAGATAGTAAGAGTTCTCAAAGAACATATTAAGTGAAATCGAAGTTATCTGAGCTTTGGGAGGTCTACCTTCAAGGAAACTCTTGAACTGAGCAATCTCAACTTCATACGAAGAATGTCCTGAAATCTGAACAATACTTTACCTTCATACAGAAGATACACTGTCTTCACACACAAAAGATAGTTTTCAATTTAAATTCAACATTGCTGTGGCAGGATTATCTCCAGCCAAATCAACCGAATAGGAAAAAGTAGGAAGAATGGAAAAACTCGGCCAACTCAACTAATAGTGGCCCTATGACGTTTACCTTCCTCGTTGGAAGCTTCTCCGAAAAAACAATTTCCCACGTCCCATTGAAATCGAACTGGTAGCTATCTATGGCGCACTTGACATTCAGATACCAAAAACCTGAAAATTTCATTCCGATGACGAATCCTCCAGATGTTATGTCACTGGTATGGCACGCGACTTTATGCTGTACGAAAATTTTAGAGGTCACCATAAGTAATTGAGTGTGCCTTCAACGTTGACAGAAGATATATTCATCCCATCCCATAAATATACAATGCGAAGCTATAAATATAGCATTTAAATGTAAATTAATTGGATGATGCTCCCAAACTGTAATGTAAATATTTGGAATGTTACATGGTTTTACCTGTTTCCAACAAGACATTATTATCAATTCATAAAGACGATGGAGTCTGTTTTGATGGTCATGGGAAACCATAAGTTGGGAAATATTAGAATAATTAGTAGCTTCCATCAGCTGGCTCGCAGTTTGACTAGTTTCATCTGAACTACCAACAAAATATTGCTGTTCTACGCAATTATTGTCGTACAACGAATTGATATTATAAACATATATTGCTTCGATAAAAAAGTAGGTGTAAGAATTGCTTTATCTCCACAGAAGATTTCAATATCAAGGCCGAAAAGATAATACATAATAAATTCAGTGGGATCTATCTGACACCACAAGAAGTTATAAATTTGCTAAAATTTGAATGATTCCTCCTACTGAATTCGTTATAACTTATGTTTTATTTCAGTCTTGTATTTTTATGACTAATTTATCCGATTATGTTATATTCGCCTATCATTTACATCTAAGACTTCGAAGCGACATTAAAATCTATTCATAGAGCATGCAATTCAAGCCTACAGCAAACCATTATCGCTTCTTTCGAAGAATGTATCGAAATTACTCAAGAAACAATTGCTGAAATTGATTCCATTTCTTCCGTTTACTACAAATAATTCAAGCTTTCCACTAGTATACCTTGCGCCTATTCATTCACTAGGCCACATTGTATCTCATTCAAATCATCTAAATCGCACTATCGATCTAATCCTCTCCAACATGCCAGAACGGATTCTTTCTCAATTTCCTCTTACTCTTCTCTATGTTGCTCCTCATCCTTCTCTTCAGTTGGAGGTACAACTTCCACACCTCAATTCCTATACAATGCGCAAGCCCTCTAAGCTCAACTTGCGTAAGGGCAACTTTGAGGCTTTGAAGCTAGTTCTAGTGTCAACCAACTGAGCTCCCATTATCTTGTCATCAACCTGCAGCCAAGCCCTCCCCTCCTTTTATTACATTCTCTCTGACCTCCTTCCTAGTTACATTCCGTCCTCCCCCAAATCCCTGATCTCCTACTCATTATGGTTCACCACTGAAATCCATAAAAGACTTCGTCTCAAGCAAGCTGCAAGGAAAAAATTTTTTATCCACCGGAAGCCGTTCAAACTTTCATCATTTACGCGCTCTGCGAACTTCAGTTAAGTCGCTGATAGTTAACCCTAGGAAGAATTATCTGAACATTGTTGAAGTCGCGTGTAGTAACTTGAAACCTCCCACTTCCTTCCCACTTCCATGAAATTCTCTCGTTCCGCTACTACCTCTCCTCAGCTATTCTGTGATTTACTTTGCAGTTACTTCTCCTCGGTGCATAACTCCTCTCCCTCTTTTCTCTCCCCTCTACCCTTCTGAGTACAGCTTCCTCCGAACCTCCTGCCATTCCCCTTCTTACTCCCTCTTTAGTGGGGTACCTCATTGACAACCTTGATGCCAACGTCGAACCCAGCCCCAATGGTCTTCCCAACCTCTCCCTGTTGAAAACCTCCAAGCTCATTTCAAGCACTCTGAGCATTATTTTCAATAAGAGCCTCGAAGAGTGTCATTTCCCCAGCCTGTGGAAAGAAGCCCTTAGTTTTCCAATACGCCAAAGCGGTGACCATACTATTGCTGAAAATGACCGCCCTATTTCGCCCCTCTCATCCTAATTCAAGATCCTCGAGAGATACATCAAGCACTGGTTGACCACCGACTTCGGCCACCTTATAGTTAAGGAGCAGCACGGCTTCATAAAACGTCGATCCGCTGTTAACAATCTTCTGAACTTCACCAACTTTGCGGCCAAATGCCTCAATTCTCGGCAGGAAATCCACGTCATTTACACAGACTTGTTTAAGGCCTTTGATTCCGTTAACCACGAGATACTATTTTCCAACCTCGCCTCTCGCAACATTCCTCCGTCACTTATTACATGGCTTGCCTCTTACCTCTCCTTTCGATCCTGTAACATTTCCTTGGATGGTTACACTTCTATTCCTTTTTGCCCCTCCTCTAGTGTGCCACCAGGATCCATTCCAGGACCTTTTCTGTTTTTATTTTTTACTAACGATCTCCCCTCTGTCCTCACTTGTCTTTGCTTGTTATACGCCGAGGACCTTAAGCTGTTTTCCTCTGTTTAGTCCTCAACGGATTGTGCTTCCCTGCAGGCAAATCTGGATACTTTGGTCCACTGGTGCACAGTCAATAAATTGGCTCTTCTTCTTCTTCTTTTTCTTTATCCTTTATTCCGTTAGCAAGCGCGGTCGGTTGGTGTGATCAGTTTCGCCATTTGCCTCTAACAAATGCCTGATCTGGATGTAATCGTCCGGCTTTTAAATCCCCATCCAGCGTATCAAGCCACCGTTGTTTCGGCCTGCCTTTTGGTTGTTTACCATCGACTTTGATGTTCAGACCAATCTTGGCAAGTGAATTCCCGTTAGCACGAATTACGTGACCATACCATCGAAAACGCCTCTCTCGCAGTTCTTCCATGATCGGTGCAACCCTATATCGATCGCGGATATCTTCATTTCGGATGTGATTCATTGTCTTTTATAGTCGGCCAACACTCAGAACCATTGAGGGCGACAGGACGGACGACATTGAGCTAAATTTTAGATTTGAGACGTTCGTTGATACATCGATCACAAAGAATACCAGTTGTGAAACGCCACTTTACCCAGAGTTCGTTAATGCGTGAAGCAATTTCATAACGCAGTTCTCCATTGGCAGATAGCATTGAACCGAGAGGTCACTGTCGCTGACAGTGATTGTGCCTGTTTCATGGGGATCGCTCGTTAAAAACTCAGTTTTATTCTGATTTAGTCTGAGACCGCGTTGCATTTTTGGACAACTTTGCAATTAGACGCTTGGAAACATCTCGCTGGACATTGGATATCCCATGTGACAGTGTTCATCATCATCATGAACGGCGCAACAACCGTCTGCCTTAGAAAGGAACTCCAGACACCCCGGTTTTGCGCCGAGATCCACCAATTCAATATCCCTAAAAGCTGTCTGCCGTCCTGACCTACGCCATCGGTCCATATCAGGCAGGGTCTGCCTCGTCTTCTTTTCCTACCATCGATGTTGCCTCAATAGACTTTCCGGGCTGGATCATCCTCAACTATAAGGATTAGGTGATCCGTCCTTCTCTAAATCCAGAAATGCAATGTAAAGAGGGCGATGCTTCTCACGGTGTTTCTCCATGAGCAGTTCCACAGTTCTTGACAAATCCGGCTTGATTTATGGTTATTTCAATGATTTCGCGAATACGATTGTCAAAAATGCATTCGAAAATCTTCATCGTATCTGAATGTAACCGGGTCGGACGATAATTTGCTAGACGACCTTTCTTTTTCCATATTGGAACTGTGGTACTCCCTTGCCAGTCAGATGGTGTTCTACCTTCCTGAGTAATCCGATTGAGGAATTCAGTGAGCTACAGAGGTGGGTTTCAGCTCTTCGCTTTCCAGAGTTGAGATACGATGTCGTCAGGTCCTGTTGCTTTCCACGATTTCATTCGTTTTATTGCTTGCTCCACTTCAGTTGAGTTGACTGTTCTGTCACAATGGTTTTACGTTTGTACCTGTCTCGGGGACTTAATCCCACGATCTTCTTGAGACATGGATTGATTTTGTGACCCCAATCGGAGCCCCGCTGCGACAGGTTACAACGGTACCAGTCTATACCAAGTGCATGGCTGTGCATTTATATTAGTGGATGCAAGACCTACCTACCCAACTAAGGAGTACGGCACCCGTGTTGAAAGTCTCTGTTCGCTTGAACGTAACCAAAAACCCCCATGAAGCTCCCAATATGGGGCCAATCACAATAACCGAGCTGAACACACAGACAACAAGAATTCTCCTGAAGTATGTGAAATCAGGGGCTGGCCCCTGGTAAGGTTTCGTGACCTATTGCCCCTTCAGATGAGTCCCTGTGTAGACTCGGCTCCGATCGCCCTAGTTATTCCTTTGGTGGATTCGCCAACTGCATCATCATCAACGGCACAACAACCGGTATCCGGTCTAGGCTTTCCCTTATAGACCTTCGGGCTGGGTCATCCTCATCCATACGGATTTTGTCATGCCTGTTGTGGGACCTGTCAAGGAGATCAAGTAGGATTCAGCATTGTGGAATAATGTCAGCAAATGCCACTTCTCCTTTCTCCTACTCTCTTGGTTGCTCTCTGTCCTATTTGAACTCTATCCTCGACCTGGGCGTAATCTTCGGCAATAAACTCCGTTTTGACAGCCGCTACTTCGTTATCACCAACCATGCTTTCACCTCGGTTCAACTCTCAATAATGCTTTTTAACTCCTCCTGAGAAGTATCCTTGAGTATTGTTCCGTGATGTGGTCCCCCTTCCGTAATTGTGATTATCTTGCCCTAGAGAATATACAGCGCAAATTCACCCGCTTGCTCGTCTTTAAGATGAACCCTCCCAGCCGCGTCCGTACCTTTCGTCTCCCTTATCTCGAACGGAGTAGAACCTTCCTCAATCTTTGCACCTTGTTCAAACTCTCTACCCCCTGCTGATATTGTGCTTCATAACGTGTCCTACAGCACTCGTAACGCTGACATTCTTGGTGTACCCTTCGCGGAGTTCAAAGCCAATTTCCACTCCTTGATCCCGAGACTATGTCGGAGCACTACAGCTTGGTCCCGTGGAATCCTTTCGCACTCTAGTCTTAGGTGTAATCTACGATCTTTCCTTTTTGCTCCTTCTGAGGGCAATATGTAATTGGATTTTTCTTTTCGCTTATTGTCCGTTTTTTAAATAAATTAATTTCCAAGTATTTGAGGGAAATACTATCTAATATCTTTTACTGTGCATGCCTTTTCTTTTTGTTCCTTTTCCTCTTGATTTAGTCCTTTTCTGAAGTGGAAGTGCTAAATAGATTTAGGTATCTTAAGATATTCGTATCCAGTCATAAGCAAATCGCTTTCAATCAGCTTTTTGAAACTATCTACAACTAAGAAGTACATTTAAGCTTAGTGTTGAATGACTTTTGGTGAGTGCAAGATATCACACATGAGTTTGATTCCGCATATGTAAAAACATATCACCACGCACCATCACAATAAACTTTCCTTCCTAAACCATCTCATAACGCATATTCCCATTTGCAATGTAAATATTCAAAAATATAAAATTAAAAAAAATTAACATATTTTTAATATTTACATGAAATATAAATCTATCTTAGATAACGCATTTAATAATCGGGATTTTTTCTTTTTGTTTCTTTACAATAAATTTATTGTAAAATAAACAAACAATAGGCAAATATGTTCACAAGACTTATCCATACGTTCATGTACACGATAACCGTGAACTTGGTATCTACCACCACATACATATACCATATGATGGTGGCTATGGGCCCTACAACGGAACGAACATCCCCTACATTCATGACGAGCACGGAGCCTATAGGTAATTTTATATTTTAAAATTTACTTAATAAAATTTATTGTTTTCAGGTTGAGGTTCTAAATTTGGTTTCAATCTTTCGGACTTGAAGATATCTTTTATCACTCTTCAGATTTACTCGAAAAAATAGTAAACTTTTCTGATTCATCTTTTGTGGTGAGCTCTAAACTGGAATCCCTGTTAGGCTTCTAAACTGACAAAGGCTGCGTTTCTGCTGTACCATATCCAGGACTCAAAATTCACCACATGCCAATATCTGCCCAAATAAAGTTATTAATAGTCTATTATTAGTGATTGGTAACCCCCCCCCCCCCTCACCCAACCCTTAAATGGACCCTAGAATTGCGTACTACTGAATACAGCTCATAACCGCGAGAATCACCGTGGTAAGTTTAGTGGAAGTCTTACTACAATTACCAAAGTTGTAGTGGAGTAAAACCGTCAGTTTCGCAGAAATTTGTGCCATCCTAAGAGAGAATAGATACGTGGAATGTCAATATGACAGAAAAAGTGAATAGCCTAACTTGCTTTATACATGCACACTATAAGCTTTGTACAAAAGGACTTTTTCTTATGGATGAACATAAAAGTCTGAAAAAACGCTGAAGCCTCTGGTTGGAGCAGTCCTATTTACCCAGACTGGCGTGAGTGCCAATTGAGTCAAAATACTGATGTCCTTGTTTGGTTGTATTCTCATACCAAGTGCCCGGCTTGCTCGTCTTGAATTCAAAGGACCTTTAACGGTTGTTCCTCGACCCCTTAGAATCTTTTTAATAACTGCTCCGAACTCTCTTCAGTACCAACTATCGATATGATAGCTGTATCTGAGCCCATCATGCTAGTTGGTCCAAGGAATACACATCCAGTTTTGCAGTTAATGGTGCAAGGAGATTTATTCTAAAATCCAGGTGACAGTTTCGAGTGGTACACATCACATCATCATCCCACTTCCCACGTCAGCCCTATGCCGTTTGATATTGGGCAATTGAGCAGCTGGTTCCGTGATGAAGCTTTGTTAGTACCCGGAATCAGTCAGTGCTCTGAAATTGATGAATTTTCCAGGTGCGTCCCTAGCATGAATCCTTGCGGAAACCAACAAAATGGTTGACTCGGCGATATTTTTGGGTGTAAACGTATTACTGGCTGGAACAAACGGCTTCAACTTGACCGGCCTTCATCACATCATTGTGGAGCGACGTATCTTGTATCTTGTTTCTTAGAACGCAGCCTACATCAATTTGTAGATGAACAGTTATTTACGCTGTGTCCTTTCATAAGACAAATCTAGCACAAATTCCTGTACCCTACAATATCCCTTCGCCGCTGGAAGGATGGTGACTTGAATCTGACACATTTGGTGATTTTCACGACACACATCGCATTCGTTCATGACATTCTTCTTTGAAGAACCAAGAGCTTCCAGAGTTCTGAAGCAACTAGTTGGAAATTCCAAAAACATTGACTACTTCGGAATGTTTTGTGACGGACCTAATGATGAATCCCAAAATCGCTCTGGAAGTTGTTTATAAGATTCAAATAGATGTCCTCCATTAATCCATCCGTACATAGTCTTCTCGTTGATCCGTGGTAAGTTTCACCTTGGAAGTCACCATGGAGTGTATCTCTGTGCATGAAGGGCACAATTGTTTGAGTCGTTTCACCGTGTAGCCCTGCACTCCGACCTAGATAGGCGCCGCGTATTGCAGGATGGATTTCACCGCCCCTGCGTCGCCCTTACAATATTAAGAATCATCCTTGCTAGAAATTAACTAATCTGTTCTGCCTTTTTTTAGCCATGGTCCAGGTGACCTTTGAAGCTGAACTTGGCATCGGTCATCACCTTACACCGATCTAATGATCGATTTTGCAACAATCTCGAGATTGCTAACTAAGCCTTTGACAGTGTTGTTTTCCCTGCGATTAGTAATAAGGGCCGCTTTCGTCTTTTCGTCTGTCAGGTCCAGTTTAACCATTTGCAACTATGCTTTTTTGATTTCATTTACATAAAGTTCCACGTCCGTCGAGTGCTTCGCAACCACCATCCTCACTCTGTTATACATTATGTTCCACAACTGGGGTGCCAATACGAAGCTTATGGGAATACCTCCTGTCAAAACGTATAGTTTTGACTTAGCTCATGCCACAGAAGCCTCTCTCAGAGCTAACTCTTGATTGTACCTGCCCTTAATTCAACAGTAATTGACGGAATCAAAGGCGGATCAATTGGAGAGAAACTGTTCTGATTCATCGGGGTCCTCCTTTTGGGCTTATTCCCAATTGAATTTTTTTTTAGAAATTTTACCGACGACCACGGGTTTGTTCAGAGCACAGGCAACTCCTCAGACACTGTTTCTGCTTCCGCCCTGGGAGCAGTGTCCACTTCGGTTAAATTACTCTTAAGGCTACTTAGGAGACTGCGGTATTTTTTTTTTCAGCTCTCGCTGTTCTGAATTCCTTATAGTCTTTTGAGAAGTACCCTTGTTCGTAGACACGATGAACTCAACGGCGATATTTCCTGGTTCCACCAGTAGTAGTTTGGTTTCCTCCTGTGGTGAACCGTCTCTACGGCTTTATAGAGTGCATGCTTTAGTTACCCATTGACAGCTGGCTTGCTTTTTATTGGGCCGTTCCCTTCGGGTCGAGATCTTATTCTAAAGCTGCCAGGAATGCCTCTTCCTCGAAAGCTTCAGTGGGTGTCCGAATTTCTCCACTTATGTTTTGCATTCGACTGTCGCCTCTATTTTTAATGTCGAGAAAAATCACCAGGGCATTTTTCATTGTGAGCTTTCACTCATCTCTCCAGACCATCGATCTCGTTAGAAGGGAACTGAAGTAATTCAGATCAACGATCACACCTAACCCTCAGCCTTGGAAAATGGGCATGCATTCAACGTTAGCTAGTATAATATCCATCTCCGCGAATGTTTGAAGTAGGAAACCTATATGCCGGAACCTGTCACCATCTGCCTTTTTCTCTTTGCACAACATTTATGGTGGACTTCCACTAAACCCCTGCGGAAAGAAGGCGTTATTTTCCTTCCATTAACTACTGAATAAACCGATGACTATTGGCATTTTGAATCAAGTAACTCTTTCGAATCATTCAGAAGTGCTAACGTAGTTGCTCGCATTTAATCGTTGTATGTCAACCACCACTGTAAAATACCAGGCCCAATCATCGCACTGCGGTAGGGACATCGCTTACCCGGCGAGGTATGCTGGAAATCAAACGAACCAGGACTACCCTATAAGCATATAAAGTGCCGGTGCAGGTACTCAGACTGGCCAGGGGAATATCATTCATATATGTTCAGTAGAAAAAGAGACATGGAGCCATAGCGTATACCAGGACGCCAAACAAATTTTAGAGATATTGAATTTGTAGACCTCGGCGCAAAACCGAGATGTCCGCAGCTCCTTATTAAGGCAGGCTTAGACGGGATGCCGATTGTTGCGGCGTTGATAGTTTTATGATTTGACTTACTACTAAGGAATCCTACACTGATTACCTTATAATGGTCTTCAGCCGTAACCGCTTTAAAATTTTTTCTTGTTCACATTTGAAAATTTTACTTTAAAGAGTGATAAAAAATAATTCGTCTTTAGCCTTTGTCCTGTTTAATAGCACAATTGGTCCATCTGCATCGAGTTTTCTAGTTTTATCGGTCTCCGGACGGGTTTACAAATCAGCATCTAGCATGTCAGACTATCACTGCTTTGTTCTACATTTGGATCAATTACATCGACTTGGCTGTTCCTAACTAGCAAGCTATCATCAGCATGGATTAGGCGACCATACTATCGGAGATGCCCCTCTGACAATTTGTTGATGATAATACTATATCAATCGCGAATGTTCCCATTTTGGACGCGATCATATCAAATTATGCCACAGACCTAGTGCAGCATTTTCCACTCTATAATCGCGAGGCGGAGTTCATTGTCTTTGATAGTTGATAATACCCGAAGCCCTAGCTCCATGGCTTCGAGGGAGCGACACGGCTTTTGAGCCGTTTGTTGATGAGCCATCGCTAAATGACGACAGTTGTATAACGCTGCGTCATCAAGGCTGTGCTGATACGTGAAGCCACTTCTTAGCGTAGTTCAACGTTGACTAAGAGCACTGAGCACTCCAAAGATCCCTGTCACCGACAGTGGTCTAATTGGTTTTATTGAGGTCTGAGGCTAGATTGTGTCGTAGAACATACTGTTTGTGACAATCATTCATTTGGTATTGCCCGAGATCAGCTTTATTGTGAACTGCTGGATTGAACTTCCTACGTGACAGTACCAATCCGACTAGAACAAAGATAAGCAGTAAGAAGTTAGTTAGTTCCCAGATGATCATCGATGGAGACGTAAAATGGTTCCTTCGAACTATATTTCGAAGTTTGCTCTTTGGATTGCGCTTTGTACACCAAATAAGTTTGTGAGACTCACAGTCAATCAATGCGATTCTCTTGATTGTGGGACCCAGTGTAGGGCAATGCTTTTCAGACAGTTTTTCCATGAGCAATCGAAAGACGCGCATTGCTTCAGTAGTCCCAGAGTTTTTGAAAAACCTGGACTAGTTGACCATAGTCTCAACGGTGTCACCAGGGCGCTTATCACGGGTTCCCTTAAAATCCTTACTTTCATAGTCTAGATTTCCCCTTCGGCTTTTGTGTTTAGTTTAGTTTAGTTAAATGGGGGGATACGCAGCTCCGAGCACTCAGGCCATTATTAGGCCCATTGTACTATCCCCGTAAGTTGCCTATTCAATGGCTTCCCGCCTACGGTGATCGCAGGCTTTAGCAAATCTGAGAACATTCTCAAGAGGCAGAGAGTGTGCAGATTCTTCATTGAAGAAAACCTTGCCAAGGTGTCTTCGTCTGAGATCTGAGGATGCCGGGCAGCTGCATAAAAAGTGCAAGGCTGTCTCCTCCTCCTCTTCACATTGGCTGCACACAGCCGAAACCACTACCCCAATCTTTTTCATATGGTAGTTTAAGGGGCAGTGTCCCGTCAAAAGCCCTACTAGGGTTTTCATGTCCCACTTCTTAAGGGACAACAAAAATGCCGCTCTAGTGGCCCTAGGCTCCTTCACAAGGATTTTCGCTTGCCGGCAAGAGTCCAAATTTCTCCACTCGGCTGCGTGAATCCTTGCAATTTCACCCTTCAGAGTAGACTTGACAGTAGATGGTCGGATTCCCAGAGCTGGTTCTGGGGCCACCATTGTGGATCCAGACCCTCGGCGAGCCAGTCTATCAGCCTCCTCATTACCGGCGATGTTAGAGTGCCCCGGCACCCACATTAGGAATGTTTCGTTCAGTCGGCCAAGTTTCAGCAGCACCTGATGACAACTCCACACCAACTGGCTTGATATGTTGTTGCCATTTAGTGCTGATAATGCCGCTCGACTGTCGGAACAGATTCGAATGGTGCGACCCCTCCATTTTTGTCGCAGACATCCTTTTGCTGCCAATGAAATGGCATATATCTCCGCCGTCATTATTCCGAGGGGTCGAGCCAGTTCTATAATCGGCTTCTCCGAGAACACACCTGCGCCCGATCCATCCTCCGTGACTGACCCGTCGGTGAAGATTATAAGGTTTGTAATCTGAAAAGACTCATGGCCACTTGTCGACCGTTCTTCTTTTTCGGTGATTACGATAGTCTATGTCTTTTCCAAGAGGAATCTGGAAACCATATGATCGGTCGGCATCAGGGCTACCGGATGTTTTTCAAGGAATTTCCAGATAGACGCATGTCCGTTTGATTGGCCGCCTTTCCACGCCCCAATGGTATCGAGCCGATATGCGTCGTTGGCCGCTTTCCGTTTCATCTCCAAGTGAATGGGGGGTAAATTTAGGATAGCTTCAAGTGCCGCAGTCGGCGTAGTACTCATTGCTCCAGTAATACTTAGGCAACCAAGTCTCTGAATCTGCGTTAGCAGCTTCCTGGTGTTAGCAAAGTTCAGTCTTGGCCACCAGACGATGCATGCATACATCAAAATGGGTTTTACTATGGATGTATACATCCAATATATCCGTTTAGGTGAAAGTCCCGAGGTCTTACCTATCGCATTCCTACAGCACCAGAGCAATCTGCAGGATTTCTGATATTGTTCCTGGATATGATGCTTCCATGTTAACTTGGAGTCGAAATGTACTCCTAAATACTTGACTGTTTGTGCCAGCTGGATTTCCGCCCCTGCTAAGGTGGGTAGCGTATAGCTGCCCCACTTGACGTTCCTAGTGAACATAACTAGTCCAGTCTTCCTAGCGTTCACCGTGAGTCCATTGCGGAGGCATCAGCTGTGGATTACATGCAGAGTTGCATTCAAGCGGTCACATACTGTGTCCGCAAACTTGCCGGTAATTATTACGGCTAGGTCGTCCGCAAATGCTTGCGCGAAGACCTTTTTGTCCTCCAGGAGCCACAGCAGGGTATCCATCACCAAGAGCCGTAACAGTGGAGAGAACCCCTCCCTGTGGGCAGCCCCTGAGACATCCTGCTTTAATAGACTTCTGGCCGACCGATATGTGGATTTTTCCCCACTCTAGCATGTGAAGGATCCAACTGATTAGCAGCGGTTCGAATCCATGCTGCCTTGCCGCATCACAAATTGCCGCAAATGAGCCATAATTGAAGGCACCTTCGATGTCCATGTCCTTTTCAATTTTTGTCGTATGTTCATGGAGTGCTGTCTCCGTGGATTTGCCTTTCTGGTAGGCGTGTTGCCTATGGTGAAGGGGCCATTTAGAAATATGTGTATCCCTTATGAACCGATCTACTAGTCTTTCTAGTCCTTTTAGCAGAAAGGACGTTAGGCTGATCGGTCGAAAGCTTTTTGCGTCTGTGTAGGTGGGTTTTCCTGGTTTGGGAATGAACAACATCTTCACATCCCCCCATTTAATTGGAATATAAGCGTGTGCTAAGCATGGACGATATATATTCCGAATGTGTAGACCCAGGGCATCCATTCCTTCTATTACTAGCGCAGGGATGATGCCATCCGGACCTGCAGACTTGTATCTATGGATCGAGTTAAATGCCCATTTCACTCGCTCCAGTGGTACTACTTTGCATGCCAGATTCCAGTCTCTCGGCTGAGGATTGTATGCGCCTGTTGGCCCCGAGATTAGATTTTGGATGCTGCCTGGAAAGTGTACTTCAAGCAAATGATTTGCCATTTCTTCATCGCTTTCTGTGTACTTCCCATTCTGTAAACGTAAATACCCCAGTTTCTGGCTACGTTCTTTGACCAGAATCCGCTTCAGCTTTGAGGTTGCCTGAAGAGAGTTAGTCTCTTCGCAAAACCGTCTCCAAGATGATCGTTTGGCCGATCTTATGCTCTTCTTTAGAGCCTTCTCTTTATAGCGATTCCAGCTAGTGCTTGGTTCACCCTTCAGAGCACGATTAAGGAGCATCCTCGTCGTTCTCCTCTGTTTTGCCAAATCCGAGTTCCATCATGGTGTTTTACCCTTCTTTGGCATCTTGAGTGAACAGCTTTGTTCGAAAGCTTCTGTCATACTAGTTGTGATCATCTGGGTTGTCTTCTCAATTCCAGCAATTTATTTGATGCGCCTCCCAGGGATCGTGACTCGCGCGCTCAATTCTGTTTGATACATTACCCAATCTGTCTTCCTCGGATTCCGAAATGAGTGGGTGGAGGTGGATCCATGCCCATAACGAAATCAATGCGTCTGTGATCCGAGAGTGTGATATCGTTTGATACTCTCCACTCTCCGATCAGAGACGCGATGCCAGGAGATGCCATCGTGATGTCGATGACCTCTCGCCTGACCACGTTGAAGAAAGTGGATTCATTACCCACATTTAGGATCTGTAAATCGGTTCCTACTAGATACTCCAGTAGTCTCGACCCTCTTGCATTGATGTTCGAACTTCCCCAGCATATGTGGTGAGCGTTGACATCACATCTTGCTACTACCCCCATGCCTCTACTTTTGGCATATTGGATAGCTCTGATGAATGTTCCACTGGGAACGTCTTCTGCGTCGTAGGGGAAATATGCAGAGCACCATAGTACCTCTTTGTTTCCCTGTTGGTTAGCTTAGCCGATGTGGTGTCGCTATCACATAGGTCGTTAACCAGGTTAGCCTGGAAGTCTTTGGAGACTACCATGCAGGTATGGGGTCGATCGCTTCCATTGGCATACAATAGGTCAGCATGTTGGAAGTTCAGGCCCCTGACTGCCCCACCGACAACCCACGGTTCTTGTATGAGGTATATAAATGTCTTGCAGCTATTGATCCGATGACTGATAAGTGCAGTCGCTGCAAATTTACTTGGGAAATGTGGCACCTCATCTAGGTTTCAGATGTAGATGCCGGGGGCTACATGTCCCCTTCAATGGTTTTAGGAGCCGACACTTGTAACGTGACGGTCCCCCTGCTTAACATCAGGTTCGGGAACGCCGATAGTGAGAAAAGTTCCCGGCCTATCGGTTCTCTCTCCTGTTTTGCTGCCTAGCAGCAACCAGGTGGAAAGAAGTGTTAAGGTTGTTCTGTACACCAAGTTGTTCCAGAACCCCAACACCATTTCGCTCTTCTTCTGGAAGGTAGAGAAAGCACTTTTTGGTCGATGGAAGCTCAGAGACACTTTTCAAGGTTAGTCGTGCACCCTCCCACACATCGTTAAGGAAGGAGCAGTACTGCCTGAGCCACTCGTTCGTGTCTTCGTCGGGAAAGTTCAGCCGTAACATTTTACGGTATACACCTACCGACTCAAAGCAAAGCTTAATGCCTTGCGCGGACGCAGTCCTTACAGCTAGGAGGAGTTTCCTCCTAAGCTGTTCCCCGGATGGATTAGAATCGTCATAGAGGACCCATCCATCGGCTTCGATAGGCTTGACTGCAAATGAAGGCCTAGCCGTTGCCGGCCGAGCCCTCTTTGCTGCCTTTTGTGTCGAAGAGTTAGGATCGTCCGAGGACCGCTGCCGCTTCGGTTTCCCCTTAGCCGCAGGTGCCCCGAACGCTCCTTTCCCCTCAACCTTGGCGCAGCTCTTTGGTTGTGCGTTGCCCGAAAGCGGTTTGCCGAAGGCGGTTTGCCCGGAGGTGGTTTGCCCGGAGGCGGTTTGCCCGAAGGTGGTTTGCCCGAAGGCACTTTGCTGTCCATGGACAGGTGCTTACCCATGGGCAAGACTTTAGCCTCAGCAGGTGGCGCCGATTGGAGCCTGGGGTCAGGACTACTGACAGAAGGGGTCTGCTTCGGCTCGTCCGTTAAGGACTGGTTTCCAATGGTTCCCACTTGAATAAGTGGGGAATCTGAGTCTAGACTCAAGTTCTCCATCGATGAGCTCAGGGTTGCCCCTTCACCGTTTACGGCCACATCTTAACCCCTGTGACCATTCAGCCCTCGGCACGATAGTTACACCTTGGCTTGGGGTTTTGATTACCGCTTGGCTTCAGGTGTCACCTCCCGTTTCCTGGAGGATCTTCCTTACTGAGCTCCCTCATCACGACAAGGTAGGTAATCGTCGAGGGAGTCAGGATCAGCCTTGATTTCACTACGTACTGTACTACAGAGAACCCTTCGTTTGTGGCAGTTATTGACATTTGTATCTCGCAGGTTTTGTTTCGTTTCTTGAAAATTAAACGGTTAAATTGGCAAAGGTGGCTTAGAGTCCATAAATATCTTGTGGAGAATTAAACTGTCACAATTACTCAAGGACGTATATTACTTTAAATTATAACTATTGATCAATTGTCAATCCTCCTTTCCTAAAATCATTCTGGTGCTTAGGTGTGCTCCTTTAGGAGTTTTCCAGGTATGTTATAAGACGTGAAGTGATATTCCTCTGTAGTTTTAAGATATCACCGAAAAAAGCTTTCCAAGCAATGATCTGTCATATCTTCTCTTTCTATGTTTCTTTGACGGTCATAAAGACATTAAATATGGTACGTCTGTCACTGGCTTTCCTTAAAACTCCGATATTTCATTCACGCATCAATTTCTTATCTGATATTCCATAATTAAGGAAATTTAGAAAACAAACGAAGGATCTATATTTAAATTAGCATAACCACTAAAATAGGAAGTCGGATCACATACTTAGAATTTCTCAATAATCAGAGTGTCTTCATTATAAATATATGATAATTTGACTCCTAATCAGTAATGAATATATTATGCTCATTTACATAGATCAAATTTATGAGGCTTGATGTTCAGAGGTGTTAAAAACTCGTTCAAATATGTTTTGTTTTATTGAGTAATATCTCCAAAATCCAGAAGCAGATAATTTGCATTTTTCATCATCTTCAGTCAAATTATTGTGTGCTCAGATTAGGTCGTAGAGATAATGAAGGAGATTTTCTTGAATTTATTTATTTAATCTGACATTCTAAATTTACAATCCTCTCTAGGTTGATTTGCAGAGATACATAGATACTTCTTGCAAATGTTTGCTGGAAAATTGTTTTCGATCTGAAATTATCTCAAAAGTGGGAAGGCATTTTTTAGATTAAAAGATACTCAACCACTAATCACTGAGACCCGAGGATTCCCATTAAGGGATGGTCTACCCGCTGCAACTACCATAAATCACCACTAAGAATCTGATCTGATGCATCTGTAAGCGCGGCATTCACACAGAAGATTTCTTCTGGATTCATCATCATCCGATAATATTCCTATTCTGAACGGCTTATGGTCACTCAGACCGCCCACAACGAAGGAGAAACTTTGCAGTATGTTCATCTGGCTTTGACAGAAAAAAATTGGTTGACTATCCTTATGGGAGTCTTGCTAGTTCGGGTATAGCTATAGAAAAAATTGACTGCCCTTTATGCAAAGGCGTGTGTTTGATAGGAAGTCCGAGTCGTCCTTTCTTTGTTTTTAATTGCCCATCATCATCATCAGCCAGCTGCTGAGAGTTCCGTAAGATTCCAAAGATAGTTCCCTTGAGTTAGATGAAAAGTCAGGTGCTCCTCCTTGTTTAAGGGCTACTTCCACTTACTCTGCGTTTCAAGATAAGTTTAGAGATTACAGTAAATTGGCACAGCCTTATTCGGGTAACCGCATCGTCCACGCAGGGAGGAAAATTGGCGTCCCCCTTAAACTTGCTTGAGTCAGTAACTGTCGCCAGCGATCCTTATCGGAGTCGCTTCCCCGGAAGTGCCCGAGCAAGTAGTTGATATTATACCTGCATCCTAGGTAGCGGGCTCAGAAATGTTTCTCGGTGAAGAGTGAACTGCTTATGGTCGATATACGCCGGGAAACGCTGGGAGTCTACGGAATCGTGAACAACTCTTTACCACATTGATAGGGTGATGCGAGCCTCACTTTGCCAAGGCGGTAGTTGTGGCGTGTATCAGGAGCCAACCCTTTTAGGACCTTGGTCGGGTAGTGTTCATTGAGTAGCGCTCTACCGCGTTACCCCAAAAGAGCGCTGAACCGTCGGTGACTTCGGGGATTACGCTTAGCAGGTAAGTATAGGGGCTTTGTCCCTGAGGGTATACCCGTTCCTGATTATTGGGACTCGCTCTCTTGCCCATGATGCAGTGATAAAAGTTTTATGAAGACAAAATTAAAACTGAGGAGGGGCAGGAATGGAACTGAGCAGATTGCTTCGAATAGAAGTCGAGTGGGAGCGCAGCCGAAAAGGAATCCGCAATTCCCGCTCTTCGTCCACTCCTCCCCCTGTTAAAGTGAAATTCGCTGATCGTAATTCCTATTCTGCTAATTCGGTTGTAAGCTCCTGCGGAATATTTTTTTAGCTTTTACTTTTTTCCATCCATTTCACTTCTTCCCTTTACTCAGCCTCGTCCCATTAAGAAGCAAGGTCGGCTTGCCTTAATCGGTTTCGTCATTTTGTTCCCTCGAAAGCCTAATCTGGATGCATCTAATGCACCATCCAGCGTATCAAGCCATCGTTATTTTGGCCGGTCTTTCTGCCCCTTGTAATGAACAAAACAAAATTTGGATGATAAGGGAATCGTACTGAGTGGTCTAGGTGGCTAGTTAACCGCGAAGATCTGCCCGCAAATACTGAAGCTCTATCAAAGTGCTTGGCTGGCACGTGAATGGGGCTCTCACCTGGACTTAGACTTCCCTCACCGACTCGCCGCTTCTCCAGGCCGCCTGAGCGAAACACTGAACAATCACGGTAGAACTCAATTCGACTACTTCCTTAATGCTGCTATAGAAGTTCTTCAAATCTTCCTGTTCTTTTCCGTATGTATCCTCGCGACTCCTTGCCACACGGAACACCAAACACCTCGAAACGATGCCACACCAGTGAACTCTCTGGTGATCACCGAAGAACTTTTTTTTTCCGCAGTCCCAACAATCGACCAAACAGTAAATCGCCCTTTTTCTCACTCAGAACTCCTTGTCTAACAAAACATTTTCAAGGAAGACTGACGCAGGAAAGAACTCAACACTGTAAGTGGCCTTTTTGAGATTCCAATTTTCCACTCGACCCAGACAACATTTTGTACTTTTATCACGCTCGATGGCTAACTTTACAAGTTTTCCGGCTATCAAATCCACACAATTCAGCGAAAACCGCACGAAACAATGAACTACGGAAAATCCTACGAACTGATGACTTTTGATAAATTCTCGTTCCGTTCGATGTGGCACCATGTCGAAAACTCCGTTCTCTTTGTTCCTCTGTTCCCTCCTGCCCATCAGTCGCCACTCGATCAGCCGGTTCCGCTAAACCTTGCCTCGAGTTCATATCGCCAGCAACATGCGCAGTAGGATTGGTGGATGCTGCAGGTCATTCCCCTCTGTCATGATCAATTCGCCCGTATGCATTCAATAATGTGTAATATGCGGCGAAATTTAGGGTAACTGCACACAATAGAATGCATTATTTGAACAAATTAATCACGAATGACGGGGAATGAAATTCCGCTCCCGTCGCGAAGCCGCGGCCACTACACCCTGACACATTATCTCGATTTGACAGTGAACTTAAATAAAATTAATGATCCGAAGACAGTTCCCTTATTTGTCGGGTTTGCGTGCATCAAAACTTTGCGTTTGCTATATTTGAATTGGGTATTCGCATCAATGTCTAGGTAGCGGAATGCTTCGGAGGTATTCCGTTTTTATTCAGAGGTTTTATTCAGATGAAATTCGCGCTCGGTTGTTGGCACCACAGGGTCAAAGCTCTTACTGTACAAGACAATAATCTTGAAAGTCCTTAAGTATTCCTCGGAAATCTGGGTTCTTTGCATTCGAGGAAATCATTCTCCGAAGAATTTTTGGCCCCCTACATGAAGATAGACGATTCCGTAGCCAATATAACATCGAAATCTTTAACCAATACCACTACCGTCTGGTTTTAAATGGCTCCGGCTCAACAGATTGCGTTGGGCGGGTCACCTAATCCGTATGGATGAGGATGATCCAACCCGTAAAGTCCTGGAGACCCTGGCTGAGATGGAGCAATGGCGTAGGTCACGACGCTAGACAGCTTTTAGGGATATTGAATTGGTAGACCTTAGCGCAAAACCAGGGTGACTGGAGTTCTTTACTAAGGCGGGCCTAGACCGCATACCGGTTGTTGCACCGTTGATGATAATGATTCAGGGATTTTTTGTTTTTATATATGAAGCCAGCCTTAAAATTGAATCTTGCTCATCAATTTCTTTCTTATAATCCTTATTTTCAGCCAAGAACACGCAGTAAGTACATTGGATATAAATCCTGACTCATATGACATTCCGAAACCCGAAATACTACTTGAGTACGGTTTCCCCGATCATACTCCCGCACGTAAAAAGCGTTCCATTGCAACAAACACCAAGCAACAATCTGTCCTAGCCATCTTGCCTATTCACTACATCACCACTGCCATCAATGCCGATGACGAAATTGCTGGTGAATATGGTCTTGAACCATCAAAAATTCTTGTTGATTCGCAGACAACAACGCGCAGACCAACGCCCACAACCACCGAACGACCACGTATCCGTTATCTTGATGAAGGTAAATGGAGAATCATCCGTCAAGAGGAGCTGAAAAGACAGCACAAATATGATTATTTGTAAGTAAAATGAAGGCTCATGTAATTAATTTGTACGAATTTCAGTTTTCAATAAAATCACTGAAAAAAAAATTCATCCAAATGTGTTACTCATTCTTTGCATGCAGAATGAACTACCATTTCCATTTAAGCGGGATTTTACTAACCACTTAGTCTTTAATCAAAGGTACCTGACCGAGAACGGTATCTACGCCGAGGAACAAGCTAAGCTCCGAGATGACAAAAACCGCGCCACCGGGACCAGCGGCAAAGGTTACTACGAGTACACCGGCGACGATGGAAAATTGTACCAGGTCCATTACACCGTAGGCGAGGAAGGATTCGTACCCATGGCAGACCACATCCCTACTACACCGCCAGCCATCCAGAGAGCGCTTGATTACGTTGCAGCCCAAGAACGAGGATCAGCCCTGCGGCGCTTCTAAACTCTGCTTCCTTCAAAAATTTCATCCCCATCCTCATTTTTCCTAGAAACTAAGAAAACTTTCCTGCTTGCTTTCAACTCGAGCACAAAATTCCACCCCCACCATATCCTTATACCCATTAAGATACTATGTCCTTACACTCAGGCAGGGAAGTTTATCTTAGGACTCGTTGAAAAATGAATTTAACCCCGCTTAGAAAAACGTTTGACTCACTGTATTAATTAAGGATAAGCCTATTTTATTTTGTGAAACTACTTTAATCGAATGAATTTATTGTAACAATATTGTCGATATAGGAATAAATTTCTGATGTGAAATGAAGACAGTCATTGCGACTATTGTAAACTGGAATTTTTGAGATCCTGTTCTTGATTCTTAGTAAAAGCACAATGTCATTCGCTGTATTATAGAGTTTTAGGTTAATCAAGGGAGTATTGATTAAAATACTCCCTGAAAATAAATCAATGAGTAATCAGAACTAGTATGTATTATTTCAAACTAAAAACCTTATTGAAAAAGAAAGGATATCACGAAACCTTTCCTTCAACACCTCAGTTACGCTGATGACACCCGCTTCATGGACCTTGGCCAAATAGCTTTGAGTTAGAAGGAGGAGGCAATCGGAGTCGGGCTGAGATAAATAGCAACAAAACAAAAGTTCTCAGCCTGATTGGCAAATTTGTGTATCTAAGAAGTATTGTGTCCGTGGTAAACCAGACTTTACCGCCAATTACATTTCCAGCATTAAGTATAGATTATTTCAGGCGATGAAATCAAAAGTGACCGCCAGTGTTAACCAAAACCTCCAAGCTTAGAGAATAACAAATGAAGAACTTCGTCGACGTACAGGCCAAATATTCGTCGACGGATGGCAAAAGTGGTAGTGAGTCGGTCACGCATCAAGCCAGCGCGACAACCCTACTGCGGGCTATACCACGCTATCAAACTCACTACTTCAAAAACGCTTAAAAGAGCAACTAGTTATCGTTAAAAAGATCGGAGAGAAATGTTTAGAGTATAATGAGCAGAGCGGTCAAAGGGTAGTATAGGTCTCAGGGCGAAACGTGGATTGGTACCCACGATGGACCATAAAACCTGGAAAACGCCTGTTGAACCAACACCAACAGCTCTACTACCAAACCCTATCTCCACCTCCACGTGATGATCGCTGGGAGTTCCTTCTTTATGAAAAACTGCAGACGGAGAAGGATGAAGGCGAGTCTACCGCGTCTAAAAACGGGACAAAATGTACCAACTGGTCCTCCAGGTTGGGGGTTGGGTAGGGCTGACAAACCTACATGAAAACCGAAGTTACAAAGCCACGAAAGGAGCCTTGGACAGGATGGATCTTACAACGACGAATCCGGCAACGACAACGGATTGACGATTTTCCCATGGAACGTACGCTCCCTGTACAGACCGAATGCTGCTGAGCAGCTAGCCGATACCCTATCCCAATATAGGGCTGATGTAACAGCGTTACAGGAGATGCGATGGACAGGGACCGGTTTCTTGGAGAAGAGCCGCTACACCATATATTATAGCGGCCATCCAGTAAACTCTGTGCTCGGAGTAGGTTTCTTAGTCAGCCAAAAAATGAAACCTGCTGTTATCGGCTTTGAAAATATAAGCGAACGGCTATGCACTCTGCGTTTGGGAGGCGAGTTTAAAAATATAAGCCTCATTAACGTTTACGCCCCTACAGAGGAGACTGCAGAGTCGGAGAAGGATACCTTCTACGAGGCAGTTGAGCGGACTGTCGAAGCCTGTCCCAAGTATGCTATCGAAATCATATTTGTAGATTTCAAGAGTCAAGTAGGGACGAAGCCCGTATTCAGGCGATACGCTGGATCCCATACCTTACATAGGGATACCAATGATAACGGACTGCGGACTATTCAATTAGCAGGGTCACACGAAATGGTTGTTGCAAGCAACTGGTTTGCGCAGAAAACGGTTCACAAACAAACGTGGGCCTCTCCAGAAGGGACCACTTTCAACCAAACTGACCACGTGCTGATTGGGCGCCGCCACTTCTCAGCCTTGATGAATGTCAGAACATATAGGGGGGGGGGGAAATTTGGATTCGAACGTTAGTGGTTGGCATGGTGCTCCGAGCTCGAATAACGACACCACCTACAATCCCCTCTGACAATCAGGTGAATGCGAATGCTAAAGCCATCCACAACGCAGCCCTCCGCGACACCTATGAGAGGGAAATGGATGCCGTAATAAACGCAGTCAAGAGAGGTCCTCGAGATGAAGCATCAACAAATAATCTTCACAACCACTGGAAGAAGGGTTGATACAACCACAACGATGCTTGGACCAAGGCGCAAAAAAAAGTCGGAACGGCTGGTTTGACGATGAATGTAAGTTAGCAACAGAACGGAAGAATGTCGCATACCGACTAATGTTGGAATCTCAAAGAATGCGGGCACGCGCAGAGACTTATAACGAAGTCCGGCGACCGGAGAAGCGACTTTACCGACGAAGAAAGGAAGACCGGGAAAACCAACAAGTCTGTGAACTAGAAAAGTACAGGGAGCAACCGCACTAGGCGCGGAAGTTTTATCAACAATTCAGCAGGATGAAGCCTTATACACCACGATGCTCATCTTGCCGAGAAAAAGAGTGAGTGAGTATTTTGATAAACCACTGAACAACCAGGACATCGGCGAGTTGGAGGTCGCGTCAACTGAATACGACGGACAAATACTGCTACCACCAAGTCCACCACCACCAGTCCGTGCAATTCATTGAATAAAAATTCATAAGTCGTCGTTACACCAAGTGGTTCATCAACTTGTGCTCAAGGTATGGGACAGCGAATCAATGCCTGACGATTGGCAACGAGGCATTATCTGTCTCATACATAAAAACGGAGATATCACACAGTGCAGCAAATATAGAGGTATCACGTTGCTGAGTACCATCTATAAGATATCCTCCGCTATCTTGCTAGGCCGGATAGCCCCATACGCCCACAACATTATTGGCCCATACCAAAGAGGCTTCACTCCAGGCAAATCAGTAACAGATCAGATTTTCTCTCTGCGGCAAGGAATGGCAAAACTGTTGGAATATGGACAACAGTTGCACCATCTATTCATCGACTTTAAAACCGCCTATGATAGCATAGCCAGGGTAAAACTGTACACGGCCATGGAAGAATTCGGTATCCCGAGGAAATTAATAAGACTGACTAGGCTGACCCTGACCAATGTGCGAGGCCAGATAAAAGCAGCAGGATCACTCTCAAGACGTTTCCCTCCCCCTGTGTATAATCTACAACAAAAGTCTAGACGAATGCTACTTTCCCCGTCTCTGGAAAGAGGCCTTTATCATTCCTATCCTCAAGAGCGGAGACCCTTCCCTTGCTGTGAACTGCCGCCCCATTTCCCGTCTCTCCTCTTGCTCCAAAATCCTTAAAAGATACGTCAACGACTGGTTGACCGCGCACTTCGGTCACCTCATTGTCAAAGAGCAGCATGGTTTCGTGAAACATAGATCAACGGCGTCAAATCTTCTGGTCTTTAACAACTTTGTTGCTAAACGCTTGAATTCACGACAGGAGGTACATGCTGTTTATACTGATTTCTCCAAAGCCTTTGACACCGTTGACCATAACATTCTCCTCTCTAAACTTTCTTCGCTAGACTTTCGTCCCTCAGTCATCTCCTGGCGTTCCTCCTATCTCTCAAACCGTTCCTGCAAAGTTTCTTTTCATGGTCACTCATCTGGTTCCTTCTCTCCTTCCTCTGGTGTTCCCCAAGGCTCTACACTTGGCCCACTACTCTTCCTGTTTTTTATCAATGACCTCGCCTCCATCCTCACCTGTCCGTATTTGCTTTACGCAGACGACCTTAAATTGTTTGCCTCTGTTTCGTCTCCATTGGACTGTGCTCTCTTACAATCCAACCTTGATAATTTAGCCCGTTAGTGTTCGGTCAACAAGCTAACATTGAATGTCAACAAATGCCACTGGATGCGCTATTCCCTTAAACCCTCCCCATCATCCTTTTCCTATTCTCTCAGTGGTCAACCCCTTTCACTACTGACCCCCTTCAAAGACCTGGGTGTAATATTCGACGATAAACTTCGTTTCAATTCCCACTTCGTTGACATCATCAATAGAGCTTCCAAAATGTCTGGTTTTATCCTACGTTCCTCGCCCGACTTTACCTCAATCCAGCCCTCCTTAACACCCTTCAATTCCCTTGTCAAAAACATCCTTGAATATTGCTGTGTAGTCTGGTCCCCCTACTGCATCCTTGACGGCCGCGCTCTTGAAGCTGTACAACGTAAATTCACCCGGACCCTCTTTTACAAAAAGAACCTTCCACGGCTTGATTATCCGTCACCAGTCCGCACCTTCAACTTCCCCTCCCTAAAGCAACGTCGTATCTTCCTTGATATGTGTACTCTTTTCAAACTCTGCAATGGTCTGATGGACTGCTCCGCCAACTCGGATATTACCTTCCGTATCGCCTCGTCTCATAACACACGTAATGCGGACATTTTTGATGTACCCTTCGCCGAGCTCGAGATTTACTTTCACTCTCCGATCCCGAGGTTTTGCCGGTCCTACAATGCCCTACAGCTTGATTCCTTTGACTCTATGTCTCTCTCTAGCTTTAAGCGCAAAATATGCCATTTACTTGCTCCTCCCTCTGAGGACAATATGTAATAAGAAATTTGTTTTCTGTGTATTGTCCTCGTTAAATAAATAAATAAATAAATAAATAAGACCATTCGACATCAAAAACGGTCTACGGCAAGGGGATGTCCTATTATGCGTCCTCTTTAACCTGGCCCTCGAGAAAGTGATCCGTGATGCTGAGGTAAATGCAAGAGGTGCGATCCTCTTTAAGACCACCCAACTACTGGCCTATGCTGACAATATCGACATCATGGGGAGAACTACCCGAGACGTACAAACTGCCTTCATCCAGATCGAGCAGGCGTCGATTGGCGCGAGATCTTGAGCTGCACATCAATGAAGGCAAGACAAAGTATACGGTGGCAACGTCAGCACCGAAAACCGACCAGTCAACAACATCGAACCGCACTGGTCAAACGGGAAGAATAAAGATAGGAGACTACAACTTTGAGACCGTTGACAATTTCTCCTTTCTAGGGTCGAAAATCACAACCGATAACAGCTAAGACGATGAAATCCGCGCACGGTTGTTGACTGCCAACGGAGCCTATTTCAGCTTACAGAAACTGTTCCGCTCGAAACCTCCCACCATAGGGTCAAAGCTCTTACTACACAAGGCTATGATCTTGCCACTCCTCGTGTATTCCTCGAAGACTTGGGTTCTTAACAAGAAAAATTGCGAACTCTTGGCCGGGTTCGAGAGAAGAATCCTCCGAAGAATTTTTGGCCCCCTACATGAGGATGAACGATTCCGTAGCCTACACAATGACGAAATCTATGAGCGATTCCATGACCGTCCGGTTGTGGATAAAATCCGGCTCAATAGGTTGCGGTGGGCGGGTCACTTAATCCGTATGGATGAGGATGATCTCGCCCGGAAAGTCTATAAGGGCAATATCTATGGTAGAAAAAGAAGACGAGGCAGACCAGCCATGGCGTTGGTCAGGACATCCGACAGCTTTTAGGGATATCAAATTGGTGGACCTCGGCGCAAAACCGGGATGTCTGGAGTTCCTTATTAAGGCAGGCCTATACCGGATACCGGTTGCTGCGCCGGTGATGATGATGAATGCACCATGATTATTGATGATGCGTATATAATTGCTACACTGGACATGTATCTTGTAAACATCCATCCACGCTTGAAAAAAATTAGTGTTTCCCGTGAACATTCTCCTTCCTGAAGGAAAATACTGTTTTCTGTGAAGATTGATTCTTCAGCCTTTGTCCCGTTCACAAGCGGGGTCGGCTCGTCGTGATCGGCTTCGCCATTTGGCTCTATCGAATACCTGATCTGGGTGCAATCTCGAGGCTTTCAAATCCCCATCCAGCGTATCAAGCCACCGTTGCTTAGGTATGCCTTTTGGTCGTTTATCATCGACTTCGATGTTCAGACCAATCTTGGCAAGTGAATTCACGTTTGCACGAATTGCGTGACCATACCATCGAAGACGCCTCTCTCGCAACTTTTCCACGATCGGTGCAACCCCATAACGATCGCGGATAACCTCATTTCGGGTTTGATCTAAACGTGTGACGCCACTAGTCCAACGTAGCATCTTCGTCTCCATTACCGCAAGACGCCGTTCATTGTCTTTTATAGTCGGCCAACACTCAGAACCATAGAGAGCGACTGGATGGACAACATTGCGGTAAATTTTAGATTTGAGACGTTCTTTGATACGTGAATCACAAAGAATACCAGTTGTGGAACGCCATTTCATTCAGGTTGCGTTAACGCGTGAAGCAATTCTGAGAATAAATATGTTCATGCTTCATAAATACTTTTGTTATCTTTTCCCTACTCCGATCCCTTTATAAGCAGTTCCAACACTTTTTCTTTTATCATAGCGCAATCATCGAGACCTTTCATTTGATACCTCCGTGACAATATTAAGCAATATTATACTTAACGTAACATAATGAAGTTAGTCACATGCGCGAGGGTTCACAGTTTCCCCATTTTCACACAATTTCATTACAGATGGACTATCTGACCAGACAATAAATCGATTTTAAAAAGATTTATTTTACACAGAACCTGAAAATAGAATAAAAACTTATCTTTTTTAGAGAAAGCTTTACCTCGTGAATCACTTAAAGCTCTTTTACAACCGACCAAGTATCTTTATTTAACTTTAGATATGGGGGACGTGCGAATATAATAACTTTACCCTAATTTTCTCAAGTATATATATATATAGGTATATACAGTAGAAGGCGACTCAGAGTTCACTATCTTAAACGAAAGTGTTTTCTATTTTGAAATCATGTGTTCTTTTTAACTTTTTCAGTTTATGCTATTGATAGCTATTGGAAGATGGACAACACAATATCTTTAAACTTAAAAAGCTTCCATCTTTTCTGGGAAAGTTTTCATTGAACTTTTGGTGTGTCGTCAAATTACATATACTTTTCCTTCAGTTTTATCTTCCATCTTTAGGAAAACCCGATCTTCTTTTAACAGAAGGTAATATCCTATTTATTTTGTAAATTGTTATTGTTAATTGAACGCAAACTATTACTAAATTCACCCATGCACATGAAGTTAATAAACAAGAAATTTAGTTGATTATTTACAGCTTTTCTAACGCAAATCTAAATAAAACAACACAATTTTAAAAGCTTTTATATCTATAGTCTAGAGTGAAGAAAACATCGGAAAACTTCCTAAAGTTTTTCGTCTTAGAATTGAATGGTCCTGAGTCCTCCATCCTCTTGATGCTGACCCGCACTAACTTCCTTTCAGAGAGCGTGCTCGGTGAAAAATGTCCTGAAGGGCTCTGAATGATTTCATTTCGAACTTAGCATATATCGATATTTCGGAAAATAGTTGCTTTCTTTTTCACCGAATTCACAATCTGTTGAAAAATACCTACATCGATATGCGGGGCTGTAACAATTATTGATAGATCGAAGGGGCCTTTCCCACATCTCTGTTGATTCTTTTGTTTTTAGACCGCTCGCCTTGAACTATGTCCAGTATTTTCTAGGTGCCCATGGTAATGTTGTTCTTCTTGTAAACTATATGCTTGGTTACCAATGACCTGACACTCTCTATTGTTCGTTACCCGTGCCCCTCTAAGAAGCACCAGTCTTTTCCTTTGCCCGATATAAATCCTGTAAATTCCAATCTTTCCATTTTATTGCAGACCGTCTTTTATGGAGCCTAATTTTTGCTCGAGCTGTTGTTTCCTGCTTGTGTGTATTGAGACCAAGTTGGTATCCTACATAATTTCCTTCATTTTACATATTTCCCTGATGTACGTGCACAGAAATCTTTTATTTTCCTAGTTTCCATTCGGCCCGCATTGAGTTGTTAATTCCTTTTACTTCATTTGTGCTTCTTTGTTTCTGATCTACTATTCTATCGAGGATCCACCGCCTTTTTTTAAAGTGTGACCTATCCACTCCCTCTTCGCCCTTTAATAAACATATCTACCCATAACTGGCCCGCATGCCGATTCAGCAATCTTAATGAGTTGGATGACATTAAGCTTGGTCCCACCGTGGGCAAGATAGGCAAATTGATCGACATCTTCCACAAAACTCTCGTCAGACTGCGAATTTTGGTTTTGTTAGTTCATCGTTCGTATCGAATTAGCCATTTTGGTGAAAAGTATGTGTGACAGACAGACAGACAGACAGATGAATCGATTTAATATGGTTTCATTGTACACAAAACCTTAAAAAAGGCAGGAAGTATCGCTTCTTCAACAGTTTTTTTCCTTCATAGTTTACAGCACTAAGGACGGGCTTGGGGACAAGATATCCGCCAAGAAATGCAAGGTGATACCCCCGTGGGGAGTTATCACTAAGGTTTCTAACATCTATTGACACATCACTGAGTTGGATTTGACACCGGTTTCACAAAAATGAATGTCCGCCACGCCGTGGTAGGAAACTCCCAGAGGCGAAGGCAATCACGAGCCCTTCGGAACCAAAGCAAGTGAACGCGAACCTCCACGAAAAAGTTGAGGAGTTGAAACAAGAAAAGGTCGCATGGGCTAGCAGTTGGATTACAAGCAGGGAATCATCAAACGATTAAAGCAACGTTTAGCATCACTCAAAGGGAGAATGCCAATAACAACAACGGAGCAGCAACAACGTCCTCAGCAATACCAGAAACAGGAGCAGCAACAAGAATAATAACTCCAAGAAGAAAGTGTTTGGGAGTGTTAATCTAAGAATAGGAAGGCAACGAGTTCAACTTTGTGCAGCGCAAGAAGGGTGTCAGAATAGCTCAGTGATTAGAGCACTGGGTTGTGATATGGAAGGCTGGGGTTCAAATCTCGCTGGTGGCAGTGGGATTATAATCGTGACTTGACGTCGGATACCAGTCGACTCAGCTGTGAATGAGTACCTGAGTTAAATCAGGGTAATAATCTCGGGCGAGCACAATGCTGACCATATTGCCTCCTACTGTACTGTAGTATACCGTTACGGTCTTGAATTAAGTACTCTAACACACTTCAAGGCCCTGATCCAATATGGAGTGTTGCGCCAACGATTATTATTATAGTTGTCTATCGCCTTCTTCACCGCTGTAAATACCAACGATGTTATGCAAATTGGTCTCAAAGATACATACCCATCTCCATGCCTTAATATATATCCCAAGATTCCTTACCACTCTTGGCGGGGATCCTAAGATGATTTCTTGGTCTCTCTGGAGTAGTGCTGGGTAAATGCCTTACTCTAGCTGCCGAGCGTATCTCTTTTGCTAGATTGCAATTCATCTTTCTCCCCCTTCTACCCATTGTTAGAGTGTCAGGCAGAATGCTATTGCCTTCCGCCGTGGGGTAGGACTCCACTTCCTCCTCATATTCGAGAAATGTCCCATCTCCCTTCTTTAGGCAAACAGAAGATATTCTCCCATCTTTGGCTGTAGCTTTATATAGCCTGGACGCTTCTGTGATTTGTTCACGAAATTCCCTGAAGCTATTTGATTTGCTTCCCTGATCGCATTGCTATACGCCATGAGTGCAGTCTCTGGTTTGTTTCGCCCGGTTGAAGAATTTTACCACCTTTCTACTCTATTCATTCTATTCTTGCTCCACCAGGGAACGTCGCTTAATGACTTGACTATCTCACCCTGCCTTCAGCTACTTTTTTTGGCTCTATTCTGCTCCTGACGCCACGGCTTACCTGTTGATGAGCCTAAGTTGTCTTCTGCAAGAGCCTCAGTCTGTTCTTCTGCGATTTTCAATTATTTTTTTTTATTTCTGAGTTGCCCTCAATGTACAATCTGATTATTCTGTAATCTGATATAGAACGCTCATCCGACAACCTTTAATTCTTGAACAAGCTGCTCATCAGTGTATTCTATAGAGCTGTTTCTACTACTTCCTGCATCATTTATTTCGAACTCATAACTGAGGATGAATTCGATTACCGTCAGTATTTCCTCAGATTTCGGAATTGACGTTGCCATCGCAGCCGAGAGGAAGTGGTAGCACCTTCCTCTCGTAGAACTACACCAGTCTAACGACTAATTCCGATGGGGTCCAAGGCTTTAACAAAAAGTTTCCAAACTTATCTGCATGCTTCCTCCTTGCAGACCACGAATCTGCTCCTGTACATTCAAGGTTCTTAAGCCAGCACATTTCAATGCTATCCTTGGAATTTGGCTTGCAAGCTTACATGGGCCGACTTATCACTGGCCATTGGCTCCATTAGTGCACGGAAACCTTTCTCTAATATCACAGCATTGTCCTCCTTCTCAAATGTGGCACTTCCTTGGTTTTCACTGTTCTACTTATGCCATGGCAGTCCAGCTTCCCATTTTCTGTGCGTAGCAAACGCACTCCCCTACTTGATCCTGCCCTTTCAACTTCTATTGCCTCCGCGATACCTTCGGGGACCTCGGTAGGCTTACCACCCGATGTGTCCTCCGAAGTATTTTTCCTTGGTTTCTCCATGTGCGGCTGTGCTTTGTTCCCCTACTTGATCCTGCCCTTTCAACTTCTATTGCCTCCGCGATTCCTTCGGGGACCTCGGTAGTCTTACCACCCGATGTGTCCTCCGAAGTATTTTTCCTTGGTTTCTCCATGTACCCGTGCCCTGATAAGCTACCAAATTTGTAGCTGAAGAGGCAACTACGACATTTAACTGTCTCTAAAAAACGATCGTCTATACTACTGGGAGCAGCGTGACCGAAAGTGACAACAGGTGGAAAAACGCTCGCTTATATCATCGCAAAAATACGACAAAGTTGCGAATTATATTGAACTGAATCGCCAGTTGTTTTAGTCTAAGCTAAACTAAAGCTGGGTAGTTGTTTAGGATAAGCGGGGTCCTAAGTCCACATCCACATGATGGTGGACCTGACAAAATGGAGAGCAACTTACTCCCACGTTTTTTGGTCCACGGATCCCTAGTTTGGAGCATAGCACCCAAGAATTTAAAATGGGAGCGTTTTTCCACCTGTTGTCACTTAGAAAGCTAAGGTTACTTTTAGCCATGTAAATGCCCCTCCGGCAAACTCATAGGCACTCTCTCCCGCAACTACCCACCCAAAAATTGCTAAATGGGTACAAACTTAATGTACTCCAGATTTAAAAGAAAAAGGGTTGAAAATAAACCAAGGCCGATAGGACCCTCATCTTTACGCAGAGCATTGTAGATAATGTGCGACCTTCAATCTCATTAAACAAAAAGGGATACACGCCACAACAAGCACCCCTCCAGCCTTAAGGAGTCAGTCTTTGGGAATCCACCGTCTTCACATAAAGAGAGAGACCCGGCCGACATAATGCGAGAGCTCAACAAAGAAAAAGCTTGTCGAATCTAGTCAGCTTCTTCATAGCCAAAACCCAACACTCCCCTTCAAGCCGCAGTCGGGGCTGTTCATAGCTACCTTCGAGCCCTCTCAAGAGCTCAATGAAGGCTTCAAGGTGAAGTAAATTTTCCACAAAAAGATTTCGCTTGGGAGAGTCAAGGCAATTCAAGAAGTGCAGTGCTATAACTGCCAAAATTTCAGGCAGATCGCCCTCATTTACTCCACAGGTGCGTGAAGTGCACAAAAACCCATGTGTGGTGGGGAATGCCCAAGACCTGCGGCAGAGACCCCACACTATTCCAATTGCGGCCAGACTAGACATCAAGCCAACTACCGCGGATGCCCAGCAAACATAGACATGGTTGTCAGACAGGTAGTTGGGAAAGCAAAAAAGAATGCCGATGCAATGAGAGCCAAGCAGGTGGTGACACAGATGTCACAAAGCTTAACTCAACCAGGAGTATCTTACGCCCAAGCAGAGAGGCACACTCTTCCTAGATCTACGAACGAATATCGACAATTCGCTGCTATTCAACTTATCATATTATCACAGTTAACTCCGCGTCCATTGTCTCGCATGCCCAACGTGCCACCGCACAAGAGCTGGTAGACTCCCTAAAAGCGGATTTCTCCTGTGTTGCGGAGATACTATTAAGACATTGTAAATTTTACCGAATATAATATTATCCGGAACGTATGTTAGTAAAAAGACTATGAATTCGAGAAAGTTGCTATCGAAAACCTGCAAACCTGTTCCGCGACAGGACTTTAGTTAAAACCACCGATAATATACCCATTTTAATAGCTGCTATCTACATCAAATGCAACTCACCACCTGAGCAAGTGGACCAAGACTTAGAAATCTTGAGCAATCTGCAGTTAAAACAAAGTACCTCATTTTTGGTAGCGACTTCAGCTCGAGGGAGACTTCCTGGGGCAATTTGGCAAAAAATCAAAATGGAGTAACCCACGAAAAATTGATCCAAAACCAAGAGCCATTAAACCAGCTTGCGATGGTCTTGCCCGACACACCCACAAGATACAGAAGCCAGACTAAATTTACAGGCATTACCGGATATATCCAACTGCCCTGCAGTTTAGCCTAATCTTTCCGTCACCTCTTAACTGCAAAAGTAAGTACCCAACAAAATTAGATACTTCGCCCACACTAACTGGGATAAGTTCAGGTCAGAATTAGCACCACAACCGAACCCGAAAAAACCCACAGTCTCACAGACTCTAACGGACAAATCGATGAAGCCATCCCTTTGGCAACTGATGCTACCTCCTATGTATAAAAAAAGTTGACGTAAGGGTTTCGTCCAGGGCAGAGGCAACTCATCAGATGCTGCCTAACCTCTGCCCTTGGAGCGGCGCGACCGAAGTGATTTTTTTTTTTTTTTTGAGGATGCAGAAAGACCTGAGTGCGGATCCACTTGATGCCAGACCAATCAGCCAAATTAATTAATTCAGTGTCATTAGAATATTCAGACTTACCGTCAGTCAGACAGCCCCAAAAGGCTATGCAACTAAGATAACAAATTCTCATTTATTTGAGGGCTTTACGAGGCATACAGAAATTATAACGGAGGCAAAGATCTTTCAGTTTCGTAAAAAATTGAATAGGATCAGTATTTTTACCAATAAAATTACGACTCTCTCAGCAGGCGCAATTACCTCATCGACACTGGTGCGGAGGTTTCGGTTCTTCCCGTACCTTGGCAACGTCAACTTTTTCCACAACCGCTCAAACTGGCGGCAGCAAATTCCTCCCGCATAAACACATACGGGTATAGGTAAGTGGACATGAGTCTTGGCTTGCGTAGGATGTTTTCATGGCGTTTCATCCTGGCGGATGTCAGCTTCTCCATACTAGGCGCAGACTTCTTGTGTCACTATAGACTTGCAAAACATGTCTCTTATAGATTCCACGACCAACCTTAATTCGTCGGGACAAATGGTATCTAACCCAGGCAGTAACCTTTCCTTTCTTTCAGGAGACATTACCGACTCTCGTGTCCGGGCACTTCTCCAAAAGTTCAGCCAGATTACTACCGAGTGTAGTCTCTCCAAACCAGTGAAGGACAATGTGCAGCACCACATTATCACTACAGGTTCCCCGATCTTCTCGAAGGTGCGTCCTCTACCATCTCACTGGCTATTGTACGGAAAGAGTTTGAACAACTTGTTCAACAGGGTATCTGCAGGCCCTCAAACAGCTGTTGGTCTTCTCCACTGCATATGGTCCCTAAGCCAAACGGCGAATGGCGCCCATGTGCAGATTACAGAAGGCTAAATGCACAGACTGTTCCTGACCGATATCCAATTCCCCTCATCCACGACTTTGCGCATCACCGCGCGAATTGCCGCATATTTTCGACCTTGGACTTAACCAAGGCTTATCACCAAATCCCAGTAGCTCCTGAAGACATTCCAAAGAACGCAATATGTACACCCTTTGGACTCTTCGAGTTCACCCGAATGACTTTCGGATTGTGCAATGCGGCGCAAACCTTTCAAAGGTTCATTCACTCAGTCCTGTGAAACCTCGATTTCTGTTTCGTATATTTGGATGATGTTTTGGTTGCCTCTTCCACTGAGTCTGAGCACTTAGCCCATCTCGAATGCATTTTTCAACGTCTCCTTGAGGCCGGTTTAGTCCTAAACGTTGACAAATGCAAATTTCTTCAAAAACAGGTGAGATTCCTCGGCTACCTCATTTCCCCTGAAGGAATATAGCCCTACCCAGACAAGGTGCAAGCGATAACAAGCTTCCCGCGTCCAAAGACAGTGAAGGAGTTGAGGAGGTTCTTGGGCATGTTAAACTTCTATCGTCGTTTCCTGCCCAAGGCCGCCCATCACCAGTCCATTTTGAACGCGTACTTGTCTGGCCCCAAGGACACACGAGAGATCGTGTGGTCTGAAGAGGCTATCCGCGCGTTTGACAAATCCCGTCAACAACTGGCCGACGGTACACTCTTGGCATTCCCTCTGCAAGATGCACCCCTAGCCGTTTTTGCTGATGGCTCTGACATCGCAGTAGGTGCTGCCCTTCACCAAAAGGTGGATCAAGTTTGGCAGCCGTTGAGCTTCTTCTCGAAGCAGTTGAATTTCGCTCAACGGAGCTACAGTACCTACGATCGTGAACTGCTCGCCGCGTATTTGAGCATCAAATACTTCCGTTTCTCCCTAGAAGGCAGGCCGTTCACAGTGTTCACGGACCATAAGCCTCTCACGTATGCTTTGAAACAAAAGCCCGACAAAGCGTCCCCTCGTCAGCTTCGACACCTGAGCCTTATAAGCCAGTTTATGTGAAACATCCAGCACGTGTCCGGAAAGGACAACATGCTGACGCTTTGTCTCGTGTCTCCGAGGTTAACATCCAAGCCTCACTTGATTTCTCGGCTATTGCCAAGGCGCAGGAGGATGACGCAGCACTTCAGAGCCTCAAATCCAACCCTAAATACAAATTTCGGGAGTTGCTCATCTTCGGCTCAAACCTGTCGCTCTGCTGCGAAGACTCGGAAAAGGGACCTCGGCCATAAATTCCGGCCACCTTTCGCAAGGAAGTGGTCCACGCAGTTCACGATTTAGCGCTTCCAGGCATCAGGTCAACAAATCGGCTAGTCACCGAGAAATACTTCTGGCCCTCTATGAATAGTGCATCGCATGCCAGAAGTGTAAAGTCTCCAGGCATGTAAGGAAAGAAGTGGGCTCATTCCCCCGCACTACCAAGCGGTTCCACACAATACACCTCGACATAGTAGGGCCTTTGCGAGACTCGCACGGTTACAAGTATTGCCTCACAATCATCGACAGGTTCACGCGGTGGCCTGAGGCAATACCTCTAAAAGACATTACGGCGCAATCATGTGCCGAAGCCCTCTGCCGAGAGTGGATACCTCGCTTTGGCGGCCCTGCAGTGGTCATCACTGACCAGGGAATGCAATTTGAGTCCACCCTTTTCTCGGAGTTAGGCAAACTCCTAGGGTTTAAACGCCAGCGGACTACTGCATACCACCCGCAATCCAATGGGGAGCTGGAACGTTGGCACCGGACGCTGAAAGCCGCCATTATGGCACGCGACGATCCGTCCTAGACCCAAGTCTTGCCTCTCGTCCTACTTGGCCTACGTACAACCCGCCGAGAGGAATTTGCTGCCAGCCCCGCGGAGCTGGTATCCGGGGAGAACCCGAGACTTCCAAGTTATCCCCCCCAAGAGATCGGGTCTCACAGAATCGGGGTTGGTGCGTCTGCTGAGAGACAATCTCCGACGCATCAAGGCCACTCCTCCCACCCAACACTCGTTCGCACCTGTCTGTGTGCCCAAGGAACTGGACACGTGTACGCACGTCCTGGTCAGGAAGCCGCTGCAGCCTCCTTATGAAGACCCGTACCGCGTTATCGTGCGAGGAGAACATTTCTTCCAGCTCGAGATCGGTGGACACAAAAAGGCGGTCTCCCTGTCCAGGCTGAAGCCCGTGTGCATCCCTAAACAACGGCGCGTTCGCTTCAAGGACTGATGAGGAACACAGTTCCGGATTCGGTCGCTGAAACCCCTCGGTTTCATCCCAAATAGTCTGGTCCATCATCAAGTGAATGTGGACTCAAGACTCCCTTCTTGACACCAATCAGCCAAATTAATGAATTCAGTGTCATTAGGATATTCAGACTTACAGTCAGTCAGACAGCCCGAGAGGCTATGCAACTAAAATAACAAATTCTCATTTATTTTAGGGCTTTACGAGGCATTTATTTTACGGCCTTAGGAGGCATACAGAAAAAATAACGGAGGCAATAATCTTTCAGTTCTTTCAGTCAAATAAACCATGTCACGAAAAAGTCAAATATACTTAGCGGAATCTGCATGCCCTAGATAAATTTCTTTGGATGTAAGAACGTAAGAACGTTAAATGAGAAACCCTCAATATCACATTTCAAACGAACTAGAACCCGCGATATTTATCTAAACTCATAAGAACATTCTATTAGAATTCGGTCGATCAGATAGATATGTATATCTTTATCTGTGTATTGGTAAAACGAAATGAAAACGCCTATTTTTGCGTCACAGTTTACCTTCAACTTGCCAATCTACTTCACGTGTAAATTTCCAAAAGCTTTTAAAAATTATGCAAATTATTGTCTAAGCATAATTTTCCGATTAGTTTGGATAAAATAACTTGAAACGCCTGAAAAGGTGGGCCGGCATGTGGTTTCTGAATGATACACCATATTTCATTTTTACGATATTTTAACATATTATTGTAGGCCAGGTTTTGTTTTTTATAGCTCGATCTATCTTTTTCAAAATTGAATATATAATTTTATTATACTTTTACTGAAAGCAACATTTGTTTTCTACTTTTGATCCTTAGTGTTGAGATTTTTCATAAGTCATCATTCCGAAATGAAAATAGAATGAATAGGGTATGAAAATGCGTGACTTTTACTTTTTGGCTGAAATTTGCTTTTCTTGAGCAAATACCATATTTCTGGAATCAGTTCTCCGTTCGTAGTGGACCCTACTGGTTTTGATTGGGAACGAGCTGTGTGGTGATCGTACATTGAGTTTGCATCTGCGAAAGAGAAGAAAATTCTCCACTAGCCACACTAATTCTACTATCTTGCGGTCCTGCGTGTCGCCTCCGCGTCCATTTTATTGACAGCTGGATTCCAGGGAAATTACCAAGTGAAAAATCAATCCATCCGGTTAGATAAGGTGCAGCCTGTTGCAAAAAAAATTCAAAAATAAGTTAGATTGATAGAAGCTACCAGTATCTCTAATAAGCAAGATCTTTGTATCTAGTGTATCAAGTGATATTCTCGAAAAAGAAAGGAAGGAGAAGAAATGGGAAATGATGCCACTTCTCCAAGCCACCCACTTCTCCAAGCACTTCACTCATTCGTCGGTAGGAAACCTTTTTAACTCAAATGCACCTCCAGGGAAATGAATTGATATCAATCTGAAAATACCAGGCCCGGAAGATGCGAGGTGTGGTCCTAGCAAAACGGGTCCAGATTTTGTCACTGAGGCGTTGGATGTGTGAGGTCTGTAATTGTTGTGCAGCAGGTAGACTCCATATGTCCATCTTCATTCTGTATGATCCTTTTCAATCTTTTCAGGGTTTCATCTTCCCACTTTGATGGTCTCCCGTCAGCCAGACATTCAATCAAAATTATGTTAATTTTCCCAAAACATGGATGCCATGATTCTTCTGGCTGAAATTCCTGATTTTTTTATCAATTTTTGTTTTTTGGCGTTTGATGAAACATGCGACACAACTTTAAGAGTGGTCTTCTGGTTTCAGGAAAACCCTCATAAAAAGTCCTAACCTGATTAACCTCGTTGGCGTTGATACGGATTCGTATTTGGCGGGAAATTTGACCGCCATTTTTGTAAGAGATAATTCTTGGTCAAGAATTTTCACCAAACATCTATCGAAGCACATTTACTTTTGGACTCCTATTTTTCTTAGTTGTTATTATAATTTGCTATTTTTTCACCAAAACCTTATTCAAATTGATTTATTATCTGTCTGTCCGTCCGTCTTTTTTTTTTGTTTCGTGATTGGAGATGGAAATCTCACAAAAATACCGCGCACGAGTTTGCAGCAGTGTATGGGATTCTCACCTACTAAAACCACCCTCATTTTCTCCTTCTTACTTTTCGCAGGACCGCCATAAAGCATTACTTCTCGTGGAAGTCCTTAAGCAACCAAGCCTTCCGGTCTTTGTACCCTCCTTACACCCTCCGCTTCTCCAAGTTCGGTCTGTATCTTTTTCATTGCGCACCAGTTTGCTTTGTACTTCAGCATTTCCCTTACGATGTTCTGAGAGCTTATGCTGGTTTGCAAGCTCCTCCCCTCTGACCAAAATCTCAGGTGTCTTCTTAAATGTGTAACCACATTCAAAGCAAAAGGATGAATCATCCAACCGGAATCGCAGGAATTTAGTCAGATGGTAGTTAATCTCACCGCGTCGTCGCTGAATCCACACCTCAATATGGAGATCAAGGTATAGTTCCAGCGACCCCTCTGAGGATCATCTCACCGTTGCTGCTACATTTCCAGCGACATCCTCTATCTTTTTCGGGTAAATTTATTATTATTAGCAGTGTGTGGGATTCGCACCCACTAAAACCACCCCCACTGTTCCGCCCCTCCCCGCGGGACCACCGTGAAGTATTACTTCGCGGGGGAGCCTCTGGTTCGCTCTACCAGCTCGCCCATGCCGCGTCTCTGTCGCGCCGCCTTCCGAGCTCGATCCAACTCCAGGAGTTTTGTCTGCACCACGGCCTCATTCACCGCCATCCAGCTTTCCTCCGACTTCAGCATCTCTTCCACCAGGTTGGAGGGCTCGATGTCCGCCCCTAAGATGCTAATCAACCTCCTTTTCTGCTGCAAAAATCTGGGACATTGGAACATAACATGCTCTGGGTCCTCGGGTGTAGCACCGCATTCAAGACAGTTGGGAGACTCGTCCAACTCGAAGCGATGCAAGTACTTCCTATAGCCACCGTGTCCCGTAAGGAACTGTGTCAGGTGGTAATTCAATTCTCCGTGCTTTCGGTTGACCCATTTCTCGATACACGGGATCAATGTATGGGTCCATCGGCCTTTGTCGGAGTTATCCCACCGTTGTTGCCACTTGCCACACAGCTCTCTCCTGATGGCTTTTTGGAAATCCGCATTCACCTCGGCTGGATTTGCCTTCCGTTTTTCGTAGAACCAGTGTGCTTTGCTCGCTAGAAGATCTATAGGGATCATTTCAGCGATGACACATACAACCTCCGTCGACGCCGTCCTAAATGCGCTGCACACCCTTAGCGCAATTGGCCGGTATGCCGAACTTATCTTCCTCCGGTTGACAGCGTGGTTCAACGCTCCCGCCCAGACAGGGGCCGCGTATAGCAGGATCGACCTCACCACTCCCACGATGAGTGGCCTGCGACTATACTTCGCCCCCAAAGGTTAGGCATCATCCTTGCAAGGGATGAGCTGGCATTTGCTACCTTCTCTCGCGCATAATCCAAGTGTCCCTTGAAACTCAGCTTGGCATCGATCATCACCCCCAGGTATTTGACAACCGATTTTGAGACGACCTCACGATTACCAACTTGGATGGTAACCGTGTTGTTCTTCCTACGGTTGGTAATGAGGACCGCCTCCGTCTTTTCGTCCGCCAGGTCCAGCTTGGCCATTCGTAACCATGACTTGATGGTATGAATGGCTTCATTTGCATAAAGCTCCACGTCCTCGGGATGCTTTGCAATTGCAACTACCGCCAAGTCGTCCGCAAAACTAATCAGCGTTGTCTCCTCCGGCACGCGAAGGCCGAGCACTCCGTCGTACATTATGTTCCACAGCAGTGGTCCCAATACAGAACCTTGAGGCACAACTGCTGTCACCATGTACTCCTTTGGCCCGTCGTCCGCCTCGTACCAGAGAAGTCTGTCCGAAAGGTAACTCTCGATTAGCCGAGGCAAGTAGCTAGGAACACCCAGTTTGGCCAAAGCGCCCTTAATCCAGCCCCAGTTGGCTGAGTTAAAAGCATGTTTGACGTCCAGCGTCACCAGAGCACAGCATTTACCCATGGCCATTGCATTTCGAGCCAATTCCACGACCTTTGGTATTGCATCGACCGTAGAACGGGTTCGCCGAAACCCATATTGCCGCTCTGAGAGACCACCCGCAAGCTCGATGAACGGGCGCAGCCTGTTTTATATCACCCTCTCCAACATCTTCCCCATGGTGTCTAAGAGACAAATAGGGCGACATGAAGAGGGCACGCCGGGCAGTTTTTGGGACTTCTGTGGCAACACCAGCTTCTGCCTCTTCCACTGGGCGGGAAATATTCCTTCCGCCATGCACGATTCGAATGTGCTTGCGAACCACCTTGGTCTGGCCTTGACCGCCACCTTCAGAGCCTTGTTCGGAATTCCGTACAATCCCGGATCCTTGCAATCCCCAGTACGTCTGCAGATTTCCCAAAGTTCCTTTTCGGTAACATTAGGGATCGAGAAGACGTTCTGCTGAGCTGCCAGTTGGGGTTCTCTTTCGTCCTGCTCCTGCTGCGGGAAAAGAGTTATAATTATTTGCAACAAAAGCCGTGGGCATGTCACTTGAGGTGATTTTTGCCCGCAGATCTTCATTGCAACTTGATAAGCTGTACCCCACGGGTTCGTATTAGCCACCAGGTATTTGGTAACCTTACTTTCAAGTGATGTTGTGGTCACCAATACACACACATATATTTCAACATCTTCAGATTGTTTTGGGAGGGCAACTCCGGCTAGACCAGTTGTGAAATCGATTATCATGGACTCATCATGACATCACATCCAACACTGACCCCTGTGGTACTCTGACTGTGATTGTTTAGGTCCCTAATCCGTATGCTACCAAAGTGTTCTTTCCGAGAGGTAACTTTCAAGGAACTAAGTCAAATAACTAGGGGCACTGAACTTTTCATTCATTCAAAGCTGGTACTGGCGTCCAATGTTATTATGACACAAACAGAGGCCATCACGTCTCCCTGGCTTCAAAAACACGCCTACGACATCGGCCGTTGAATGAACTTGACAAAAACCAAACTGTAGCTTCGTTAAGCAATCTCTGTATTGTATGATACGGAGGAGTATATTGATGAGTTCCTGCGAAATCTCCTGATCAGGTGTAGTCACGACACTATGAGCTGATAAATGTCCAGTCTGTGAAGCATCTTTCCGCCCCTTTGGCATAGATATTTTCGGGAGTAATGTACTCCTTTTAAACGCTTTTCTCTCCACACCACTTGTATTATTAGATGCAACGATGGAACCACAAGGGCACTGCAGTCGAGGGATATCGACGACTGGCAGCCTGCTTGTCCACTCCCTAATGCCGTCAGTACGGAAGTTCCGAGTCTCTGCACAGTAACTTTTACTTTCCTTTCTTTATTCATATTGGTTTCTTCTTCTGAGTGTCCTTCCTATAGCCATTTTTGTCCATGGGTGGATGTTGTTCTTCCACCTACCCAACCTCCGCATAAACTTGCTCATGTACGCGCACCTTCGCTGAGCATTCCTTTTTCCGCACGGAGGGACATATCTAATAGGACATCTGGCAACTCCACACAGGATCGTCTGTCTGTTTGATTGTCTGCCCGCCTGCCTGTCTGTCGCATTCATTTCATCAGAAATGGTTATTCGTATTAATATGATATTTGGTCGGAAGTTGAAATGTGAATCCGCTTACGAACCGTGAGTAACATCGTTTTACGTTGAGTTCAAGGGTGAGTCCCCCCATGCATGCAAAGGAGGGGTGTACAATTTTTTTTACCGAATGTGTCGCATTAAACATGCTACATTATAGCCCGAAGATGCCAAGATAGGATGCCCAAAGGACCGCCTTCTAAAAAGTGCCTCGCTGATCTGCTCTCTTGACCGCGGAAGACGGGTTTCTAGTTTTCCAGCTCCACGCGCACATTCGAAACGAATCTTTTTCGTGTGTTTTACGCTAGGTCGCCGCTTTTTTATCTTCTCTTTTCCTTTTGTATAAAACAAAACAAGAATAAAACAAGAAGGCAGTTCCAGCTATCCAGGGGAAGACCCAATCACAAGGAGCACGAAAGCGATTATAGGACATTGAGTGGCAGAATAAAGGAGGCCATTCGTAGGAGCAAAAGAGATTGCTTTAGGCGGGTGTGTGTGAATGTCATCATAAACCCTTGGAGCATGGCTTGCAGGAAGCTTATGAAAAAGTTGCAGGGGCCTGGTGACCTGTCCACGGCTTCTACAAAAAAATGTAACCACGCTCTTTCCTCACCATACGGGGAGCAGGTATGGTCTGAGGATGGGCGATGGCAAGGCACCAGATTTAGATGGCATCCTATCCAGTAAAGCGCTGAAGGTAGCGGTGGGGACCAGACCTGATTGGTTCATAAATATCTTTGATGCGTGCATAACAGAAGTCGTATTTCCCCCACAGTTGAAAAGGCAAAAACCGGTGCCGGCAAGCCATCGGGGAACTCAGCATCCTATCGACCTACCTGTTTGTTCGACACTATGGGGAAGATGTTCGCGTGCATCATCTACAATAGATTGTTCCCAATCGTAGAAGACGGAAACGGTCTTGCCGATGAACGCAAAACTCACTCTGCGGTTGGCGTGGTGGGAAGGGTGGTGAATTTGCTCGAGAAACAATGCTTTCTGGCAATAAGGTGCCGGTAGATGATAAAAATGCATTCAACTCCGTCAACTGGGGCCTGATTTTGGAGTCATTGAACAGAATTTATGTACCTGGTTATTTGGCTAAGCTAATCGAGAGTTACCTGCCGGACGGAGCTCTCTGGTATGGGACGGACGACGGGCTAAATGGATACATCATCACGGCGGGGGTACGACAATTCTCGGTTTTGGGCCCTCTGCTCTGCAACGTAATGTATAATGAGGTGCTCTTGCTTCCCGTAGCAGAGGAGGTCACGTTGGTCGGTTTTGCAGACGCCTTGGCCATATTGATCGTTGTAAAACTCCCGGAGGATGTGGAGGTTTACGCCACCGAGATAGTCATGGCTGTAAGGTTCTGGCTTGGGAGGGGGCTGACCCTTGCGGAGGAAAGGACGGACCCAATCCTCATTACAAATTGCCGGAGAAGAAATACGATCAACCAGCAGGTTGGAAATCATATGATCGTCTCAAAGCCGACCGTCAAATACCTAGGCGTGACTCTTGACGCCAGGCTGAATTTTAAAGGACATATATAGTACCCCAATGAAAAAGTTGCAAAGGCCACCATAGCTAAAACAGGATAGCAGACTGCTGATAGCTGGGGTCGTGCGGTTGTTGTACGCGTCGCTTGTGTGGGAGGAGGCTTTGGACAACGTACAGAACTGGAGGAAGATGAATTCTGCCTGCCGTCTGACTGCGCTGAGAGTATGCAGCACATTTCGAATTAGTTCGGGTGATGCAGCGTTCGTAATAGCAGGGATGGTCTCCATTGACTTATTAGCGAGAAATATGCGATGCCTGTACGGATAGAAGCAAGCGGCTCCATCAGGAGCAGAAGTAGATCACCGGTGACCAGCAAGAGAGGAGTCACATCGACTCTAGAAACGACTGTGGGACGAATCGTCGAAGGGCTGGTGGACATACAAGCTTATTCCTAATATTAGGGAATAGCTTGCCCGACGACGCGGAGAGGTGAACTATCACCTCACGCAATTTCTCACCGGACACTGTGGTTGCTACCGAATGTATTTGCATCGTATCGGTGTGGATGATTCCCGGAACTGTTACAGATGTCGCGGGAAATTGTATATAGATCTGTTGGCAGGAAAATTGCTGAAATTTATCGGAACCTTGGGAAAAACGTTAAACGCTTTTATCTCCTTTAGTGTTGACAATTTTGAGAAAAGGAATGAAATTCGTGATGACTAGTGTCGGGGGAGGGTCTGAGCTTGAAAATGGTGTATAGGTCGGGGGATCTGGATGCCAGGAAAGTTTCTGAAATTTTTGGGAATCTTGGAACAAACGTTAAATCCTTGTATCTCCGTTACTATTGAAAATTTCCAGAAAAGGAGTAAAATTCGTGATCACTAATGTCGGGGGAGGGTCTGAGCTTGAAAATGAAATAAATTTCGAATGCCGCGAATCCTGCCGCGCCACATCACTCCGCTCCAAATGGAACCGAGGGGTTTCAGTGACCGAATCCAGAACTTCCCCATCAGTCCTTCAAGCGAACGCGCCGTTGTTTAGGGGTACACACGGGCTTCAGCCTCGGCAGGGAGACTGCCTTTTTATGTCCACCGATCCCGAAGTGGAAGAAATGTTCTCCCCGCTCAAGAACGCGGTACGGACCTTCATAGGGAGGCTGCAGCGGCTTTCGGACGACACACGTCCTGGTCAGGATGGACCAGGACGTGCGTATCCAGTTCCTTGGGCGCACAGACAGGTGCGGAGGAGTGGCCTTGATGCGTCGGAGATTGTCTCCTAGCAGACGCACCAACCCCGACTCTGTGAGACCCGATCTCTTGTCGAAGATCGGATCGCTTGGGAGTCTGCGGGGCTGGCAGCAAATTCCTCTCGGTGGGTTGTACGTAGGCCGAGTAGGACGAGAGGCAAGATTTGGGTCCAGGACGGATCGTCGCGTGCCATAATGGCGGCTTTCAGCGACCGGTGCCAACGTTCTAGCATCCCATTGAATTGCGTGGTATGCAGCAGTCCGCTGGCGTTTAAACCCCAGGAGTTTGCCTAACTCCGAGAAAAGGGTGGACTCAAATTGCATTCTCTGGTCAGTGATGACTACTGCAGGGACGCCAAAGCGAGGTATCCACTCTCGACAGAGGGCGTCGGCACAAGATTGCGCCTTAATGTCTTTTAGAGGTATTGCGTCAGGCCACCGCGTAAACCTGTCGATGATTGTGAGGCAATACTTGTAACAGTGCGAGTCTCGCAAAAGCCCTATTATGTCGAGGTGTATTGTGTGGAACCGCTTGGTAGTGCGGGGAAATGAACCCACTTCTTTCCTTACATGTCTGGTGACTTTACTCTTCTGGCATGTGATGCACTCTCTGGCCCAGGAATTGACATCCTTTTCCATGGAGGGCCAGAAGTATTTACCGGTGACTAGCCGATTTGTTGTCCTGATCCCTGGGAGCGCTAAGTCGTGAACCGCGTGGAACACTTCCTTGCGAAAGGTGGCGGGGATGTATGGCCGAGGTCCCTTTTCCGAGTCCTCGCAGCAGAGAGAGAGGTTTGAGCCGAAGATGGGCAACTCCCGAAATTGGTATTTGGAGTTGGATTTGAGGCTCTGAAGTACTGCGTCATCCTCCTGCGCCTTGGGAATTGCCGAGAAGTCGAGTGAGGAGAGGATGTTAACTTCGGAGATACGAGGCAAAGCGTCAGCAACTATGTTGTCCTTGCCGGACACGTGCTGGATGTCTGACGTAAACTGGCTTATAAGGCTCAGATGTCGAAGCTGACGAGGGGACGCTTTATCGGGCTTTTGTTTCAAAGCATATGCGAGAGGCTTATGGTCCGTGAACACTGTGAACAGCCTGCCTTCAAGGGAGAAGCGGAAGTATTTGATGCTCAAGAATGCGGGGAGCAGTTCACGATCGTAGGTACTGTAGCTCCGTTGAGCGGGGTTCAACTGCCTAGAGAAGAAGCTCAACGGCTGCCAGACGTAAGTCACCTTTTGGTGGAGAGCGGCACCTACTGCGGTGTCAGGGGCATCAACAAAAACATCTTGCAGAGGAAATGCCAAGAGTGTAGCTTCAGCCAGTTGCTGTCGGAATTTATTGAACGCGCGGACAACCTCTTCAGACCACACGATCTCTCGTGTGTCCTTACTTTTGGGGCCAGACGAGTACGCGTTCAAAACGGACTGGTGTTGGGCGGCCTTGGGCAGGAAACGACGATAGAAGTTTAGCATCCCCAAGAACCTCAGCCAATCCTTTACAGTTTTCGGACGCGGCAAGCTTGTAATCGCTTGCACTTTGTCTGAGTCGGGCTGTATTCCTTCAGGGAAAATGGAGTGGCCGAGGAATCTCACCTGTGTTTGAAGGAGCTTGCATTTCTGAACGTTCAGGACTAACTCGGCCTGAAGGAGACATTGAAAAATGCACTCAAGATGGGCTAAGTGCTCAGACCCTGAGGAAGAAGCGACCAAAACATCGTCCAAATATACGAAACAGAAGTCAAGGTTTCGCAGGACCGAGTGGATGAACCTTTGAAAGGTTTGCGCCGCATTGCACAATCCGAAAGTCATCCGGGTGAACTCGAAGAGTCCAAAGGGTCTGCATATTGCCGTCTTTGAAATGTCTTCTAGAGCTATAGGGATTTGATGATAAGCCTTGGTTGAGTCCAAGGTCGAAAAGATGCGGCAATTCGCGAGGTGATGCGCAAAGTCATGGATGAGTGGAATTGAATATCAGTCAGGAACAGTCTATGCATTTAGCCTTCTGTAATCCCTACATGGGCGCCATTCGCCGCTTGGCTTAGTAACCATATGGAGTGGGGAAGACCAATAGCTGTTTGAGGGCCTGCAGATACCCTGTTGAACGAGTTGTTCAAACTCTTTCCGCGCAATAGCCAGTTTCTGGGATAGTAGAGGACGCACCTTCGAGAAAATTGGGGAACCAGTAGTGTTAGTGCGGTGCTACACATTGTGCTTCACTGGTTTGGAGAGACTACACTCGGTAGTAATCTGGCTGAACTTTTGGAGAAGTGCCCGAACACGAGAGTCGGTAATGTCTTCTAAAAGAACGGAAAGATTACTGCCTGGGTTAGATACCAGTTGTCCCGACGAATTAAGGTTGATCGTGGAATCTATAAGAGACTTGTTTTGCAAGTCTACCAGCAATCCATAGTGACACAAGAAGTCTGCGCCTAGTATGGGGTAGCTGACATCCGCAGGAAGCAAATTCCGCCGAGAGGAATTTGCTGCCAGCTCCGCAGAGCTCGTATACCAGCCGAGACTCCCAAGTGATCCGGCCTTCGACAAGAGATCGGGTCTCACAGAGTCGGGGTTGGTGCATCTGCTAGGAGACAATCTCCGACGCATCAAGGCCACTCCTCCCACCCAACACTCGTCCGGACCTGTCTGTGCGCCCAGGGAACTGGACACATGTACGCACGTCCTGGTCAGGACGGATGCCGTCCTCCTTATAAAGGTCCATACTGCATTCTCGAGCGGGGAGAGCATTTCTTCTAGCTCGAGATCGGTGGACACAAAAAGGTGGCCTCCCTGTCCAGGCTGAAGCCCGTGTGCGCCCCTAAGGAACGGCGCGTTCGCTTCAAGGACTGATGGGAAACACAGTTATTATTTTTTTCCAAAAATGACATTTTTGCCGTCCGCTTTATGGCACTCTGTTTTTCACTCCTGTGGCAAGGTCTAAACTGAGTGGAGAGCGCCAATGACGTCATCTGTCCGCTGGTATTCACAACATTCGAAATAAATTTTGAATACCGCGAATATATAAACTACTTGAAGTCTATTGCAGCTAATGATTTTTATTCGTCCTTATACGGAGTGGTTGACTTTTATAGTGAACTCTCTAAATGTGATACCTTTTTGGAACACCTACTTTGCTTCTATATAAGTACCTGTTTGAAATCTGTGGCCCAAAGGAGGAGTTAGGCCAAATCCATAATTTTATGACCAGAGTCTAATGTTGGACTCCCGAGACTCTTAAGAGTTTAATGACCTGCGCCATTTCACTTTTCATTTTCTAATTCACATAGAAACTTCCCCTATTATTTGTCAATATATCGAAAATTCAATTGGTAGCCTTGAAATGCCTAAGAATATCAAAAGTCACAGAAATAAAAAAATGATTCTGATCTAAATTATGGCATCAAAATAAATCTTGAGAATGTTTGAAAGTGAATCTATCTTGACTTCCCAATACCATATAAGTCACCGTCAAAGATTTCGACTGTTCTTAAAGATACTCTTGATTCGAATGGAACCGGATTTGAAAAGTTTAATAAGCCAATGCAAGGACACTGGATACGCGACTGAATATATTTCAAACAACGAGCATTTAAGAGCATAATTTGGAACCCATAACATCAAGAAATTGAATTTCCTGCTTTTGTAAAATTCGCTATTTACACTGCCCAAAGTGATATGTTTGTCACAATCGCTCCCCATCTAAATTGGACGGTGTTAAAATTTATGAACAAATAGCAGGAAATTTACATAAATTCATCGAATGAGTGTCATTGGAGTGGAGCTAATGGTTTCCAGTTTCGGCATCTGTTAGTTAATTAGATAACAAGACAAAAAATGTTAAAATTCACAAGCCCAGGTAACTTGGATACTAGTCTAAAGCGATTAGCAGCAATGGAAGGTACACTAACACCTCTACTATCAAAAAGTGCTCGATAAAGCTACTGTTCGTTGAGTCATCTCGCTATCGGTAATTAATCAATATCAAATTGGTTACATGTTTACTAGACAAGATGTGGAAGTCACTAAATACCGATGGAAGAGACTCTAACCCTACAACACACTTTTAATAACAAATCGCTCATCAATTTATGAACACCAGAATGTCATCTTTTTCTATCCGAAATATATGGCTACCAAAAGTCCTCCTTCATTACCTAACTACCGAGAACAATTCCCAAATAGTCATCTCCGCTGAAACCGGGTCTTCGATATTTCAATGCCAAATTTTATCTATTATTCGATTTTACTGATTCATTTTTTTACCAGTTTTTTCTATCGTGCTAACGTCACGATGCCTTATTAAGCAGCATTCCTCCAAAACTTGTCTGCCTAAACTGGAAATAGATACATAATCCTTATAGATTTTGTTGAGAGAGAAAGGCAGGCATTTCATCCACGACAGAACAAAACAAACGCAGTGAATAGGCTAATATTATTGAACTCAAAAAAGTTATAATTATCGACATTTTACATAATTTATTCTCGGAAGCCAGACTTGAGATAAATTTCGACCGAACCGCGATTATCAAGGGAATGCCAATAGTTTTTTTAGGAGACTGCTTCACTAGGTTGCAGCAATGTGTGCGATTCACACCCACTAAAATAACCCCCACTTCTCCGCCCATATTCCCGCGAGACCATCGTGAAGAATTACTTCGCAAGGAGGGCTCCAGTTTACACCAGCATAACTAAGTCACGTGTCCGTCGCGCTTTTCGAACTCGTTCCAGTTCCAGCTACTTCTCTTGTATCGCAGTTACTGACCCGTTTATCGCACTCCAATTTACTTCGGACGTGAGCATCTCCTCCACGAAATTATGGGGTCCGATAACTGCATTGAGGCCATAATTTAACCTCCCCCTTTCATTCGCGAATCCCGGAGAGTGGAACATAACATGCTTCGGGACTTCGGGTGTAGCGGCGCATTCGGAATAGTCCGGGGACTCATTCAATCCGAATCGATGCAAATAACTCCTGTATCCACCGTGGCCCGTAAAAAACAGCGAATTATCCAACCGTTGCTAAACTCTTCTGTACATCTCCTTCCTAGTGGCTTTTTGAAAGCCCACAGTCACTTCGGCCGGGTTCACCCTCCTTCTCCGGTAGGGACAGTTTGCCTCATTCGTTTGAAAATACAAGGGAATCATCCCCGCGATGACACGCAGTGCCTGATCTGATACCGTCCTATATGCTGCTGAACTTACCCTTCCTAAGCTCACTGCGTTATTCAATGGGCACGCCCAGACAGGAGGCGCGTATTGCAGGATGCATTTCACCACCCCTGCAATAAGAAGCCGGCGACTAGATTTCGGCCCTCCAATATTTGGCATCGTTCTTGCTAGAGATGAGCTAGCCTTTGTTACCTTTCCGAGCACATAGTCCAGGTGCCCCTTGAAGCTCAACTTGACATCGATTATTACCTCCAGGTATCTAATGATCGATTTTGAAACGACCTTGGGATTACCAACCCGGATTCTGACAGTGTTGCTTTTGCTGCGATTGGTAATAAGGACCGGCTCCGTCATATCTTCCGTCAGGGCCAATTTCACCATTTGAAGCCATGCTTTGATGGCATGAATGGTTTCACTTGCATATCGTTCCACGTCCTGCTATGGTTTCGCAGCAGCTACTACCACTGCAGGTCATTTACAAAACCAATTAATGTTGCCTCCTTTGGCACGCAAAGGCAGAGCACTCCGCCATCCATTATGTTCCACAGCAGAGGCTCCAGTACGGAGCCTTGGAGAACATCTGTTGTCACAACATATTCATTCGACCCGTGGTCCGTCTCGTATTAAAGAAATCTCTCTGAGGGATAACTCCCGATTATCCGAGCTAAGTGACCAGGGATACCCAGTTTAACCAAGGTGCATTAACCCAACCCCGGCCGAGTGTCCAGATGGCTCAAGTGGTTAGAGCGTTGGACTGTCATAGCGGAATGTCGCAGTTCAAATGTCACTGGTGGCAGTAGGATTTGTTATCGTGACTGGATGTCTGATACCAGTCGACTCAGCTGTGAATGAGTACCTGATTCAAATCATGATAATAATCTACCAATGACTACATTCCTTCCTACAGTGTACAGTAGTGTACCGTTACGTCAAGGCCCAGATCGAATATGGATTGTTGCAGCAAAGATTATTATTATATTAGGTGGCCGAATTAAAAACATTCCTGACATCCAGCATTACCACTTCGCAGCAGCCGATGACTCCCGGGCCAGATTTTCGACCATTGCAATGGCATCGACCGTGAACCGCGCTCTGCCAAACCCATACTGCCGCCCCAACAAACCATCAGCAAGCTCGAAGACGCTTGTTGTATATCACTCTCCCCAACATTGTCCCCATAGTGTCTAAAAGACAGATCGGGCGATATGAGGAGGGTACGCCAGGTGATTTTTTGGGATTTCGGTACCAAAACCAACCTCTGCTTTTTCCACTGAGCGCGAAACGCTCCTTGGATCAAGCGCGATTCAAATGTACTTATAAAACATGCGGGCCTGATTTTAGCAGCCAACTTCAGGGCTTAGTTCGGAATCTCTTTCAATCTCGGAATCTTGTTTTCTCCAATTTGTCCACAGATCTCCCGTAGTTCAAAAAGTTGACTGACTGTTTCATCCAAGGCGAGGCAACTCATCAGACGCTGTCTCAACTCTGCCCTGGTCGCAGCGTGACTGAAAGTAGCGACATTTATATATAATCGGAAACGTGTTCATTACAACCTTGTAAGCAGTGCACAATGGGTTCGTATTTGCCTCGAAACACAACCGCTTATAGCAATTCTGCTTACTTTCTCGTACAACCTTCTTAAGGCTACTTCGAAGATCGCGGTATTCTTTCTCCGACTGCCGAGGTTCTGGCTTCCCTCTAGTCCTTTGGAAAAGCCTCCTCGCTTGCAAACACAATGCTCTCATCGGGGAGATTTCTTGGTTCCACTAGTAGCTTGGTTTCCTACTCTGATGGAACTTCCGTTGTGGTATTATAGAGTCGCATGTCTCAGTTACCGGTTGACATAATTGGCTCAATTTTTCCAGCGCCCTTCCCTTCGGGTAGTACCCTCCTTCTAAAGTTGCCAGGAATGTCTTTTCCTTGAAAGCGCTAATGGACCACCCACCGCTTTTATCGCTTACTCGACCGTCGTCTCTCCCATTCCAGACGTAGAGAAAGATGGTCTGGTGATCACCGTGGGTGTAACGTTCACTCACCCGTCAGACCATCCCTCTTGCCAACACGGTACTGAGGTTAGTCAGCTCGACAACTGATTCTAGCCCTCTCCCTCGGAAGGTGGGCACGCATCCAGCAATCAGATATTGTGCACCTACCAATGCAAAGGCGTAAGACGCCGTGGGTAAATGACACTGTCACCGGAGGGTCTACGAGGAACTCGCCTTGAAGGTACATATCCTAGAATGATTGAGGAAGGGAGCTTTTCGGAAGATTGTCGGAGCACCTGAAAAATACTCCCGGCAATCGACAGGTATGGTCTTAAGCATAGCGCGTCAATTTTTTCTACCATGCTACCAAAGCTGATTATAATCTACACAGATTCGAACCTTTCTGCTCATACGTTTATTGTTCTGCTACCTGCGTTGCCAAACTTTCTCTCCTTTGTACATCCTTCTGCTAACCGCTGCTCTAGCAATTCTTTGAGGTGAAGGCGTTTATGCACAGAGTGTGGGACTCCTACACGGGTACGGCTTACGACTACTAACTAAACGAAGGTTTCAAGCAGGATTTGGCAATGATTTTGGTGCTGCGGTCGCTAGCGTCCAACACCAAGCTGTCAAGCATCTCCTCAAATTGCGCTAATTTTGCAGTAGGAGGAGCATAACAGCTGTAGATATGACGCCGTTGACTTTTGCCATTACAAAACCGGCTCCTGTGAATGCCAATGTTTCTTGAATGGCTTGCCGTTCACATGCCCATATCGCCGCGTTTCCCGATGAGTCTTTCTCCCAGGTAGCACTAACGTTATTTCGATAGGGTTTACATACTACGTCCACATTCGACTCTCGAATGGTTTGAGAGAGCAAGTCTTAAGTTGCCTCGCAATGGTTGAGGTGGATTTGTATCATCCTCATTTAACCCTACCATTCAGATCCGTCCTATATGCCGGACACCTGCTACCACCTGCAACGTGCCGGTCGTCCACTCCCTTTTTCCCTTTGCACAACATGCATCGTGGATCTCCCGTGCAGTCTTTTATAAGGAGGGCCCTCTTCTCCACACTTCCTTCACCTTCTCGAGCAAGAGGTCAAAATCGAGGCATCTGAAGCATCTCTTGAGAGATACTGACTGATGAGATACTGAAGCATCTCTTGAGAGATCTCTTGAGATACTGACTAGTGTAAAAAAGCTACATGCATACAAAGCACACTTGCAATTAGCTGGAAAAGAAAACTGTACGAAATCTACCTTTTTCAAAATTCAACGGGATTACGAATGTGAAAGGAAGGCAAACGGATATTTCTAAGGAAGAAGCTCAACCTGTGGATAAAAACTCGCCGCGCACTATATAGGTAAAGCCAACAGTAAGTACTATTCCTAATCAGGTTATTAATCAGTCGTTTATTTATTTAAGGGCTGGAACTATGCCGTGAGGACATACCTGCCTGCAGAAGAAGCCGGTATACTACCTAAAAGCAGACAAAGGTAATGCGATTGTAATTATGGATTGTTTTTCCACTCCGACAACCTAGCAATGGAAAAGTTGACTGGAGGAAACTACTTTGAATTAAGGAATGACCCGCTACCAGCATCCATAAAACGAGTAGAGAAGTGCTCTCTAGTGGTTAAATAACCCAGCCCAGCTCCGGATGCCAAACCCCTCTTTACCCAGAATCCGATGCCAACCAAAAATACACAAAGCGGGCAATGATATGAGGCAGATTATTGCCGAATCTGACTCCCCTACATTGCGAAGTGGTTGGTTAAAAATTGCCAAAAATTGGGCTCTACCAACGGGGAACAATCTGTCAAAAATTCAAAAGAATTGATTGAAAGATTGAGTGCAGCAGAGGCTTTAGCGGATAATGGCCGCCTAGTGTCATTTGATGTCAAAGCTTTATTTCCTAGCACGCCTGTAAAAGAGGCAATAATAAAATTTAAATAGTGGCTACTACGGTTTGGTTCGACCTCAGAACGAACGATAAAAGCAAAACAATATGCGAGGTTGGCTTCCCTCTGAATGAATGAAAATTACTTCACACACAGGGGCAAATACTTCAAGGCAACCGCAGGTGTAGCGATGGGTAATCCGCTCTCCCCACTCCTAAGTGAAATTTTTATAGCATCACTGGAGGAAAAAATGGAGCAGAATGGATTACCGCCTAATATATAGTTGAGGTACGTTGATAACATTTTGACAGTGATCCCAGAAGCAAGTATCAACAATGTGTTAGACAACATCAGAACCCTGCACCCAAAAATAACCTTTACTCATGAGATTGAAGTTAATAACCAATTGGCACTGCGGCCGTTGGATATCAAAGACCGGGAGCCCGCGTCCTTACTTCTAAAAACTGCCGGGTTTCCAAAGCCCTGCACCATAAAAACTACTTTTCTCGTCCTCCATATTTGGTTTGATTTCTAGGTGTCCTTCCCATAGCCGATTTTTATCCACAGGTGGACGTTTACTTCCCACCTACCTGGCCTGTCCATAGCGCATCCACCAAGCTTTCTCTTATCCACCTAAATTTGGCAACCCCACGCAAGAGCGGTTTGTGGTTTGACAAGGAAGGCCCTTTTACTAAGCGATTGCTCCTGATAGTGTTGTATCCACGTATTCATATTATAAAGAAAAATATAAGAAAGACAGACCGAATACCGACTTCTCTTAACTGATTAAACTGTGAATACCTCAAAAGTTTTATTGACATCGATTTCAGTGATTATTATGTAAAATTTTATTTATTTATTTTATTTATATTTATTTTATTCCCCAATAAACATAAATCCTTTTATTATCAATTTGCAGACATAAAATGTTGATGTTCTTAAAGACGTCACTTAAAAAATCCAGGTTTTGATTTCACAACCAAACCAGATATTTTAGATTTATTCATGAATTTTTATTACCTTCCAAGTGGGGTGAATTTTAAGATTCTCAATCGTTCAACGCGCCTTCAGTAAAGATAAATTCGGCAAAGTGCATATAAAACACGTCAGTATAACAACAGCCTAACATTCAATAGTCAATGATTATAGGCATCAGCTGAAGGTCAGGCAAATCTAGACTTTTTTCCAGAATCCTGTTATAGACAAAAATTTTACGTAAATTTTCGACATCAAATGGTCCATCTGGATCCGGTTTTAATCGATTGAGATTTGAATATCATTAAAATTCTTCGATTTTCAGTTAACAGAAGTTCTTTCCTAATTTAAATTTTTGGGCCACATTTAACAATGGCTCTTGGAATCGGTTCTTTAGTGAATACAATTGAAAGGTTCATCGAACGTCCTAGCCATATCACAAGGTTTCATCTTTTTCAATTTCTTATCTGTCTAAAAAGACAACCATGTTATACTCGTTTGATATGTTTTAAGAAGAATTACTGAATGATATTTTGATAACTTCAACAGTATTACGTAAAACATTTTGGATTTTAGTGATCCCACTTTCGTATGAAATATATTAACCTCAGTGGGTGAAAACCCTTTGTGATACATGTTTCTATATGTGCGATTGTCATAGTCTCCATGTGAGGAAGAGCACATCAACCAACGCCAACGCCTGGCAATCCTTTTCAACTTCCTCCATGACCTTCCAAGAAACTGACAGAAAGTGTGTAACCGACAAAAGAGTTGTCACCCTTCCTTAATGTCCATCCCAATCCACAAGTCCATTGATATCTGTACTATGCCCCGACAAAGTTAGTTAGTTATTGTCTTAGGACAGAATACCCTGCAGCGTTGCCAAGGTATTGGAGGGGAAATCAAATGCGTCCTCCAGCATAACATACGGTATTATTATTATTCTGTTAAGGGAAAGCCGCACCGCGTCCTTGGTGAACTATTGTGCCCCTTTTACTGGTCATAGTGTACCTGTTGATCATAGTGTGGAGTTGCCAAATCTCCCATCAGGCGCGTCCCTTCGTGCGGATAAGGGAATGCTCGGCGAATGTGTCATGGCCATGCACATGCACGCATCCGGAGATGTGCTTGTATGGGCATGTTTATGCGCAGGCCGGGTAGGTGGGAAGTAAACGCCCACCCGTGGATAAAAATTGGCTATGGGAAGGATACCCAGAAATAAAACCAAACATGGAGGAGCAGAAGAAGAATGAAGTTACGGTGCAGGGCTTCGGAAACCCAGTGCCGGCGGTTTTTGGGAGTGAGCAAGCGGGCTCCCGGCCATCGATATCCAACGACCGCAGTGCCTCAGTAGTGGGAACCTTGGCTACTGTGGCATCTAATGTTACAAGCGTACGGGAGGAACTTGAACTGGCTCCAGTGATGGATCCGTTCAGAAGGAGCTTGATTTTTCGCAGATCCCCTCCCACACGGGCACAAGCCCCCACGATCGCTACCCCCAGTGGGAAGCGTATAGCGGGAGTCTTCGATGAGGAAGAATCGCTGACGCCGATTCACCCGAGCGATGTTTTGGGCAATGATCAGTCTGGAGCTGCCTTTACTGCCCTCGGTAGAAAGATCATGGAGCTGTGTGAGTTTATAAAGGAGCGCAGGAACATCCACCAAAATATAAGGGCCATGATAAGAGACATCCGTTTGACGTACGGCAAGGCCCAGGATGAACGAGTAGGGAAGTCGCCGATTGGAAAAGTGAATCAAGCAACTCAAGTAACGCCGGTTCAAAACACAAAAGGGGAGAAACCGGGGAAGAGGCTGCGCGAGAAGCTGAATGACTCAACAGGCCAGCAAACCCCGAAAAGAAAAAAAGGACTCAACTCCCAAAAAGGCGGAGTTCATGAAAAGTACGTCTGAAGCTACCAGGGAAAATACTGTAGTGGCTACCTCGAGAAAAGGGATCGAACCTTCAAAGGTGGATGCGGAAGCTTGGAGGAAGGTAGAATCGCGGAAAAAAAGTTATCGGAGGAAGATTAGACCGGAGGTGATTTTCATTTCCAAACGGGGCGAAGGGTCATACGCCGACATTCTCAGGAAAGTGAAGGCAGACCCCGAACTCACCAATTTGGGAGACAATGTCAGCCGCATTAGACGGTCCCAGAAGGGAGATCTTATGTTGGAACTTAAGAAATCCAAGGATGTAACCGCGGACAAATTCTTGAGCCAAATCGGGAAGACTTTAGGACAGGAAGCCGACATAAGAGCTAGCAGGCCGGAGATCACTATAATCTGCAAAGATATAGACGAAATCACAACGAAGGAGGAGGTTCGCGAAGCGTTGGAGAAACAGTTCGATCTTGCCGGACTACAAGAGTCAGCGGTGAAAACGCTAAGGAAAGCCTATGGGGGAACACAAACCGCCATCATCAGCCTACCAGTGGAGAACGCACTCAAACTGTTAGCAGCAGGGAGAGTGAGAATAGGCTGGGTAATGTGTCGCCTTAGGGAACAGGTGGCGTTAAAACGGTGCTTTAGATGCCTTGGCTTTGGTCACATTGCGAAGTCATGCACTAACCCAAATGATAGGTCAAAGCAATGCAGGAGATGCGGAGTGGAAGGCCACATCAGCAAGGACTGCGGAGCTGACCCAAATTGTCTACTGTGCAAAGGAAAGGAGGGTGTGGAGCATCGGCACATTGCAGGCAGCAGCAGGTGCCCGGAATACAGGAGAGCCCTTAGCACAAATCGCAGATGAGGTTAATACAAATCAACCTCAACCACTGCGAGGCGGCACAGGATCTACTCGCGCAAACCATCCGCGAGAAAAACGTCGATGTGGCCATACTAAGTGAACCATACCGAAACCGCGGTGGTAGCGTTTGGGTCAAAGACCAAACGGGCCAAGCAGCGCTGTGGACTTGTGGAGAACAAGCCTTCCAGGAAATAATGGAGCACCCGGAGGAGGGCTTCATCAGAGCGAAGGTGAAGGGCATCGACATCTACAGCTGCTATGCTCCACCCAGCGCTACACTCGTCGAGTATGAGCGGATGCTTGCTGCTCTTGTTTTGGATGCAAGAGGACGTTGGCCGATCATAATAAGAGGCGATTTCAATGCGTGGGCTCTTGAATGGGGCAGCCGGGTAACTAATGTGAGGGGACGTGTTCTCCTCGAAGCATTGGCGGAGCTGGACGTGGTACTGGCGAATGTTGGGTCTTCGTACACTTTCCGGGGAAGGGGCCTGGGGTCTATAGTGGACCTGACATACGTGAGTGCCACTTTAGCCAGTAGAATCGCTTGGCATGTCAGTGAGGACTATACTCACAGCGACCACCAGGCAATCTGCATAGAGATCAAGGGCGGATCGAGCTCGAAAAAGAGTTTTCGCAGAATGCCGGGTGGTATGCTTGGCTGGACAGTGAAAGCGTTCGAGGGGGACACGTTTTCCGCGGTGCTCAAATCCGACATATCCCTGAATGGTACGGCTGGAGAGAAAGCCACCCAGATCACTCGATGGGTGACGGAAGCATGCGATGCTACTATGCCCAGAAGGCGATTGCTCCCCAGTAGGCAACCCAACTACTGGTGGAACAATGAAATTGCAAGTTTGCGAGCCGCATGTTTTCGGGCAAGGAGGCTTTGCCAGAGGCTCAGGGGAAAACCCGGTGGCGACGGTCGAGAGGAGGCATACAAGCAATTGCGTGGCCGCCTAAACGAAGCCATTCGGAGGAGCAAAAAGAACTGCTTCAAACAGTTGTGCGACCATGCCGACATAAACCCTTGGGGCGAGGCTTACAGAGTGGTGATGAAAAGGCTGCGGGAATCACCCCAGGTGACCTGTCCGCGCCTCCTGAAACAGATTGTTACCACTCTGTTCCCTCACCACGAAAATAGGGGAAGGCAAATTTTTGTCCAGCTAAGTGACGGCATAATACCGCCTGTAACTGGGGAGGAGCTGCGGGAAATATGTGGTAGGTTCGGTGACAACAAGGGCCCAGGTTTGGATGGCATCCCCAATCGAGCTTTGAAACTGGCAGTGAAGACTAGGCCCGAACTTTTCGCCAACACCTTCGAGGCGTGCTTAAAAGAAGGAATATTCCCTGCCCAGTGGAAAAAGTAAAAGTTGGTATTACTTCCGAAGCCTGGCAAGCCACCTGGAAACCCAGCGTCTTATCGTCCTATCTGCCTATTGGATACAATGGGGAAGATGATGGAGAGAGTCATCTACAACAGACTCCTGCCCATCGTCGAAGCCAGCAATGGTTTGTCGGAACGCCAGTTTGGTTTCCGACGCGCCCACTCTACGGTGGACGCAATTGGCATGGTGGTAAACCTGGCAAAAGGTGCACTGATTTCTGGCGGCTGCTGTGCCGTGGTGGCGTTGGATGTCAAAAACGCATTCAACTCGGCCAACTGGAATATAATTAAAGGGGCGTTGGCTGACATAGGTGTCCCCGGATATTTAGCGAATTTGGTGGAAAACTACCTCTCAGAGAGGACTCTCTGGTACGGGACGGATGAGGGTCCCAAAGAGTACATTGTCACAGCCGGGGTACCACAGGGATCGGTACTTGGTCCCCTGTTGTGGAATATCATGTATAATGGGGTGCTTGCTCTTCCCGTCCCAGAGGGGACTACGATTGTCGGCTTTGCTGATGACCTAGCTGTGGTTGTTGCAGCAAAACACCCAGAAGATGTGGAGGTTTACGCAACGGAAACAGTGAGAGCGGTAAAGTCCTGGCTAGAAAAGGCCGGGCTGACCTTGGCGGACGCGAAAACGGAAGCGGTCTTGATAACGAAACGCAGGAAAAATAATACTGTAAAAGTGGAGGTCGGTGGACATACGGTCGTATCAAAGCCGGCTATCAAATACCTGGGGGTAATAATTGATACCAAATTGAGTTTTAGGGAGCACCTAAAGTATGCATGCCAAAAGGCAGCCGGTGCCACCACGGCACTTGCAAAAATGTTGCCAAATATTGGTGGGCCGAAACATTGCCGGAGGTTGTTGCTAGCCGGAGTGGTGCGCTCCATCCTGCTCTACTCGTCGCCTGTGTGGGCAGAGGCGCTTGCAAACTCTCAGAGACGGAAGCAGGTGAACTCGGTTTACCGGCGGATGGCTTTGAGGGTTTGCAGTGCTTTTAGAACCACATCAGATGAGGCAGTATTGGTGGTGGCAGGCATGATCCCGGTTGACATTCTGGCCAAAGAAATGAGTGTCCTGTACAATGCAAGACATATGGAGGGGCATGCACAGCGTAGAAATGCGGCAAGGTCAGAGTCGCTTGATCTCTGGCAACGCAGATGGGACGAGTCTGCGAAAGGTCGGTGGACGCACAGGCTCATTCCCAACATTAGGGTGTGGCTTGAGCGAAAACATGGGGATACCAACTACCACATTACCCAGTTCCTCACGGGACACGGTGGTTGCTACAGGCAGTATCTGCTCCGCTTTGGGTTGGATGATTCTCCGAACTGTCCCAGATGCGATGGCATACCGGAGGATCCAGAGCATGTGATGTTTCACTGTCCACGATTTGCGATGGAGAGAAGGAGCTTAAACCAGGTGCTGGGCAGGAGCGGGACCCCGGAGAGCTTGGCTACTGAGATGCTGGAGTCCGAGGAGAATTGGCTTGCGGTTAGCTCCGCAAACATCCAAATGCAGGAGGAGTTGCTGAAAGAACAAAGAAGGAGGAAAGCTGCAAATAGGAGAAGGATGAGTGCCTAAGAGCAAACCTACCCCGCGAAGTAATACCTCAATGGTGGTCCCGCGGGGCTGGGGCTGGAGAGACCGGGGGTGGTTTTTAGTGGGTGTGAATCCCACACGCGCCTGCTGTTGTTCCGCCGTTCGGGCGGCGGAGCTGCGGCGGAGCTGCGGCGGACGTGTCTTTCTAAGATTTTCCACCTCCGTGTACGCACAAAAAAAAAAAAAAAAAAAAATGCGTCCTCCAGCATAACATACGGTATTATTATTATTCTGTTAAGGGAAAGCCGCGCCGCGTCCTTGGTGAACTATTGTGGCCCTTTTACTGGTCATAGTGTACCTGGTGAGCATAGTATCTCAAGCAGGCCTGTAACCGTTAGGAACTTTAGTATGTTCCCCACTTCCAGAAGTTTCAGCTTTGCATCTGGTATTAAATGTTCTCCCAGATGTATCAACCTACTTTGCACAAGTGCCGGACACTGTCCCAGGACGTGCATAGAGGTTTCGTCCTCCTCCTCACAAAACCTGCAGGCAGTGTCCGTAGATAACCCCAGCTTCCCTAGGTGATAGTTCAGCCGACAATGACCAGTGAGAATTCCCACTATGATTCGGAGGTTCTTTTTGGTGAGGTTTAAGCAATCCTTTGTACGCATGGGTTCGTATCCCCCAAATCCCAGAGTTTACGAGTGGTATAAGCGATTTCAAGAAGGCCGTGAAAACGTGCAGGACAACAAACGCCCCGGACGCTCCGGCATATCATCAACCCGTGAAAATGTGGAAAAAGTGAAAGAAATTGTTATGAATGATCGCCAAATCACAATCAAAGAAGTCGCTGATGAAGTTGGCAAAGCGATTGGCTCATGTCATGAAATTTTTTCAAGTGTTCTGGGTATGAAGTTGCTCAGGCTTTACTAAATCAAGTCAACGACGATCCTGTATTACTGGGAACTAAGATTCAGTCCTCCCAGGGAGGGCATTCTGAAACGCCAAGACAGAAAAAGTGTCGACAAGTGCGATCGAACGTGAAGGTGATGCTCACTGTGTTCTCCGATTTTAATAGCATTCTGCATCAAGAATTCTTGTCACGAGGTCAAACGGCCAATAAGGAGTACTATCTTTAACGCTGTTTACGTGAAGCAATCCTAAAAAACGCCCGGATTTGCACCATGGTAATGCATCTGGTTATACTTGTTCGTTCGTGAATTTTTGGGCAAACACAATACTGTAATGATGCCTCAGCCTCCATATTCGCCCGACACGGCTCCGTCAAAAATATAGAGAACCTTAAAAGGCCATCGTTTTGCATTAAATGCATCACTGAAAGAGCTACAGGCTATTCCAAAGGTCGACTTTGTGTTTTGACGATTGGAAAATGAAGAATTATCCGGGGGACTGTCCCGGAGCCCCTTGCTTCCAATTTAGTTTCTAAAGTTGTACTCAGTGATGCTACGACTGCTGTGACAGATTCTGCAATAGCGGAAAAGGTGTCCGTTAACCCCTCCTGATCTACTATGGTTATCAGCCCTAACTCCCCTGAAACTTCTTCAATTACTGCAAACCTCAACTCTGAAAATATTTCTTGTGAGGGAGTTGTCCCTCCAACCTTGGAACCCGACTCTGTGGAGGTTCCTAACCCGGCTCTAAATACTTTCGTGGCACAGGTACGTGCTAGAGAGAGGGAAGTCCGACTTTTGTATGATGTTGGAACACAGAGTAAGAGTTATCCTGTCTTAGTTAAAAGAAAGAAGGTCGTTGAAACTACTCTTCTACACTTAAACTCACTTCAGCTATATAATATTCAGAATGTGGTTCACTTTGTTCAGGCCACATGGAGGAGCCTGGAAGTTGTCTTCAAGGATCCTTCAATAGCTAATAGTCTGGTCCGCGGAGTTTTAGAGCTTTTATTCCTTTTAGATGTGTCTACAGATATGGAGTTATCAGGAACATCGCCCTTTGTTAAAACATGGATACCATTGTCAAAGTTGAATCTTTGGTCAAAATAGTTAATGCCGGAAGATTATCCCGTAGAAGTCGTGAGCCCGGTGGTAACAGAGTGCCATCAACCACTGCAAAGTTGACCTTACTGGGAAACAATTACAAGATCACATCTTTTTTGCCTTCACAAGAAAGGAGGTCTCCTATTTTAAACTTGGAGTCCCCCAATATTTTAGGTGTGGTAGACCAGGCCACAAGTTCAGCAACGCTTGAAATTCCAGATGTTTTAACTGTGCTTTTGAAAACTGCTCTAGGATGTGCGAGATTAAAAGATGCTTATTATGTGAAGATAGCGCGCACAACGCCAGGGATAGACGATTCCCTAAGCGGGTAGAATACATCAACAATGTAGAAACAAGAAATCAATATTTTGAGAAATCAATCAAAAACATTACTGTTACAGAAGCAGCTCATGAGTCAAATAATTATTATTGCCCACTCCAAGGTTCAGACCGCTATAATAATGATTTTCTCTTCCTATCCAGTAAAGGGAGCTTAAGTATGAAAAGTACTACCCAGGACTCGAATAGGGTCGCTAGAGACCCTGTCAAATTAGGAGCGTCGTAAAGAAGAGAAGTCCTGGCACCACCGAGCATACTGCTCCCGCAAACTAGAAGAATATTGGCGCGGAATATGTATATGTATTTATGTTTGGAGGGACTCTCCTTGCCCCTTTATCCAAGTACAAAGCCACCGTAATGGGCTATGATCACATCCGCAAAGAGAGTTGCACCCATCGTGGAAAAATTGCGAGAGAAGCATCTTCGATGGGGTGGTCGTGTAATTCGCGTTGACAACAATTCACTCACAGTAAAAACGTGCATTCAGAATCTTGCATGGGCTAAAACCGATCTGGAAAACGTCCAGCGACGGATAGGGACCATGTCCAAATTCTGGATGCATCACCCGAATTCTGCGATGGAGCCAATGAACCTGCCTCGTAACAGGGCAGGGGTGTGGCTGACATTGCGGTACAGCATCACGTGCTTATTTTGACAGCGAATGTGGCTGTTTGTAAGACAGATTGCGGACTGACTCCACTCAACTTGAAGGATTAATCCTCCAGTCCTCTGAGTGGGATCAAGTCAGGTAAACACGTCGATGTCCTCTGGCAGCCAACACGAACTGCACATTTCAAACAGATGGACATGGCTGGAAAGCTCTTTGTTGGAGGGATTTATTTGTGCCATTCAGGACAGCGTGGTCGCCACCCGAGCATATAATAAACTCATAATGAAAAAGTGAATGGAGAACGATCAGTGCAGGATGTTTGGTTCAGTGTTAGAGCCTTTAGACTATCTCATTCCGGGCTGTAGTCTTATGACGCCCGTGCAATACGCAAACAGGCATAATGTTGAATGTAAGGTGATCCATCAAAACGGCTGGTCACGGGGACCAGTCCGATACTTGATAGTTTCTATCCTTCATAATAGCAACAATGAACGGAAATAAATGGAAAAGAAGGCGGATTACGAGCCACTGGTTCGTTTAATCAAAGAACTTTGCCGTCTCGAGAGGGTGGCTGTAGTTCCCATAACGTTGTCAACTACAGGTATTGTACCTAAATCCCTCAGGGCTTCCCTTGATGTCTTGGGACGATCACGTAGTTTGATTCAAACCATGCAAAATTACACCATTCTGCATATATGCTCGATGTTGCGGGGAGTTTCCAACAGATTTTCTCACTAACAAACCACTGGTCACCACCTCCAACGCCCCTTTATCTTTTAAGTAGGTAGAATCGTCAAAACCTAAATGCTTGGCACTTAGTGCTAGTATTAGGTAAAGTCCGGTATATGCTGAGATTGTGATAACTGAGACATAATAATAATAATATAGATATCGTTGGCGCAACAATCCAATTGGATCAGGACCTTGGAGTATGTTAAAGCACTTCATTCAAGGCCGTAACCGTACACTACAGGAATACGTCATCCTGTGGTCAGCATTGCGCTCATCCGAGATTATTATCCTGATTTGGCTGAGGTACTCATTCGCATTTGAGTCGAATGGTATGCTACATCCAGTCACGATAACACTTCTAGTATCAGTGAGATTTGAACCGCGACCTACCGTACGACAGCCTAGTGCTCTAATCACTAAGCTGTCAGGACATCACTTACTATGATTGGTCTAAACATTGAAGTCGACCAAAAGACCGACCGAAACCATGATGGCCTGATACGTTAGATGGTGATTTGAGATCCTTTTCACTCCACACACTGAAAGCGGTGCAATCAATCTAGATGAACAGACCACGCTTCTAAACGGGATAAAGACAAAAGACAACGAAACGAGGTATGCAGGTGTACCCTTCATCAAAACGTCACTGATCATTCCCTTTTTCCCCTCACTAAGATGATTGCAGATTTCCATCATTTGCGAATGAGAGGAAGTAACAATTTTACATCATTTTACTCATCCTTAACAATTAGAAGACGGTAAACATGTCACCATTAGGAAGTCTCTCCCGAACATCTAGTAGCTCATAGAATGCTCCTTAACCTGGACCGTTGTATCGCTAACAAAATTCAGAAGCGTTGCGGTAGTCGTCAACTAGAGACAACTTTTGGAAATTACCCCGCATTCACGCTGAAAGGAACTTGACCATTATTTTCACGAGAGCTGCTAAGGGAAGAAATAATATGTACTCGTATATGTATCTCATTCCTGAATAAAAAATATTACTTTCAAGCAGTGCACTGCAGGATAGACTGATGCGGAACATAGCTCCCTGAGGCCAACCTATCTCTCTCTAAGGATGAGTTGTCTCTCCTCTGGGACGGTGTGTGCCTTTTTCAGGGGCCCAGCCCCTTTTTTTTTTTTTTTTTTTTTATTTTTTTTTTTTTTTTTTTTTTTATGGATGGAGGTGGAAATCTTAGAAAGACGCTGCTGCGCCAGGTTGCAGCAGTGTGTGGGATTCACACCCACTAAAACCACCCCCACTCTTCCGCCCCTCCCCGCGGGACCACCGTGAAGTATTACCTCGCGGGGGAGGCTCTGGTTCGCTATACCAGCTCGTCCATGTCACGTCTCCGTCGCGCCGCCTTCCGAGCTCGATCCAACTCCAGGAGTTTTGCCTGCACCACGGCTACTGCCTCATTTACCGCCATCCAGTTTTCCTCCGACTTCAACATCTCTTCCACCAGGTTGGAGGGCTCGATGTCCGCCCCTAAGATGCTGTTCAACCTCCTTTTCTGCTGTAGAAATCTGGGACAATAGAACATAACGTGCTCCGGGTCCTCGAGTGTAGCACCGCATTCAGGACAGTTGGGAGACTCGTCCAACTCGAAGCGATGCAAGTACTTCCTATAGCCACCGTGTCCCGTAAGGAACTGTGTCAGGTGGTAATTCAATTCTCCGTGCTTTCGGTTGACCCATTTCTCGATGCACGGGATCAATGTATGGGTCCACCTGCCCTTGTCGGAGTTATCCCATCGTTGTTGCCACTTGCCACACAACTCTCTCCTGATGGCTTTTCGGAAATCCGCATTCACCTCGGCTGGATTTGCCTTCCGTTTTTCGTAGAGCCAGTGTGTCTCGCTCGCTAGAAGATCTATAGGGATCATTCCTGCGATAACACACACTGCCTCCGTCGACGCCGTCCTAAATGCGCTGCACACCCTTAGCGCAATTGGCCGGTATGCCGAACATATCTTCCTCCGGTTGACCGCGTGGTTCAACGCTCCCGCCCAGACAGGGGCCGCGTATAGCAGGATCGACCTCACCACTCCCGCGATGAGTAGCCTGCGACTATACTTCGGCCCTCCCACGTTAGGCATCATCCTTGCAAGGGATGAGCTGGCATTTGCTGCCTTTTCTCGCGCATAATCCAAGTGTCCCTTGAAACTCAGCTTGGCATCGATCATCACCCCCAGGTATTTGACAACCGATTTTGAGACGACCTCACGATTACCAACCCGGATGGTAACCGTGTTGTTCTTCCTACGGTTGGTAATGAGGACCGCCTCCGTCTTTTCGTCCGCCAGGTCCAGCTTGGCCATTCGTAACCATGACTTGATGGTATGAATGGCTTCATTTGCATAAAGCTCCACGTCCTCGGGATGCTTTGCAATTGCAATTACCGCCAAGTCGTCCGCAAAACCAATCAGCGTTGTCTCCTCCGGCACGCGAAGGCCAACCACTCCGTCGTACATTATGTTCCACAGCAGCGGTCCCAATACAGAACCTTGAAGCACACCTGCTGTCACAATGTACTCCTTCGGCCCGTCGTCCGTCTCGTACCAGAGAAGTCTATCCGAAAAGTAACTCTCGATGAGCCGAGCCAAGTAGCTAGGAACACCCAGTTTGGCCAAAACGCCCTTAATCCAGCCCCAGTTGGCTGAGTTAAAAGCATTCTTGACGTCCAGCGTCACCAGAGCACAGCATTTGCCCATGGCCATCGCATTTCGAGCCAATTCCACGACCTTTGCTACTGCATCGACCGTAGAACGGGCTCGCCGAAACCCATATTGCCGTTCTGAAAGACCACCCGCAAGCTCGATGAACGGGAGCAGCCTGTTGTATATCACCCTCTCCAACATCTTCCCCATGGTGTCTAAGAGACAAATAGGGCGATATGAAGAGGGCACGCCGGGTGGTTTTCGAGGCTTCGGTAGCAAGACCAGTTTCTGCCTCTTCCACTGGGCGGGAAACACTCCTTCCGCCATGCACGATTCGAATGTGCTTGCGAACCATCTTGGTCTGGCCTTGACCGCCACCTTCAGAGCCCTGTTCGGAATTCCGTCCAATCCCGGAGCCTTGCTGTCCCCAATACGTCTGCAGATTTCCCAAAGTTCCTCTTCGGTAACATCAGGGATCGAGAAGACGTCCTGCTGAGCTGCCAGTTGGGGTTCTCTTTCGTCCTGCTCCTGCTGCGGGAAAAGAGTTGCAATTATTTGCAACAAGAGCCGTGGGCATGTCACCTGAGGTGATTTTCGCCCGCGGATCTTCTTCATTACAATTTGGTAGGCTGTACCCCACGGATTCGTATTAGCCTCCATGCAGAGCTTCTGGTAGCATTCCCGCTTGCTTCTCCGAATGGCCTTCTTAAGGTTGCTTCGCAGATCCCTGTATTCTTCCTCACGCTCCTGGTGCTCCGGCCTTCCTCTTGTCCTGTGGGAAAGTCTCCTCGCTCGGAGACAAGAGGATCTCAAGGCAGCGATCTCCGTGTTCCACCAGTAGTTTGGCCTCTTGCCGTGGTGCAAACGTCGTCGTGGCATCGTAGGGTCGCATGCTTCGGTTACACGCTGAGACAGCTGTGTGACCCTTTCCACCGCTGTTCCATCCGGATCATGGGCTCCCTCCAATGCGGCCAGGAATATCTCCTCGTCGAAAGCTCCGATAGACCAGCCAACCGCCTTAGCCTTTCCACCTCCAGAGCGTCGTTGACTGCTTCCCCGGTTCCCAATGTGGAGGAAGATGGCCTGGTGGTCACTGTGGGTGTAGTGCTCACTCACTTGCCAAGCCATCCCCCTCACCAGTGAAGTGCTAACAAATGTCAGGTCAACGATCGAACCCGACCCTCTTCCTCGAAAGGTGGGCACGCATCCAACGTTGGCCAGCACGATGTCCAGCTCCGCAAATGACTCCAACAGAATTTGACCTCTGGTGTTCGTCGATCGGCTTCCCCAGTCCAGGGCCCACGCGTTGAAATCGCCCGCAATGATTTTAGGGCTGCGGTCTCTAGCATCCAACACCAGACTGTCTAACATCTCCTCATATTGTGCTAAGGTTGCACTAGGAGGAGCGTAGCAGCTGTAAATATGGACACCGTTGACCATCGTCCTTATAAAACCGGCTGCCGGGGGGGCCATGACTTCCTGAATGGCCTGTCTTCCGCACGCCCAGATTGCGGCGTTGCCAGACGCATCCACCGCCCAAGTCGCACCGCCGTAGTTTCTGTATGGCTCGCAAATAACTGCGACATCGACATTCGACTCTCGAATGGTTTGCGAGAGCAGGTCCTGAGCTGCCTCACAGTGATTGAGATTGATTTGTATCAATCTCATTTTCCTGTGCGGTTCAGCTCCCTCCTATATACCGGACATCTGCTGCTTCCCGCAATATGCCGGCCGTCCACGCCCTCTTTCCCACTACATAACATACACCGTGGATCTCCGGTGCAATCTTTGATGAGGTGGCCCTCTTCCCCACACTTCCTGCAACTCCTCGACCTATCATGCTGGCTAGTGCATGCCGCCGCAAAATGGCCGAAATCGAGGCATCTGAAGCATCTCTTTAGAGAGATTTGTTCTCTGAGCCTGCACACGACCCAGCCTACTCTTACCTTGCCCGCGGTAATCAACTTAATAGCTGATTCCGCCGGCAAACTAATAATAGCGGTCTGTGTGCCACCATATGCCTTCTTCATCCTTTTTATGGCACTCTGGTCTATATCGCCAAGGTTGAACTGCTGCTTTAGCGCAGCACAGATGTCCTCCCGTGAGGTGACTTCATCTAGGTCCTTGCACTCAACCACTATCTCCTGTTTCCGAGCTCTTACCTCAGCTTCCTCTCCAAGTACACTTTCCACCTTCCCGCGGAAGTTATCGGCCGACTTGTCGGCGGATTTACTTAACTCCAGCATCAGATCCCCTTTCTGTGTTCGCCTAATACGGCTCACATTATCCCCCAAATCCTTCAATTCCGGGTCTGACTTCACCTTTCGCAGGATGTCGGCATAGGACATATTTCCCTTCTTGGAAATAATTATTATTTCCGGGCGGAGCTTCTTTTTGTCCTTTTTCCTCTTGTTGCTCACCTTAGTCCATTGTTCGGGCCTCCGGGCGTTGGTTTCTTCCACTTTTGTAGGTGTTGTGGCTGCAATCGTGAGATTACCGACTTTCGCGGGTACTCTCGCCGACTCCGCCTTCTTTGGTGAAGAGGCTTTTTTCTTCTTCGGGGCTTGCTGTGGTCCAAGAGGCTCGCTGGTACCGTCTCTAGCCCGTTTTCCTGTCTTCCCGCCTGCTTTATCACGGGGAGGCGTCACCTGCGTTTCCCTTGTGACCTTGCCAACTGACGCTTGGGAATTCTTTTCTTCGAGTGCCCTGATATAAGACAATTTAATGCCTCTTATCAAGGCTCGAATATTTTGATGGATATTCCGCCTCTCCTTGATGAACTCACACAGTTCATTTATTCGTTCCCCAAGTGTAACGAACGCCATTCCGGTATGTTCTCGTTTGCTTTCGCGCCTTGCGCCACAAGGAATGATCTCGATTAAGGGACTATTCGTATTTCTTTCAGAGTCCCGCGACGAATCTCGACTACCAAAAAGAACCATTGTTCTCGGTGGTGATCTCCCAAGCTTCGAACTCCTCCTAAAGGGATCCGGTGTGGACCTAATTTCCAATCCACCATTATCTCTTGTAGCATTAGATGCCACAGTAGCCAAGTTTCCCACTACTGAGGCACTGCGGTCGTTGGATATCGACGGCCGGGAGCCCGCTTGCTCACTCCCAAAAACCGCCGGCACTGGGTTTCCGAAGCCCTGCACCGTAAAAAAACTACTTTTCTCCTCTTCCATATTTGGTTTAATTTCTGGGTGTCCTTCCCATAGCCAATTTTTATCCACGGGTGAGCGTTTACTTCCCACCTACCCGGCCTGCGCATAAGCATGCCCATACACGCACATCTCCGGATGCGTGCATATGCATGCCCATGACACATTCGCCGAGCATTCCCTTATCCGCACGAAGGGACGCGCCTGATGGGAGATTTGGCAACTCCACACAGGGCCCAGCCCCTCGTCTACCAAGACCGTTAGTGAGTGGTGATAGCCACACCCTGTACGAGGTGACCCTACTATTAACAAAACGCTACGGGTCTAGACTGGGGAGTCGAAAAACACCTCCCCCAATCCAGGGTGTCATGCGAACCGTGCCCATTGGATAGTTTGCAGTCGGGGGTAACTGACTGCATTCGAACGGAGCCTCACTGATACCTGGTCGCCTCCGTGAGTAAGTTAGACCTTACCGTGCTACGGGGGGCTATTGCACGGCGGACCTCTTGACCCCCATACTCGTGGGAATCAAATGAGAACAAAACTAGAAAAGAAAACAAAAACCAAAAAAGCGGGCGCCGTACCGCACCAAAACTGGTTAATCAGGCGGAGGCACGTCGTTACTGAGAGCCAGGTGACTACACCCAAGAAGGGAGAAGTTGGGACGTCAAGCAATGCATCCAAGGTGAGCATTGGTATACTGCGTGGACTACAGTCAACGAACACCACTGCTCAAAGAGCAGGGACCAGCTTTTGCACGTCTGAGATAAACATAACCGACGTCAGGAAGGAGGCAGGTCTCAGTGGCGCCGGGGTAAAATGGTACCTGTGCTATCTGAAAGAAGGCCTGAAACCAGAAGAGGCCCTTAAGAAGGCTCAGGACAGACCTAAGCCATCTCTACCGGAGCCGAGAAAGCGGGGAGCAGCGGAGATCAGCCCGCATGAAGGGAATGCTCCCAAAAAATCCAGACCTGAACCCAAGGAAGGAGAAAACCCGGCAGGTCAGGAGTGAAGGCAGGACCCAGGAAGCCCGCCATTAGCTACGCTAGTGCGGTCAAGGGCATTCGACTGGCCATACTGCCAAAAAGGTTTCCCGACCAAATACTCACTCGGGAGGAACAGGAAATCATTGAGGAACTTGTCGTCAAGCAGATGATCAAGGGTTGGACTTCGAAACTGGTGTTCACTGGGATACGCTTTCGACCATGCCTTTTACTGGTGGACTGCGCGACGAAAGACACTGCAGAATGGCTGAGAACCATAGTTCCTAGATTGCCAGGCTGGGAAGGGGTAGAACTGTCAACATGTGCTGGGGATGATATACCAGGAGCCCACATGGTGACAGTTTTTCTGCCAAAGGCCGCGGCAATAGAAACGGAAGACCTTATGAGACTCCTAATTGTTCAGAATGAATATCTCCATACTCGACCATGGAGAGTCTTCAGAAGCAAAGTGGAGAGCAAGGGTAAACTCCTCACGATCAGGGTAGATGACCGATCCCTGAAAGCAATTAAACGTCGGAGTTGTCACATCAACTACCGATTTGGCAACATACCCGTGTATGTGCACAGGGAAAAGCCAAGGAAAGAGACCTCGGAGGAGGCATCGGGTGAAAAACTTACCGAGGTCCCTGAAGAAGTCGCGGAAGCCATAGAGGCGGAAAGAACTGGATCAACCAGGGAAATATACCTGTTGCCCAGTGAAGAGCAGAAGCTGGACGACCTAGACCTAGGACTCCTAGGGCTCGGGGTGGATAGCGACGCGCAGGAAAGCGCCATGTCGGACGAGGAGGGTAACACTCCGACAGTGGAGAAGAGCTCCAAACAATAACGGAGCCAATGGCCAGCATTAAGATAGCCCAGATAAACCTCCACCACGCGAGAGCTGCATCTGCAGTGATTGCAAGGGCAAATTCCAAGGAGAACATTGGAATAGTGCTGGCTTAGGAGCCCTGGATGTACCGGGGGCAGATTCGCGGTCTACAAGTTGGAGACATGCAGGTAATTTGGGACTCCTCTTGTGAAAAACCAAGAGCTTGCATAATTCTCAAACGTAATTTAAAATACATATGTCTTTCAGAGTTCTTAACCGGGGAGCTTGTGGCTATCCAAGTCTCATTGGAAGCCGGGAGGAGCACTCGAGAGGCAGTTGTAGCATCGGGATACTTCCCAGGAGACGAGAGCCGGGCTCCACCGGAACAAGTCGCAAAGCTGACGGAGTATTGCGAGGAGAGGGCGTTACCACTTCATCTCGGCTGCGATGCCAACGCCCACCACGAAGTGTGGGGAAGCAGTGACACTAATCGTAGAGGTGAGTACCTTCTCGAATTTATTCTTAGTAATAAGTTAGAAATATACAACGTAGGGAACACTCCAACATTTGTGGCTAACACCAGACAGGGGGTACTAGATATAACTCTAGGAAATACCCTAATGAACGAGATGGTCAGGAATTGGAGGGTGTCGGATGAACCGTCAATGTCTGATCACAGGGTAATCAGATTCGACATTGAGAGTAACTCCTAAATAAAAAGAATAATAAGGGAATCCTACACAACGCACCTGAGCAACAACATTGCCCACCTTCAAGGGGACGGTGACATCAGAAGCGAACTGGAATTAGAAACGGTGGTGGAAAACCTCAACACAATCGTCATTGACGCATATGAGGCCAGCTGTCCGGCCGAGACAGTCAAGTCATCAAGGGATGTACCATGGTGGAACAAGAACCTAGCCAGAATGAGAACAGAGGTACGAAAACTCTTTAACCGGGCGAAACAAACCGGGGACTGGCGGAGGTATAAAAATGCACTGACTGCATATAGCAACGCGATCAGGGAAGTGAAATGGAACAGCTTCAGGGAATTCCGTGAAGGGATTGAACAGATCACAGAAGCAACCAGGCTGTACAAGGCTGTAGCCAAAGACGCTGGAATATCCTTTGTCCTTTGTGACGGGGGAGTATCCTTTGAAAAAGGAAGATGGGACATTCACCGAGAATGAGGAGGACAGGGTACACCTGCTTCTCAGAACTCATTTCCCGGGGTCCTACCCCACGGTGGCAGGCGACAACATTCTGCCTGACAACCCAACAACGAATAATAGGGGAGGAAGGAGAGCTGGAAACTATGAAGTATGCTCAGAAGCTAGGCTAAGATGGGCAGTGGGAACTTTTAAACAAATGAAATCTCCTGGAGTAGACGGCATTTTCCCAGAACTTACCCAGAGAGGCCTAGGAATTATCGTAGAGTCTCTTCTGAGGGTGGTAAAGGGGAGCATAGCACTGGGTTGCATACCAAGGGCATGGAAACGGGCAAAAGTGGTCTTTATTCCAAAAGCGGATAAAAATGATCTTTTTCACCCTAAATTTTTCAGACCAATCTGCCTAACATCGTTCGTACTCAAAACGGTGGAGAAGGACATAGACAACTATATTAGAACTAACGTTCTAAAGCGTAATCGGCTACATCACTGTCAACACGCTTACCGGACAGGACCGTCAACTGACTCTGCTCTGTATCAGCTGGCAGAGGTACTACGGGACGCCATAGAAACAAAAGAAATTGCACTCTGCGCGTTTTTGGATATCGAAGGACCATTCGACAACACATCGCGCACAGAGATACAGGATGCCCTGAGCAGCAAAGGAGTGCGAAACACCCCGGCATTCTGGATGGGCAAAATGCTAGAAAGCAGACAAATAGAGGTACAAACAGGTACAAATTCTATTATCATGAACACCGCTCAAGGCTGTCCACAGGGTCGAGTACTATCGCCGCTGATGTGGAATATGGTAGCGGATGAACTCCTGGACGTGTTAACTAATACTGGAATACAAGTCCAGGGCTACACGGACGACATTGTTCTAATCTGTAGGGGCAAATATGAAGATACCCTATGTGGTAGAATCCAAACAGGATTAAGGGTTACTAGTGCCTGGTGCAGGAAGGTGGGACTGCGGATCAACCCAACCAAAACCACCATAGTACCATTCACTAGGAGGCGTAAGCTGGATCACCTGAAAGCCATAACATTACATGATATGGAGGTGAAACGAGAAACAGAGGTCAAATATTAGGGAATCACGCTAGACCAAAAATTACTCTGGAAGACACATGTCGGAAACACTTGTCGGCTCTGATGACTTGCAGATCCATAGCAGGAAAAAAATGGAGTTGCAGCCCGAAGATACTACTTTGGATATATACTGCAATAGTAAGGCCAATGATTACCTATGGAGCGGTAATCTGAGCAGAAAGAACTCAACTCAGCACACAAGCCAGGGAATTACATAACTCTCCAAAGGCTGGCTTGCGTGTGTATCAGTGGGGCAATGAGGACATGCCCAACGGCATCCCTGGAGGTCCTTCTGGGATTACCCCCTCTCCATCTGCACATACAGATGCAGGCAAGGAGATGAATATTCAGGATGGCCGGTAGTATGAGTGAGGAGGGGAGCTGCCTAAATCGAAGGAAGATTGATATCCTTTCTAGGCGGTATCTCGAATTACTGGTACCAAAGGATAACATGAAAACGGAGTTTCACTTCGATAAGAAGTTTGAAACACGTTGGAGTAACAAGGCAGACTGGGAGAGCGTGGCTGCGAAATACGGCTTAAACCAGCAACTGATTACTTCGTACACTGACGGATCCCTTACAGCAGAGGGAGCGGATGGCGGTGTCATTGGTCCAAGAAAAATGTACTTTGACCCAATGGGCAAGTACACTAGCATATTCCAGGCGGAAATATACGTCATAGACAAATGTGCCTCCTTTAATCTGCAAAGGAACTCTAGGGGGCAGAACATAGCTATTCTCACTGATAGCCAAGCAGCGATCAAGGCACTTAGGTCCAACCAGGTGAACTCTGAACTGGTATGGGAATGCCTTGAGAGACTGAATACACTCGGCTCATCCAACAAGGTCTGGATACTTTGGGTCCCAGGCCATGCTGGGTTGGAAGGCAATGAGGCAGCCGATGAACTAGCCAAGAAGGGAGCAGGGATGCCTTTACCCGGGCCAGAACCCTTCTGTGGAATCGGAAACGGTTTCATGGCTATGAATCTATGAAACGAAGAGAAACGGTTGAGGGAACTATATTGGGCGGGCCTACCAGGGATGGAGCAGTCCAGGGTGCTTCTTGGGAGATACGAACCAATGCGTACAAAGGATTGCTTAAACCTCACCAAAAAGAACCTCCGAATCATAGAGGGAACTCTCATTGGTCATTGTCGACTGAACTATCACCTAGGGAAGCTGGGGATATCTACGGACACTGCCTGCAGGTTTTGTGAGGAGGAGGACGAAACCTCTATACACGTCCTGGGACAGTGTCCGGCACTTGTGCGAAGTAGGTCGAGGCATCTGGGAGAATACTTAATACCAGATGCAAGGTTTGAAGATATAGAAGTAGGGAACATACTAAAGTTCCTAACGGTTACAGGCCTGCTTGAGATACTATGATCAACAGGTACACAATAACCAGTAAAAGGGGCACAATAGTTCTCCAAGGACGCGGTGCGACTTTCCCTTAACAGAATAATAATAATAATAATGAAAAATCGGTCCGAAGGTCCTATAGCTTTAAAAAAATTAACGCCGTTTTTCATGTATATCTAGAGCTATATCGAAGAGGCCAATTGACTTACAATTCAAAAAAGTTGACTAAATATCAATCAAGAATCTGCTATTATTTGACATGACTTTGATTAATAAAATCAATAACTTAACAAGTTTTCATCCAAATCCGACTCAATTCAACTCAAAATCTATGAAAAAAAAGTGTTAACATCTACACAAATAATAGGAAGGATCTTGAGATGAATAGCTTTCAGCCTAGTAATAAGGAAGGAAAAGCAACTTTTATAGTGCTATAACACCATTTTCCCAATTATAGTGATTTAATGGAGCTTTATATTCTTATGCACTTTTTTCTTGACTATCTTTTTGTGCGTCATCAGAAACGAGTTAAGCAATAAAATGTTACTGGCATTTCGGTGAGAAAAAATGTCGGTTTTTGGAGTTAATTTATGTGAATTAAATATGAGAAAAGAACAGTAATAATTCGATAATGTATATCATTTGCAAATTTTCACCATTTTCCATTTCTTGTTTCTGCAATGCGTTCTGAATGTTGCTAGAAATATCACTCAATCTTTTCATGGTCCTACTCATAGCAAACTTTTTTTTTCGCACAACAGTTTGGTAGATACAACACCCAGGTTTGGATGGAGTTTAGATTACAAAGGCCCCGATAAGAACACTTAGATGAGTTATGTAGATGATTAGCATAATGCAGGTTTATTGATAGAAATCTTATTGCGTAGGTTGAAAAATATGAATGTGTTGACAAAATATGACGATAGTTTGCATAAACTTTCCATTATGCCAAAAATAGTGAGTAGAGGTGAATTTGAATTTAGCCTTGTGATATTTCGGCTGCTTTTCGTTTCCGTTTGAGGAATTTAATGAAATTCCAACTTCTGTGAGTTAATTGAGATATTTTGAGTCTATGAAACAAAAAAAAAACTAAACCCTCCTTGATTTATTGTGTAACTAATTTTGGTGGAGACGATCAAGGGTAAGGTAAAAACGTGACTTGTACTCGCTAGAAAGCATAAAACCTGAGAAATGCCTGCTGAACTAACACTTACAATTTGTGCCAGACCCTATCTGGAAAGTAACCCCGAGACAACGAAAACGGAGGAACGATTTCTTCATTCTTTTTCTGCAACCTCGGAAGAATGTTCGATCTCCTACAGGACTATGACCGATTCCGTAAATTATATAGTAACCAAATTAATGAATGATACCACTGTCATTTGGATGTAGATTAAATTCGTTTCAATAGTATCTGGTTCATGTTAAGCCCAGCATGTGAATAACACCGGATGAAGCAATATCAGACACTGCCTTGGGCACAGGACTGACAATGCCATGCCTAGGAGGACACCCAGTTGTGAACAACTGCTGTCTTCATACCGCCCACTACGCATGATTGATACTGCTGGGAAATTGCTCGAAAAGCTCATCAGAAATAGACTCGCTGAAGCGATACGCGTTGCCGGAGATTTATCTCCCCGGCAGTTTGGTTTTAGGGCAGGGAGATCGACAATTGATGCTGTCATGCAGATCGTGGACGCCGTCCGACGAGCAGAGGCACATAGCCGCCGAACTCCACGGGTGGTGCTCCTCGTAACGCTTGACGTCAGAAACGCCTTCAATTCCGTAAGATGGAAAGACATTCTAGGCACACTAGACAATACCTTCAACGTGCCGAACTATCTCTTACGGATTTTGAGGGACTATCTGAGGAACCGCTCCCTGCTCTATGAAACACTAGAGGGTCAAAGGTGGATGGAGGTCACGTCGGGGGTTGCACAGGGATCCATCCTAGGGCCGGATCTCTGGAACGCTACCTATGACAGTCTGCTTAAATTCGACATGCCAGAAGAGTCGCGCCTGGTCGGCTACGCAGATGATGTCGCAGCGCTTGTTGCTGGACGCACTGTCGAACAGGCACAAAGCAGACTCGACATATTGATGCGACGGGTAAGCGGATGGATGACTACTCTTGGTTTCAACCTTGAACTGGAAAAAACCGAAGTTGTCATCCTGACTAAGAAGAGAATTCCGACCCTGCGTCCCATATCGTTCGGCGAGTCGATAATCGAGTCAAAATCAGCGGTAAAGTACCTCGGGTTGACTCTTGACTCAAAGATGAGCTTTTCTGAGCAAATCCAAGCAGCAACAAACAAGGCTGCGGCTGCAGTTTCGGCGTTAAGTAGGCTAATGGCAAACATTGGGGGTCCTACGTCTAGTAGGCGACGTCTCCTGATGAGCTTAACGCAGTCTGCCCTGCTCTACGGTGCGAAGGTATGGGCTGCCGCTCTTAACAAGGAGATATATCGTAGACGCCTCGCGCAAATACAGAGACGGGGAGCTTTACGGGTGGCGTCTGTGTACCGCACAGTCTCTGAACCGGCCGTGATGGTGATCGCGGGAGTTATTCCCGTTGCCCTTCTTGCTAGGGAGCATCAGGCCATATACAAGCGCAAGGGGGATGAGCCAAGGGAGGTGGTTGCTCGCGAAGAACGCGACACACTCTAGACGAGTGGCAGCTCTCTTGGCAAAATGAAACTAGAGGCAGATGGACTGCGCGGCTCATCGGCAACTTATGTGCGTGGCTGAATCGGAAGCATGGTGAGACTGACTATTTCCTTACCCAATTTTTAAGTGGGCATGGAAATTTTCAGTCTTACCTGCACAAGATTGGAAAGGCGCGTTCTCCGCATTGTGTGTTTTGCAATGGAGTTGTGGACGACGCCCACCACACTTTTTTTTCTTGTGGAAGGTAGGATGGGGTTCGTCAGCAGCTCTATTTAAACACAGGGGATCTCTCTCTAGACAACTTGGTGGAAGAGATGCTGAGGACTGCTGATAGCTGGAACCGTGTTGCCCATTACGTTCGGGCCCTTCTCGTCGCTAAGAAGATAGAACTCGACCGGTGGAGGAGCCGGATGGCAGCGGGTTCCTTGAACTGACAGTTCCCTTCCTCCTCTCCTCTCCCGTTGGTGAAAGGAATTCCCTGATTTGAAGGCTCCCAAAGCCGGGAGTGCGGGAGGGCTAGCCCGAAGTAATGTGTCAAACAGTTCCAGGCTAGTTCTCTGATGACTGGGAGGGGTTTAGTTGGTAGTCCGCCAGTGTGCTGTTGCGGGAGTCCAACACTGTGTGCGTAAATGCATTCACCTACCCTACCCCACAAAAAAAAAAAAACTGCTAAACTAGTAGATTGCAAAATTTGCCGAGCTCCGGAAGGAATGTCAAAAGCTAGGAGTGAGTAGCGTACACCGATAAATCTAAAAAATTCTTGGACAAGCAGGAAAGCTACAAGTTTTAATTATTCAAAAGAGGTTGCTTTCCATGAGCTATACTGACATTAACAGATTGAATCGCAACCCTCTAGGTTAAACGATTCTAGAGGCAGCTGTGTTGCATAGCCCATTGGATACTTGTGTCCGGGACTGAACCGATAATATGGTGGAGTTTATTATTTTCTTACCCACCCCTTAAACTGTTACGGAGGTTTTAGTGCCACCTGTATAAGGTTCTTATTCTTGCACTCAAGCTTCAGCGCAACCAGCAACGGGACTCGATGGCAAAGCGTCCTTTACACGAAGAAAAAATCCCTTCCACCAACCGGAGGTAAGAGGGCGAAGAAAGTGGAGGTTTATTTTATTACGATCTCTTATTAGTAGAAGGAATTGCCTGACTTAAGGGCTCCTTAAGGGGGGGAGCGGGAGGTCCATCCGGAAGTAATATGCCAAACCGTTCTCAATCCGCAAAGATCATCACGAGCCGCATGCCGCACATCCCAGCTATGACTGAAACAGGCTTCACCAAATACCCAGGAATTCTGCAAGGAACCCATGTTCGAGTTGGTGATCTGAGGGATGCTCTGCTATCCGAATTCCTGCGTCGTGTGCAACTGGTAGTGAAATCGTATCTCCTGGGGAAGAATCAAATAGGCGCATTGTATATATTCACTATCACTTCACTGGCTTATAATAAAAATAATTGTTGGCGCAAAAATCCAAGTGGACCAGGGCCTTAAAGTGTGTTAGAGTACTTCACTCAAGACCGTAACGGTACACTACACGATAGTCTGAAGAAGCCAATATGGTCAGCATTGCGCTCGCCCGAGATTATTAACCTGATCTGACTCAGGTACTCATTTACAACTAAGTTGACTGGTATCCAACGTCAAATCATGATACAAATTTCACTGCAACCAGTGAGATTTCAACTGTGACCTTCCGTACGGCAACCTTGTGCTCACTAAGCTCTCTGGACACCTGCATAATCCCCCCCCCCCCCCGCCCCCAACTATTAAACTTCTCAAAACCCTAATATCCGTTAAAATATTTTCAATTCTAATATACAAACTTTCCAATATTTCAAATTGATCATTAACCTTTTCGTTTTGTTGTTGTTTTCACCATGCATAGCATGGCTCACCCATACACCTAATCATGGCGATTTTGGATTTTGGGGACGCCATTGTAACTTCTGAAGTTTTATTAATCTGCAGACTTCAGTGTCGTCAAATATTTCATACAATTCATGGTTGTTTCTGATTCACCATTGGTCATCCTTTGGTTTGGCTCCTATTATTCGTCTCACGACCCTTCTCTCGAAGATATTGAATTTTCCACAAGTTTGTGTTCGGGTCCATGTTTCACACCTGTAGCATAATAGAGGTTCTATTATAATTTTGTATACTCGGACCTTTGTTTTGTATGCAGCTGGCTTTTAAAATCAGTGGGACCGAAGAGAAGGATCTATTTGTTTTCATTAATTCCCAGACCAACTTCATTTGCTTTTTTATTAAAGTTTATAAAAATCTCCTTTGCTAATGTGCGAGGTCGCGCATTGATATTTATATTGTCCACATATGCGATGATTTGACAGAATTTCTAGAGCAATGTGCCTTCTGTGTTCACAGGCAACTTTCGTATAACCTTCTCCAGTGCCGGATTGAATAATAGAGGTGCCAGCTCATTTCCTTAATTTAAACTGACATTTGTCAACACGGTCTCAGATTGAATTTAAATAAAACTGAATTTTTGACGACCGATCCCCATGAAACAGGCACAATCACTGTCAGCGGCAGTAATCTGCCCAGAACTGAGCGATTTAAATACCTCGGGGCCAATGGAGAACTGCGTTATGAAATTGCTTCACGCATTAACGCAACCTGAATGAAGTGGCGTTCCACAACTGGTGTTCTTTGTGATCGACGTATCAACGAACGTCTCAAATCTAAAATTTACCGCAATGTCGTCCGTCCAATCCCTCTCTATGGTTATGAGTGTTGGCCGACTATAAAAGACAATGAACGGCGTCTTGCGCTAATGTCCAACGAAGATGCTACGTTGGACTTGTGGCGGCACACGTTTAGATCACATTCGAAATGAGGATATCTGCAATCGTTATGGGATTGCACCGATCGTGGAAAAGTTGCGAGAGAGGCGTCTTCGATGGTATGGTCACGCAATTCGTGCAAACGAGAATTCACTTGCAAAGATTGGTCTGAACATCGAAGTCGATGGTAAACGACCAAAAGGCAGACCTAAGCAACGGTGGCTTGATACGCTGGATGGGGATTTGAAAGCCTCGAGATTGCACCCAGATCAGGCATTCGATAGAGCCAAATGGCGAAGCCGATCACGACGAGCCGACCCCGCTTGTGAACGGGACAAAGGCTGAAGAAAAAGAAGAAGAAGAAGAAGAAACTGACATTTGTCTCGAAAGCATCTGCCATATACCTGCTTGAAGTCCTCAGCATTTGCTAGCACTTGTTGCATCAATAATCGATCTTCCAATCCGAAACCTTCCTTGCTATTTACCAATCATGATACTAACGTACAGTCTTACTCTTCCCACTAGATTTTTAATCGAGATTTTAGAGTAAGTATAAATAGTGAGATACCTCCGTACCGTACCCTTTTTATGGATAGGGCATATCACAAGCTGCCCATCCTGTCTTTGTACATGATGTTTGATTTGGTGGATATAGGCCCATCGCTCTAAACTTTCAATCTGGAGGGCCAGGTCAATTGAGTTAGACCTCTTGACGATGGATTACAGGTAGGATGTAGTATGACGAAGTTATCCCAAATAAACTGGGCGTCCACCTGTACTCTTTTCTCTTTTACTGAGGATTGTACTAAATACGTTGCCTCAAACCTTGCTGCTTTAGCTGTACTTGGGACCAGCATAACATGGCATAGCGGAGCTATCCTCAAAAGCCGAGTATGTGGTGGGAGTAAAATTGGAGAACATTACACTGGAAGGTGGGGGAATGCATCCGTTGGGTTTATAGTGTGACTTGCTGGAGAGTGCTGTTAGTAATTCGCTTAGTTTAGTGGGGGGAGTTGCAGCTCCTAGCACTCAGACTTTTGTTTGGCCCATTGCACTATCCCCGGAGATCGCCTATTCACCGGCCTCTCGCCGACGGCGTTCGCAGGGTTTCGCTAATCTGAAGACATTCTACATAGACAGAGAATGTGCAGACTCTTCGCTGAAGAAAACCTTACCAAGGTATCTTCGTCTGAGGACGATGCTGCTAGGCTCGGCATACCCTACAACTCGCATTGCCGAAGCTGCGGAGAAGGAAGGGAAACCCTCATGCACTTTCTCTGCGTTTGCCCAGCTCTGGCAAGAGTCAGGCTGCGGACACTGGGTAAACCATTCTTTGGGGACCTCAGAGAGATTTCTAGCTGCAGGGTCGGAGAGCTGCTTTCCTTCGTGAATGCTACGGGCTGGCTCTGAAGATCCGCTTTTTACTTGATCAATTGATATAGTCTGCACTTGCACAGCACTTATTGTTAAGGTAATAAAACTGAAACACAATTTCATTGAATAATTTGAATTAAGAGATTGCAGACTCCTCTAAGGAGTGAATAGTAGAAAAAGTTAGAGATATCGGCATCTACTTCCGGCCGGATTATCCAAATTCCTTATCAACTACCTCCTACCTGAATATTTGGTTCGTGGTTAGTTCCAACTCCAAGGAAAGCGCACCACTAAATGATCATTCAAGTCAAAGTTCTGAAGCGAAAATTAAAGCCCCTTTGGGAATCATATATGTTTTTCCCAGGGTGCAGGTGACTGAAGGCACGAAGTACACTCAACTATCTCTGTTCACCTCTCTTTATCATCATTAATAGTCGCCGACTATTGTAACATCGATTCAAGTACAGCATCTGGAACCAGATTTATGTATATATCTATGAGGTTGTTTCATGGGACCATTGATGCGTTGTGGAATGGTGATCACCCAAGGCTGAATTGACAGCAATATTAGCAAACAAATTACTTTCACCTTCCCAAAGATACTTTACGTCTATATGCACACAGCCATAATAAAATACGATCGCCAACATCGGTTACTCCTATAAATGCTAACATTTTATTTAGCTAGAATGTGAGTTCTCGTACGCTTAATGCGGGACAACATTGACTAGAAAAGATATGGACCAATGGCTGACCGCCGATGAATCATTATATTTCTAAAAGATGGTACCACTCTTAGTCAATTTTATTACTTTTCAACTGCCGATTTTTAGTTTGGTTTCATGTTTTCCATCAGGTTCGGGATAACCATTTGACATTTTCATAAGCTCCTTTGCAATGTACCGTCCAATTACATATTTTCCTTCTTACAAGGACTAAGTCAAGATCCTGCCCACCCCAGCCATCGATTTTACGAAGGCCCTCAGTGAACTTAAAATCCCGGTCTATGTAACCCGCTTGATGTACCCTGTCTCCTCCTGACTTTTGAGATGGTTTTAAAGGTTCATCACGCGTGTAAAGGTGGATTGCCTTGCGCCGAACATCTTAAGCTACCAATGTTTTGAAGGTTGAGTTTCCGGTCCTATGAATAGAGTGAAAAATGTGTTCGGATTTTGGCAGCCCCTTCAGGGGCTCCGTCGTGATTATGAAGGGTGGAGGCACTACTTAACAACCGCTCACTTCAATTGGCCAAGGCTCATCACTGTTAAGTCAATGAGGATCTAGTCGTTCCGATCGTTGCGATCGGGAAAGCCTCTAGGCCAGACAGGTGTGCATGCATACATATTTACTAAAGTTTTTACAGCGGAGAGGGGACCATGGTGCCACACTTGGCATTTCCTACAATTTGCATTGCCAAAGTCGAGACGACGAAGCAAGCATTTCAGTCCATCGCTTATGGTAGGATTCAAGCAATCCAAGAATGTAGCGAGAGGCTACCAAGATATAGATGAGATCACCATGAACATTAGGACACTTGGCCGTATGAAAGGAATCGGAGCTCCCGGAAGTACGGGAGAAACATCACAATATACCCCACACCGATATCTGCCTGCCAGCAAAGCCAGCCCTAATTTGGCGGTTAGCAGCAAAAGTACAAATAGGAGACCTATATTTCGACGAAGGGAGCAAGTACCACTAAAGAGGTGCTATACAGGCCCTTGAGTTCGGCAACATAGTAAAAACTGGCATGTTGTCATGGGTAGCCAAATATACCAGAACAACAATGGTATTCTTTGAACCAAAGAGGGCTAGCAATGTTATGCGCTCGAATAATTCTCTACTCCACATTTTCCTGTCATTAAAAAGGTCATCCATATTAATAAAGCATGCTCTCCAGCAGGCAACCCGAACACCGGTTGTGCAAAAAAATCGCAATGTTGCTGGGCAGATGCTTTCGGAGAAGTCAATGTTATCAGAGGCTCAGAGAAAAACCAACATAAACTCTTGAGATTGGGTATAGAGGTTGATAATGAAAAGGCTACAAACCAATGAACTTACTGCACTTTCTCAAAGAAATTATTGTCCCTCCTCCCCACAAAAAAAAGGGAAATATAAACAGTAGTCATCTATAACAGACTGCTATCCCTCGTCGAAAATTTTGATGGCCTGTTAGAACGCCAATATGGATTTCTGCCCACTCACTCCGCTATGTACGCGACAGCCATGATGGTTAATATTGTAAGAAAAAAATAAGCCAGAATCTGTATCGTGATGGCGTTAGAGGTCTAAACCCCATTCAACTCCACCAAATTGAAGCAAATTAAGACACGTTATTGAAGTATATGTTCCTGCACCCTTGGCGAGTTTGGTTACCTCTTAGAGAAGACTCTCCGATAAGTGGTAGATAGGCGCCCCAGAAAGTCTGTCATCACAGCAGGAAGACTGTAGAGCTCAATACTGTGGAATGTATAATGAAGTGCATGTACTTTCCGCCCCAGAAAAGGCTATGATTGTTGATTAATCAGATAGCTTAACGGCGGTAGCTACAATTAAAACTATGAGAGTGGCTAAGTTCTGGCTGAAATGGACTGAACTGATCCTGGCTGATAAAAAACGGAAACGAATCAAAAAGTGAAAAACACTGCTAAATAGGTGGTCGGTACGAATGCGGTCGTCCTTACCTCAATTTCGATGTTCACGCGACTAGTATAGAACCACAAGCACAAAGAACAACAAGATTTTCGCTCCTCCGTAGAAACAAAAAGGCGCTGTGTATCACCGTCGTTAATCTTCTTCTTTTTCTTCAGCCTTTGTCCCTTTCACAAGCGGGGTCGGCTCGTCGTGATCGGCTTCGCCATTTGGCTCTATCGAATACCTTATCTGGGTACAATCTCGAGGCTTTCAAATCCCCATCCAGCGTATCAAGCCACCTTTGCTTAGGTCTGCCTTTTGGTCGTTTACCATCAACTTCAATGTTCAGACCAATCTTGGCAAGTGAATTCTCATTTGCACGAATTGCGTGACCATACCATCGCAACTTTTCCATGCCTCTCTCGCAACTTTTCCACGATCGGTGCAACCCCATAACGATCGCGGATATCCTCATTTCGGATGTGATCTAAACGTGTCACGCCACTAGTCCAACGTAGCATCTTCGTCTCCATTACCGCAAGACGTCGTTCATTGTCTTTTATGGTCGGCCAACACTCAGAACCATAGAGAGCGACTGGACGGACGACATTGCGGTAAATTTTAGATTTGAGACGTTCGTTGATACGTCGATCACAAAGGACACCAGTTGTGGAACGCCACTTCATCCAGGTTGCGTTAATGCGTGAAGCAATTTCATAACGCAGTTCTCCATTGGCTGATAGCGTTGACCCGAGGTATTTAAATCGCTCAGTTCTGGGCAGACAGTGATTGTGCCTATATCACTGTCGATAATGAATCCAAAGTACTGAATGCGATATTCCAAAAAAGCAAGTATTCCTGAATAGTCCCCCGATGAGCCTTGAACTTGCGGCTGTGAATATATTGAAGCACTACTTTTTATGCTCCTTGAGTTTTCGATTGACGATAGCGATGTTGACCTCCTCGATTGCGGCGCTTGGATCCAGAGATCAAGTCGTCGTTTTCTTTATTTTCATTTTTCAGGTTTGCAGATTTTGGTTTAAATCGTTATATTCAAGATCTGGTGCGGATCTGCGGATAGTGGCGCTCAAGGGACCCCCTCATTCTCGAGCCTGGCAAACACAGAGCCATGCAAGCACGTGTGGACCGATCGCTCCAATGGAGCTTCAGTATTTGCGGGCGAACCTTTCCCGGTCAATTTCGCCAACTTTTTAGGTTTTTGGGATAGCTGTTCCCTCTAGGTCGTCTTCGGCCACACAGGATGGTCGTTAGATCAACCCAATTTTGTACGTTTCATTACAACCTTCTACACTGTAGCTAAAGATACTAGGGCACTACAATTGTACCCAAAAATGTCCCACTTTTCAATACTAGCTAATAATAATAGTACCTAGATTTTCAGTTGGTGTAGTTGACAACGTTTGTCTTCCTGGTTCGTTTTCGTCTGTCACCATGTCACTATGGATAGGAACTAGGACACCGCACATCTAACCGATTGTGGTAGCTTCTTTCATATAAGCAATAAAATACAATCCAATTGTATAAATCTCGATATGTTGAAGTAAATATGAGATTAGGCCTCAAATCTCCGCCCAGGATTTGCAATATTGTGGTCTCCAGTGGAAGACATCCCCTAATCTACAAAAATATGTTATTTCTCATATCCGAAGTATAAATAATACGGTCGGGCAATTTCCGGAGGTGAAAAGGACAGTTAGTTTCGGCTGGTTTAGTTGAGTTTCCGCCGTTTGGCCCTAACAACGGTACTATCGACTGGTACGGCTCAGTATTCTAGTGGATACAAGACATACCTAAATAAGGAGTTCGGCACCCGATTTGTAAGGTCTCAGTCCGCAACTTGACCATCACCCCAACCCCATGAAACTCTCATTAGGGGGTCAAGGCTGAGAACATATGCTCCAGGAATTCCTCTGAGACATATGAACGCAGAGGTGTATCCCGGTTCTCATGGTACCAAAGAATCTCTGATGGACCTTTATGACTGCCATAAGCCATTTCAGATAAGTCCTCGTGCAGACTCGCGTCTGACGGTTCTAACTAGGTCAACGTGAATACAGGGTTTCCCAATGCTACCTTCTGGAGGATCTACAAGGCCCAAGGCCACTTGTATTCGCTTTTCTGATCAGATTTATTGATGACCATCTTTACACTCTCACACTTAGGTGGAAATACCAATTGCTTGAAAGCTGCGAAAATTATGATTGCCCCTTTCGAGTGAGAACTTGACTTTACATTTTTCCTCAACATGTTAATATTTGCTACTGTGCGTGTGTGTATGGTGTGGGAGTAGCTACAGCTTCTGAGCACTCAGGCCGTGTTGGCCCATTGTACTCGCCTCCCCCGTCTAACGGAACATTCCGGATGCGTTCACGTATCGCAGGATTTCCGTGAGTGGATGTGATGCTACCCGTCGCAATTGGAGAACATCGGCACGAAAGATCTGATGCCTGATGCGTCCATAGGCGGGGCATTCACATAGGAAATGCTCCTTGGATTCCGCTTCCTCTTTACAGGAGGGACACGTATCATCTTCGGTAATTCCTATTCTGAACATATGCCCAGCTAGTGAATTATGGCCTGTCAGAATGCCCACAATACACCTGCAAATTCTCCTGCTTTTCGACAGGATAAACTTTGCGGTACGTATGTTGGGTTCTGGCAGGAAAAGTTTGGTGTATCGAGCAGCATTAAGGCTCTGCCACCTGTCATTATGGGAAACTTGTTCCCAGTTTTTGAAAACAGATTTAGCCAATGCTACTGATACTCCAATTGCTGTCTCCGGTCCCGGCATAGGGGAGATTGACCCCTCTTTCGCTAAAGCGTCCAAGATTTCATTACCCTCTATGCCACAGTGACCAGTACCCAGAGTAGTTCCACCGTATTAAATCTAGACATAGAGTTCAAACGGTTTCTGTATTCCTGAACGATTTTCGAGGTGATCAAAGGACTGCCCAACGCCCTTAGTGCAGCTTGACTGTCACTGCAGATTGCGATGCGCCTGCCCTTCAACCGCTCGTCAATCACCCAGTTTGCCACCCTTAGGATCGCATAAACTTCGGCTTGAAAAACCGTTGCATATTTTTCTAAAGGAAAAGCCCACTTCTCGTTTTTATTCGAGAGGTAGACTCCGGCTCCAGAACCCTCTTCTGTTTTTGAGCCAGCATCGGTGTAGAAGACTTCCGTATATCCCGCCACGCATTCCTCTGGGTCTTCCCAGTCCTCTCTACGCTTCAGGGTAACTACATATCTTCTACCAAACATATGTATGGGGACACGAGAATCGGAAGGCATTGTAAGAACTGGATTCAGTCCTCCCAGTAACTCTTCCAATGCTCTGTGCCCCCCACATCCGTTGTTTTCCCATAGATCTAATCGAATTAGTCTATGAGCTGCTCTCATTGCAGTGCTTTGAATAAATATATCCAGGGGCTGCAAATTGAGTAGTGCATTCAGAGCTGCACCGGATGTCGTGCTCATGGCACCAGTGATACCCAGACAAACAGTTCTTTGCAGTGCGTCTAGTTTACGGTGAAAACCTTTTTGTCTCACCTTAACCCACCACACTACGGATGCATATACGAACATCGGCCTAATGATGGCAACGTATATCCACATTACCACATGAGGCCTGACTCCCCATGTCGAGACAAAGATCCGTCTGCACAGCCCATAAGCTGTCAGAGCTCGTTTCATCTTTACCTCTACATGTTCGTTCCAAAGAAGTTTTTTATCTAGAGTGACCCCCAGATATTTTACTTCTTCGGAGAGTTGAAGGGTAGTACCCCTCATCTCAGGGAGGCAAAGTCCATCCAGTTTTCTCCTTTTTGTGAATAAAACCATTGTGGTTTTATTTGGATTAACTGACAAACCATGTCTAAGACACCAGCTGTCTATCAAATCAACGGCACGCTGTATATTCCTACACACCGTTCCAAGATCCCGATCAACAGCAAGTACAGCCACGTCATCAGCATAAGCTTGAGCGTGTATTGGCAAATTTTGCAGTTCGCATAGCAGTGAGTCGATCAGCATACTCCACAGAAGCGGCGAAAGCACACCTCCTTGGGGGCAGCCCTTCGTTGCTTCCATAGTCAGGTAGCGATCGACCACTACCTCAGCGCACAGCAATCATTGCGTTAGTATAGCATGGATCCACTTAATTAAAGCATCATCAACACCATGCGCTCTGGCGGCATCACAAAGTTTTTGAAAAGGGGCACAGTCAAAAGCCCCTTCAATGTCCACGAACACCCCCATCGCGTACTCACCATTCAAAGTTGCATCCTCTATCTTTGTGACCAAAGAATGAAGAGCAGACTCACAGGACTTTCCACGTTGGTAAGCATGTTGGTTTTCACTAAGTGGGTGCGACCTAAGTGCGTTTCCACGAATGTGACGCTCCACCAGTCTCTCCAAACCTTTCAGCAAGAATGAAGTCAAGCTGATCTGTCTGAAGTTCTTTGGATTAGAATAGTCATCTTTCCCAGGTTTCGGTATGAAAACTAACTTAACCTGTTACCAAGAAGAAGGCACGTAGCCCAGAGCAAGACATCTACCCAGGAGTTCAAGCAGGTGTGAAGTTGCATTCGGAGGGGCATGGGGGGCCTGTGATAAGGATAGACAAAATTATCCAACGTGGAGAGCCGAACCGCGTACATCTAATCTTGGACCCTTCCCCACCCAACTACGACCGGACTATTTATTAGACCCTAGTCAGCCCCGCACAGAATATTTGCGGACTCCTGGGCCAAACCGCTCAGAATCCTTCTTGGATCCCAGCCAGACCCGGCCAAACCATTTTGGTCCTTCGAGCCATTTTTCCCCTTGGAACTCAGGATATCGTTTTAGACCCGCCCCACCAATCCCAGATATTCCAATATTCAGTGGGGATATCAGTCAATACGAACCATTCAAAAGCCTCTTTAACTCTGTATACGATGGTTCTGAAATCGGTTTTGCGGAGCGCTTAATGATGCTTCAGAGCAAGTTAAGAGGCGATGCAAAACGTGTAATCGACCATTTAGGGATATACGGAGAGAATTACCTACAAACATGGGTTCTTCTTGACCGAAGATAGAGTAATCGTCGGGCCTTAATAGGAAAGGAAATTCAGGCGTTAGTTGACTTACCTAAGATAAACCAAAGGGAGGCTAGATCGCTGGGAAGAGCATTGGATACCATGCGTTCCGCAGTTCAGAACCTACGGAAAGCAGGATTCAATGCAGATGAAGGTGTTCCATTCATTCCGTTCGTCCTGACGAGGAAAATGGATATGACAACTCGGAGGGAGTTCGACTTAACGTTACGAGATCCAAAAATGCCCGTTACGATAAACGACATCGACCAATTCCTAGAAAATAGATATGTGGTCATGTCCCCCGGTTGGGATGGTCTAAGTGGGATATCCAAGGCGGAGGATCTTGGGAATAAGAGAAAAACCCAGAAGGAGATAGCCTTGATCTCCAAGTCGGATGGTGAAAAGAGAAACTGGATTAAATGCTTCTTATATATGGGGAAGCACTTCACAGCCCAGTGTCCTCAATTCATTGAAAGTACCGACAAGGAGAAACCGCTCCGCCGTTATCATGTTTGCATTTACTGTCTCTCCCACAAATATATCAGGGGGGAAGCGTGCAATAAACGCAAGAATCTCCAATGGGAAATATGCAAAGGGCAACATCTTACTGCCATGCATCCGTGCAAAGGGGATAATCCGTCTTCTGCTGTTGATCATGTCAAAAATTCGACAGCATTGTCATGGTCCGGAACCGTTCTTCCAACAGCTGTCGTTAAGCTAGAGGCAAGAGAAGGACATGCCGTTCCAGTTCGGTGTTTGATCGATCAAGGCAGTCAAAGCAGCTATATAACCGAAGATCTAGTACAGAAGCTTCGGTTAAAAAAGAAAAAGACCAACATCGAAATTTCAGGGGTAGGTGGTGTATCAGCAGGGAAAGTGTCAGCGGTTGTGTGTCTCACCCTTAAATTGAACGATGGTTCCGAGGTCAGCACTAAAGCGCTAGTAGTCAGACGGGTAACTAAAGGTTCCCTTCCACAGGTACCGCCGCAAGTAAAGGCGTTGTTTCAAGGGAAGAAGTTGGCGGACCCCGGAACGGAACATGCATCTCATGTTCCAGTTTTATTGGGGTCTAGTATCCTTCCACAACTTTTCGTGAATGGAGTAGAAACCGTAGATAGTTTCCTGCTCCAGAACACGAAATTGGGATGGATTGTGTGTGGTCCGGCGGAATCTTCGGTATCGAAGTTCACCTCAACACATGTCACTGTCAAGGAATGGGAACAGGACTTAAGGGCTTTTTGGGATATGCCCCTAAGTAGAGATGAATCTAGTCGCATAGATGACGAAATTTGTGAGGATCTATTCGTAAAGGGTCATTACCGAAAGAATGATGGCCGATACGTGATACCGACCCCTTGGCGACAAGATAATATTAAACTGGGAAGCTCCTACCACAAGGCTGTGCAGCACTATCTCGGTCAGGAGAAAAGGTGGTTGAAAAACAAAGACCACAAGCTCAAATCGGATGAGTTTATGAAAGAATATTTTAATTTGGGCCACATGGCTGAAGTTCCAAAGGGTCATCAGTCTGACACTAGCGGCGAGGTATATTATATACCATATTTAAGCGTGGTTCGCCAAGAGGCCACTTCGACGAAATTGTGGAATGTCTTCAATGCTTCCAGTCCAACATCAAATGGTGTGAGCCTTAACGAGATGATCCATCCCGGTCCAAAGCTGCAAAACCATATTTTCGACATTCTCACTAGAATACGCAGGTTTGCGTATGTATACTCTAGTGACATTACTAAGATGTATCGGCAGATACTTTTGAGACCGGAGGATCAGATCAGGCTTAGGATTCTCTGGCGGGCAAAGCCTGAAGAACCGATAAGAGAGTTTTACTTGAAAACGGTGACCTACGGGTTAGACTGTGCACCCTTGCAAGCAATTCGAACGCTCCACCAGGTGGCAGACGACAATGCTCCTGATGAGGAAATCAACTGGATCATCAAGAACGCGTTCTATATGGATGATCTGTTGTACGGGGCGTCCAGTATAAAAGAAGCTCAAGAGGTCATCCGAAAAATCACAGAAACTCTAGGAAAAGGCAAACTTCCACTAACGAAGTGGGCGACGAATTGCCCTGAAGTTCTAAAATATATTGACGAAAGTCACCGAATTAGTTCATATGTTGAGGTTGATAAGGCAGATAAGGATCTTAAGATCCTTGGCCTACACTATAGTCCCAGGGATGACTGTTTCCTGTACAGTATCAAGCCAATTTTAAATGTTGGGTATACCAAACGAAGAGTGCTTAGTATAGCCGCTTCTATTTTCGATCCCATTGGTTGGCTGCTTCCAGTTGTAATGAAGCTGAGAATAGAAATTCAACGTCTATGGCAGGAAGGTTACGACATCATTGAGGAACCGTCCCGAAGGAAACTAGAAAATGTGTTCTCGTCCCTAGAATACGTGAATGAAATTCGGGTTCCACGTTGGAGTGGACACACCTCCAAGGATGAAGAGATGGAGCTAGTAAGCTTCAGCGATGCATCCGGTGATGGTTACGCCGCGGTCATCTATAGCCGACGCAAAATTGAGACGGGTTACATCGTGCGGTTGATCGCAGCCCTAGGGCGCATCACGCCTTTAAAAACACGATCGAGTATAAGTTCCAAAGCATGCACGATCCCCAAACTCGAGTTGGAAAGTGTAGTACTATTAACGGAATTGTTCAACGACGTCCGTAAAAACCTAGGGACTAGCCCAGTAAAGTTCACGGCGTATACCGATTGCGAGGTGGCTCTCTGCTGGATTCGGAGTCGGAGGGATATCGAAAACAAATTGGTTAAGCGACGAGTAGCCGCGATCCATAAGTATTTGTCACCCACAGATATCCACCACGTTAGGTCAAGCCATAACCCTGCAAATTGTGCATCTAGGGGCATGTGTCCCCGGAAATTTGTAGCTCACAAATTGTGGTTCCATGGACCGCAATTCTTGCAAGGGGAACTCCCTCGCACGAAGGTCGTCGGTTCTGGTGCTGAAACAGTGACTCATCTAGCAGAAGTTGCTTCCGAGCCTACGCCTGATCCAGATCTCATCTAGCGATTCTCAAGTTTACCTCGATTGATAAACACAATCGCGAGATGCCGTCGATGGAGATCGGGAACTTCCGGTACGTTCTCAGCTCAGGAGTTGAAGCAAGCGGAGTGGGCAATCGTCAGGTATAAACAAAAACTACTCTTCGGGAGGCAAATTTTCAGAATTCAGAAGGGATTGAATATCGAGAAAAACCATTGGCTGTCCACGTTAAACCCTTTTGTCGATCAGGTATCTGGGGTTCTCCGAGTGGGAGGAAGGTCAGAGCAGGCGCTCATCCCGTTTGAGCAGAAACACCCTATAATTCTCGGGAAGTGTCACCTAGCTGACCTCATAATTCAACATGTTCATAAATTTCACCAACATTGTGGGACAGAACTCACAATGGCTATCATCCGAGAAAGATATTACATTCCAGCGTTGCAACAGAGGGTGAAGAAGTGGATTAGGGAATGCGTTAGGTGCGTTCGAATGCGAAGAGCCACTATAATCCCGAAAATGGCAGACCTCCCTCCCGAGCGAATCAGGTCATCCGCTGTTTTTGAAAATGTGGGAACCGATCTGTGCGGACCATTTCAAATAAAAGCATCAAATTTACGGACCACAAAATCTATGAAGGTCTACATAGTGGTCTTCGTGTGTATGTCTACTAAAGCGATACATTTAGAGCTCTGTACGGATCTTACCACAAATGCATTTTTGGCTACGTTTCAAAGGTTCGTAAGCCGGCGAGGCCAGCCGAAAATGGTTCGCTCCGACAACGGCACAAACTTAGTAGGGGCTTCCAAAGTGCTCAGGGAAGCCTGGGGAAAGTTGACCAGTGAATGCGAGGAGAGGTTGGCTCAGCGTCAGATCGTATGGCATCACAACCCCCCAAGAGCCAGCCACTACGGAGGGCTGTTTGAGGCAGCAGTGGGGAGTCTAAAACGCTACATAAAGCGGATGCCTTCAATTTCCAACCTGACATATGAAAATTTTCAAACTGCCGTCTGCACATGGGAAGCAATATTAAACAGCCGACCATTGTATCCGCTGGCTGATAATAGTCATGACCTACAGGTGCTAACTCCTGCACATTTTATCATTCAAAGAAGCCTATTGTCGCCTCCGGCTGGGGAATGTCTAAATGAAAGTCTCCCAGCAACCAAAAAATGGCTCCAGATCCAGGAACTGCAGAAGCATTTCTGGGTCAAATTCGAGACTGACTATTTGGGGTATCTACAGAAGCGGTATAAATGGAAGGCCCCCGGTAGACAACTGAGGCCAGGTGAACTTGTTCTAATCAAAGAAAGTGGTCACAGGCCATTAGATTGGAAGACCAGGCGAGTGTTAGAACTTTTTCCAGATCCACAGGGCATCATCCGTCAAGTAAAACTAAAAACTGCTGGTAGGGACAATATACATCGTGCCGTGCATCAGCTCGTTCCCCTTCTCCCAGAAGAGGAAGCTGAGCCCTCTCAAACGCAGGAAGCAGATGATAATGCGTTAGAACCGGACAAGCTTCCACCTAACATTCCCTCCCGAACGCGAAGCGGAAAAGGATGGAAGCCGTGGTCTCTGGCGCAAGTGGCTACTCTGCTGTGTATATCCCTAATGCCCGCCACAGTGGTGTCCTGGGCAGTGGACCCGGTCTTGGAAACCAGAATTTTGGAATTGGGATTAGTGCAGGTAAAGGCATTTGACCTAAAATACACTATTGCAACCTCAGTAAACCTCACGCGTGATCTCGACATAATGTCGCAACAGTTGGAAAAGTTCCATAGGATATGTGAGCGGCAGATGGTGGAGGCAGTCCAAGAACATTGCAACGAGCTGAAACTTGCAAGTGAACTGCAAGTCGCTGATGTTAATCGACGGTTGACCGCTTCCTATAAGGTCAACCGAGTTAGGCGGGCCTTTGGTATCATCATCATCAACGGCGCAACAACCGGTATCCGGTCTAGGCCTGCCTTAATAAGGAACTCCAGACATCCCGGTTTTGCGCCGAGGTCCACCAATTCGATATCCCTAAAAGCTTGGTATAGCCTTTGGTATAGTCCCCATTATATCAAGTAGTTTATTGAAAACAGGTGCCAAGTATATCCCAGGTCTCTTAGCGGCGGGGACAGTAGCTTACCTTAGTTATCGAGACATAGCTATTCGCGAGGAAGTGAAAGCTCTTAGACATCAACAGACAAAAATCGCAGCGTTAACGTTAAACATCACGGACCTAGAGTACCATCAGGTGGAGAACCAGATAAATCAGCTAATGGAACAGCTGGTCCGTCGAGCCGGATATGAACCAGCGACCTATGCCGAAACAACATCCTCGAAAAATATCATCTCAGGGAGGCAAAGTCCATTCAGTTTTCTCCTTTTTGTGAAGCAAGACATCCTCGAAAGATATTTCTTAGAGGTCGCTCTAAATGCTCCATACCCTCCTTTAGCATTGCCGGATAGATGCCATCCATGCCAGGTGCTTTGAAATGTTCAAAGGACAGTATGGCAGCTCTCACCTTTTCATGGGTAACAACCGCTTTCGCAGTGTTCCAGTTCCCCTTGCAACACTTGCGTGTTGAAGGGGTTGCAAGAACCGTCAACTCTCCCCCTACCACTTCTCTCACCCGTTCTCCCGGGTGGTGTACTTCCAGGAGGGTCTGTACTGAGTCCAGTCTGGTGCTCGTGAAAGTACCGTCGGGCTTTCTAAGAGAATCCAACTTGGCTGACTCATGCCGTTTGAGGACTCTGCACAGCCTTGAAGTCTCCCTTTCGCTTTCCAGTTCCTCACAGTACGCTCTAAAAGAGTCTCGTTTCGAGCACCTCACGAGCCTCTTATATTCACATTGTGAGTTCCTGAAATTTAAACAGTCTTCGTTCTTGTTAGTTTTGCAAGCACGATTTAGAAGTCGCCTGGTTGATTTCCTGAGTTTTTGCAGTTCTCGGTTCCACCAAGGAACTGTTTTACCGCTTTGGCCTCGGGAAATAGGACAAGCCTCTTCATAACACTCTAAAAGTGTGTAGTTCAGAGTTTTCAATTCATCTTCCAGCACCAAAGGAGTCCTTAGTCGCCTAGGGAACTGTACTTTATTGCCAAGAAGTTCATTTCCTAGGGTTCCGTCTTTGCTACTGAGTTATGAGTAAACATCAGATACTTTTGAACTGCACACCCCTATCCAGGTTACTAGATGCAGATTCTTCTTTTTCAACATAAAGCTAAATAGAGGAAATATTCGAGCATTTGTTGTTACAATGTGAAGATTGGCTGAAAATGTCCTAATTAACTTAATGTTGCTATTCCTGTACAAGAAAGAAGAGCAACATCCGCCAAGGGAATCGAAATGTCCATCATTAAAATAAAGACCAGATAAAGAGCACATGAAAGGGATAAAAATCCTAGATATCTTAAAAGTATTTAATTTTAAAAATTAACCGCAAAGAACGAAGGACCATAAAAGACATTTGCCAAATTTTTCATCAGTTAATTCACCAGCAGATAACTCCTCAATACAGCATGATATGCACTTAATTATGTAGATTAATTCGGAACATAATGAATCATAAATACGCTAATCCTGATGAATAGTCATTAAAACAGTGAATATTTGCTTTTTGCATCTAAATTTGCATAGCCACCAGACGACTAATCAAATTTCGAGCCGGAAAAACGGAATCAGTGCATTAAAATTTGCATGAGTTTTCAGCTGGTCTTGAATAAGATACACGCCCTCAGAAAATAGATGTGAATATCTCATTAATAAATTTACCTACGGCATAATCTGAACGCTCTGATTCAGCTCAATTAATCCGAAATTTGGTTTAAACTTGACATTTTCACAAATATTTAGTGCGTTGGCCATTCACGTCAGTATTGGCAATGGGGCCGGTTTACCAGGCCTATAGGAAGAAGCTGTTCCGCCATCGGTGGTGGTTTTAATTAGTTTTTTTCAAAGATTCGAATTATGCAAACGTTCTTAAGAGGATCATGTTCGTATAATGTTTTGATGATAAACGAAAACTGGAAAAGCTGATCGTGATGGGGGCTATGCTTATTGGTAAGGGTGGCTTTCAGTATTTGATCTAGAAAGCGGATAGAATCATATCATTTGGAACACTATCGAACCGAAAACCGGCTTCATTTGAATAAACTATAATATTTAGATATGAGAGAGTAAAATCGATAGTTTTGCATACAGTGGTGGCCAACCGGACCGTCGCTTAGACTATCATTGAATTTGGCAAAGTCAAATCCACGCGGTATAAATAATCGTCGCCAACTCATCTTCGATACACTTCCCTTTGATCTCCTGACTAGTGAGGAAGCACAGAACAATGAAATTCGTTTTGGTAAGGATAAATTACGAATAGTGCGATCTAAATTGGAATTGAGCTGCTCTACCTGAAAAAAGTGGATATTATTTGAGTGTTATTAAATTGGATTTCTCCCGTTTCATCGTAGATTGGACTCGCCATTATTGGCGTTGCTACTGCCCAATTCGCAAAGGCTCCAGCTCTACTTCGTCTCCCAACCCTTAAGCCTTTCCGTGCTACCCCAGTCGTCTATAGACCAGTCTACTCACAAATCCGCACCGAAGATGGACAATACCGCCATACCGACGATGGTCAATACCGTCACACCAACGATGGACAATATGTTCCTGACGATTCTGGTCGCTATGTCCATGTCGATTCTGGATACGGCGGTGGATACGGACAATACACCGGTGACAACGGCAAATACATCCACCAAGATAACAAATACGTTCACCAAGAAGGACCACAAGGTGGATCAGGACCTGGATACGTCCATGCCGGAGGATTTGGTTCAGGATCATCCAAGGGTAAGTGGGACTTTTTATTTCGATCTTTCAAAACAATCAGTGACTTCGTTGAAAAGGATATCGACTATAAACAAAGCATGGAAAAATGTGTTTCTAAGCTCCTCTTTCTTCTGAAATTTTCCAGGAGTAGGTGCCTATGCTCCACAAATCAAGTATGGTCAAGGTGAAGGTGGCTGGAAAATCATCCGTCAAAATCATGAAAACTTCCCACCCTACCATTACTTGTACGAAACCGAAAACAAAATCTTGGCTGAAGAAACCGGAAACTACGAAAACTATGGAAGTGAAAGCCAAAAACTCCGTGCCTTCGGCTTCTACGAATACATCGGAGATGATGGTCAAAAATACCGTGTTGACTATACCGCTGATGAAGGTGGCTTCGTACCAAAGGTAGGTGTCAAATTGAATCGAATTCTTTCTTTTATATCCAAATCTTTTCGGAAAAGTATTTAATAAATTCTTTACGTCTTCATTTGCAGGGTGCCCATATTGCCGAAAATGTACAAAAGTCTGCCGAATATTTGGCCAAAACTGCCTAAGTTTTGAAATTTGACACTTCTACGAACTTTTTCCTAAAACTTCTTTGACCTCCTTAGCGTGATCTGTTTGAGCCATTTTACGGCTCAATCGTAACAAGAGACTTAAACATTCTTGTATTTGTAATGTTTATATAAAATAATAAACTATTGTAATATAAATTAATTAATTTATTTTCCTTATAAGTTTTGACAAGACGACGTTGGTCCACGAACGTAGAACTTCTCCGGTGGACGAAATTCAGATAAAAAATTCAATCCATTTCAGATAATGATTTTCAACTATAATTGGTGCTAAATTTTGTACTACTACGAAATTGTCTCAAATGTCGTCAAAATATGTAGACAAATCCCTGTCCAACCCCCCCCCCCCCCCCCCCCCCCCATCCACCAGTCTATGACCCGTGAACTATCTTAACACGATCACGAACATCTTCACCTTACAAAAATCGATAAAACCTCAGATACAACAAAATGACTTAATTCTTTTAGACGCATTAACATAATAGAAAAAAAATGTCAATCCTACAAATATTTGGGCAGATTATCCAATGAAACCAGAGGCTGAACAGGCTTTGATTTTGGCGGACATCATTGAAAGTTGCCTTGGTGACATTTAATTTGATGAAATGAAAACATTTGCCATCGTAATGTTACTACCAAAAATTGAATTGGTATATTTGAGGCATGAGAATAATCGGAAGAAGGTGTTTATTATAAACTATGTATAATTAAGCGATTGACCTTGATCTTAATAGGCCCAGACTGGGAAATGAAGTACGTGATCGATGGAGTTCAAGCGTTTGTGAAATATTACGTGTTAATTTTTGAATAGTATCTAATTAATTGTAATCTTCTTAACAAGTAGAAAATTCTGCGGAAACTCCATATACTCTGAAAGACAAGTATCATAATCTCCCGAATATATTTATTATTATTTCCCTAGACTCAATGGCCAAAACTCAGAGGAGGTCGGAGTTCAACTTCTAGTTGATCAACTCAATTCCACACTGCCTTGCTTTGGAAAATGAAAGAATTTAATTAAATCATTCAAATAAAGTAAAAAAAGAATACACTCAAAGCCTTCCCTGCTTGTCGTAAGAGGCGGCAAAAAGGGTTAGAAATTTGTTGGATTCCTACCTGCATATTTTTAAACTTTATTGCTACCGGAACATCAACAATACCTCCCATACGGCAACAACCTTTGGCTATCGAAAACGCCTCTGAAATGTAGGCACGCTCCTTGACAACGGTTGCGAGGATCCCCAGAATACTTGCTTCCTCCAAAATGAGGGGGAATCATAGCGATATAAACTAGACATTGTGGGCCTAAGGGGTCAAGCAGTGCACTGCAGGATAGACTGATGCGGAACATAACTCCCTGAGGCCAACCTATCTTTCTCTAAGGATGAGTTGTCTCTCCTCTGGGACGGTGTGTGCCTTTTCAGGGGCCAAGCCTCTCGTCTATCAAGACCGTTAGTGAGTGGTGATAGCCACACCCTGTACGAGGTGACCCTACTATTAACAAAACGCTACGGATCTAGACTGGAGAGTCGAAAAACATCTCCCCCAATCCGGGGTGTCATGCGAACCGTGCCCATTGGATAGTTTGCAGTCGGGGGTAACTGACTGTATTCGAACGGAGCCTCACTGATAGCTGGTCGCCTCAGTGAGTAAGTTAGACCTTACCGTGCTACGGGGGGCTATGGCACGGCGGACCTCTTAACCCCCATACTCGTGGGAATCAGATGAGCACAAAACAAGAAAAGAAAACGAAAACCAAACAAGCGGGGCCCCATACCGCACGAAAGCTGGTTAATCAGGCGAAGGCGCGTCTCCAAATTACTGAGAGGCAGGTGACTACACCCAAAAAGGGAGAAGTTGGGAGGTCAAGCAGTGGATTCAAGGTGAGCATTGGTATACTGCGTGGACTACAGCCAACGAACACCACTGCTCAAAGAGCAAGGACCAGCAAAAGCACGTCTGGGATAAACATAACAGACATCTGGAAGCAGACAGGTCTCAGTGGCGCCGGGGTTAAATGGTACCTGCGCTATCTGAAGGAAGGCCTGAAACCAGAAGAGACCCTTAAGAAGGCTCAGGACAGACCTAAGCCATCTCTACCGGAGCCGAGAAAGCGGGAATGCTCCCAAAAAATCCAGACTTGAACCCAAGGGAGGAGAAAACCTGGGCAGGTCAGGAGTGAAGGCAGGACCCAGGAAGCCCACCATTAGCTATGCTAGTGCGGTCAAGGGCATTCGACTGGCCATATTGCCAAAAAGGTTTCCCGAGCAAATATTCACTCGGGAGGAACAGGAAACCATTGAGGACCTTGTCGTCAAGCAGATGATCAAGGGTTGGACGTCGAAACTGGTGTTCACCGGGATACGCTTTCGACCAGGCCTTATACTGGTGGACTGCGCGACGGAAGACACCGCAGAATGGGTTAGAACCATAGTTCCTAGATTGCCAGGCTGAGAAGGGGTGGAACTGTCAACATGTGCTGGGGATGATATACCAGGAGCCCACATAGTGACAGTTTTTCTGCCAAAGGCCGCGGCAATAGAAACGGAAGACCTTATGAGACTCCTAATTGCTCAGAATGAAGATCTCCATACTCGACTATGGAGAGTCTTCAGAAGCAAGGTGGAGGAACAGGGTAAACTCCTCACGATCGGGGTAGATGGCCGATCCCTGGAAGCAATTAAACGTCGGAGTTGTCATATCAACTACCGATTTGGCAACATACCCGTGCATGTGCACAGGGAAAAGCCGAGGAAAGAGACTTCGGGGGAAGCATCGGGTGGAAAACTTACCGAGGTCCCTGAAGAAGTCGCGGAAGCCATAGAGGCGGAAAGAACGGGATGAACCAGGGAAATACACCTGCTGCTCAGTGAAGAGCAGAAGCTGGACCACCTAGACTTAGGACTCCTAGGGCTCGGGGTGGACAGCGACGCGCAGGAAAGCGCCATGTCGGAGGAGGAGGGTAACACTCCGACAGTGGAGAAGAACTCCAAACAATAACGGAGCCAATGGTCAGCACTAAGATAGCCTAGATAAACCTCCACCATGCGAGAGTTGCATCTGCAGTGATTGCAAGGGCAAATTCCAAGGAGAACATTGGAATAGTGCTGGCTCAGGAGCCCTGGGTGTATCGGAGGCAGATTCGCGGCCTGCAAGGAGGAAGCATGCAGGTAATTTGAGACTCCTCTTGTGAAAAACCAAGAGCTTGCATAATTGTTAAACGCAATTTAAAATACATATGTCTTTCAGAGTTCTTAACCGGGGACCTTGTGGCTATCCAAGTCTCATTGGAAGCCGGGAGGAGCACTCGAGAGGCAGTCGTGGCATCGGGATACTTTCCAGGAGACGAAATCCGGGCTCCACCGGAATAAGTCGCAAAATTGATGAAGTATTGCGAGAGGAGAGCGTTACCACTTCTTGTCGGCTGCGATGCCAACGCCCACCACGAAGTCTAGTGAAGCAGCGACACCAATCGTAGAGCTGAGTACCTTCTTGAATTTATTCTTAGCAATAAGTTAGAAATATACAACGTAGGGAATACTCCAACATTTGTGACCAGCACCAGACAGGAGATATTATATATAACTCCAGGAAATACCCTAATGAACGGAATGGTCAGGAATTGAACGGTGTCGGATGAACCCTCAATGTCTAATCACAGGATAATCAGATTCGACATTGAGGGTAACTCCGAAATAAAAAGAATAATAAGGAATCCCAAGAGAACAGATTGGGGATCCTACACAACGCACTTGAGCAACAACATTGCCCACCTTCCAGGGGGCGGTGATAATTAAAAAATTAGCAAAAGAGGTATGCTCAGAAGCTAGGCTAAGATGGGAACATTTAAATCAATGAAATCTCCCGGAGTAGATGGCATTTTCCCAGCACTTATCCAGAGAGGCCTAGGAATTATCTTATAGTCTCTTCTGAGAGTGGTAAGGGGGAGCATCGCACTGGGCTACATACCAAGGGCATAGAGACGGGCAAAAGTGGTCTTTATTCCGAAAACGGGTAAAAAGGATTCTTTTCACCCTAAATCTTTCAGACCAATCTGCCTAACATCGTTCGTACTCAAAACGGTGCAGAAGGACATAGACAACTATATTAGAACTAACGTTCTAAAGCGTAATCCCCTACATCACTGTCAACACGCTTACCGATCAGGAAGGTCAACTGAAACTGCTCTGTATCAGCTGACAGAGGTATTACGGGACGCCATAGAAACAAAAGAAATTGCACCGTGCGCGTTTTTGGATATCGAAGGAGCATTCGACAACACATCGCACAGAGAGATCCTGGATGCCCTGAGCCGCAAAGGAGTGGGAAACACCCTGGCACTCTGGATGGGCAAAATGCTAGAAAGCAGACAAATAGAGGTACAAACAGGTACAAATTCTATTATCATGAACAACACTCAAGGCTGTCCACAGGGTGGAGTACTATCGCCGCTGATGTGAAGTATGGTAGTGGATGAACCCCTGGACGTGTTAACTAATACTGGAATACAAGTCCAGGGCTACGCGGACGACATTGTTTTAATCTGTATGGGCAAATATGAAGATACCCTATGTGATAGAATCCAAACTGGATTAAGGGTTACTAGTGCCTGGTGCAGGAAGGTGAGACTGCGGATCAACCCAACCAAAACCACCATAGTACCATTTACTAGGAGGCGTAAGCTGGATCACCTGAAAGCCATAACATTACATGATATGGAGGTGAAACGAGAAACAGAGGTCAAATATTTGGGAATCACGCTAGACCAAAAATTACTCTGGAAGACACATGTCAGAAACACTTGTCGGAAAGCCACGAGGGCTCTGATGACTTGTAGATCCATAGCAGGGAAAAAATGGGGTTGCAGCCCGAAGATACTACTTTGGATATATACTGCAATAATAAGGCCAATGATTACCTATGGAGCGGTAATCTCGGCAGAAAGAACCCAACTCAGCACACAGGCCAGGGAGTTACATAAGCTCCAAAGGCTGGCTTGCGTGTGTATCAGTGGGGCAATGAGGACATGCCCAACAGCATCCCTGGAGGTCGTTCTGGGATTAACCCCTCTCCATCTGCACATACAGATGCAGGCAAGGAGATCAATAGTCAGGATGGCCGGTAGTATGAGTGAGGCGGAGAGCTGCCTAAATCGAAGGGAAGATTGATATCTTTTCTAGGCGGTATCCCGAATTACTGATACCGAGGGACAACATGACAACGAGGTTTCACTTCGATAAGAAGTTTGGAACACGTTGGAGTAACAAGGCAAACTGGGAGAGCGTGGCTGCAATATACGGCTTCAACCAAAAACTGATTACTTGGTACACTGACCGATTATTCACAGCAGAGGGAGCAGGTGCCGGTGCCATTGATCCAAGGAAAATGTACTTGGAGCCAATGGGCATGTACACTAGCATATTCCAGGCGGAAGTTTACCCCATAGACAAATGTACCTCCTTTAATCTGCAAAGGAACTACATGGGGCGGAACACAGTTATTCTCACCGATAGCCAAGCAGCGATCAAGGCACTTAGGTCCAATCAGGTAAACTCTAAACTGGTATGGGAATTCCTTGAGAGACTGAATACACTCGGCTCGTCCAACAAGGTTTGGATACTTTGGGTTCCAGGCCATGCTGGGTTGGAAGGCAACGAGGCAGCGGATGAACTAGCCAAGAAGGGAGCAGGAATGCCTTTACACGGGCCAGAACCCTTCTGTGGACTCGGAAACAGTTTGATGGCTATGAATCTAAGAAACGAAGAGAAACGGGTGGGGGAACAATATTGGGCGGGCCTACCGGGAATGGAACAGTCCAGGGTGCTTATTGGGGGATACGAACCCATGCGTACAAAGGATTGCTTAAACCTCATCAAAAAGAACCTCCGAATCATAGTGGGAATTCTTACTGGTCATTGTCGGCTGAACTATCACCTGGGGAAGCTAGGGATATCTACGAACACTGCCTGCAGGTTTTGTGAGGAGGAGGACGAAACCTCTATGCACGTCCTGGGACAGTGTCCGCCACTTGTGCAAAGTAGGTCGATACATCTGGGAGAACACTTAATACCATACTAAAGTTCCTAACGGTTACAGCCCTGCTTGAGATACTATGATCAATAGGTACACTATAACTAGTAAAAGGGGCACAATAGTTCTTCAAGGACGCGGTGCGACTTTCTCTTAACAGAATAATAATAATAATAGTAGTGGGCCTAAGCCAAGTAAAATGGTGTAGAGTACACCCTCTTACGGCAATGTAAGTTTGTTCTCTGGGAACCCAAGTGGCAGCAGACATGAATCTGGTGTCGTTTCTGGCGGCAACCGCAAGGCGCGCTCTTTTAACCTGGGAGCCAGTCTCTGAGAGACTTCTAACTGCAAGACTCCGGTCCACGTTAAAGAGCATCACAATTGTACAATGTTATGCACCAACGAAAACTTCCGATGTAGTGGAGAAGGATACTTTCTACGAGCAATTAAACGCGATTTAGAGGAGGCTTCCTAAAGGTGACATTGTGATCGTGATGGTTGATATGAATACCAAGGGGGGACCTGGGAACACCTTGCTCGGACATGCGGAAGCGTAGATTTGCCGAGCGTAATGATGATAGTAGAAGGTTCATTGATTTCTGCAACTTCCACCGCCTCGCCATTGTAAGCACATTATTCGAGCACAGAGCCTGCCAAAAGGTCAGTTGCGTTCCAATTGACCGACATCGTACGTGCAATTAGATCGACTCCTTCGCAGTCAGCAGTAAATTTAGGGGTTGTCGTTTGGATGTGCTTAACAAAAGAGGCGCTGATATTGATAGGGATCACCATCTGATGGTCGCTTACGTTGGCTTGCGTGTTGCGTCCACCACTTCTCGCAGGGTTGGGGAGCTGCAACCCCCTAAGTTCAACATCGACCGTTTGTACGAGCCAGCTGTTGATCGACAGTGGGAGAGCTGTCTTGCTGATCGAACGGAGTGCTGCGCTATGGATCGTTTCAGTGTTAACTCTCACGTGATTGTCAGAGAGGATCCTGGGCGGTGTTGTTATTCGAGCTCGGAGCACCATGCTAACGAGATACTGATCCGAGTCTATACTGGCTCCCCTATACGTTCTGGCACTCACAAAGGCTGAGAAGTGGCGCCGTTCATTCAACACGTAGTCCCATCTCGAGAGGCCCATGTTTGTTTTTGAACCGCTTTCCGCACAAACCAGGTACTCCCAACAACAATTGCGTGTGACACTGCTAATTGAACAATCCGCAGTTCGTTATCGATGGTATTCTCACGTAAGCTATGGTAGCCCAACAAAATTCCTGATATCATGGATTTGGAGTTTCAAAAAAAGTCAACTCACGATCTCTCATCGGATCACTCACAAACATTGCTTATAAAACTCTTACTGCAATGGCAGGAAAAGAAATGTTAAACTAGACTCAAGAGTTGCAATAACGCAAGCGAGAGCTTGGCCATGAACCCACTTCTTGGTGTCAAAACCAATAAAGTGTCAAAAAAATGTTACTTCTACATGTACTGAAATCCTGGAAATCCCGAAATCTTTTCCGGGAAACAGAAAAAGGAGATGTACATGAACATTCCAAAAAGGGGCACTCATCTTGAGTGTGACAATCAATGAGATATTTGCGTGCTTCCTGACGTCTTTGCTAAGATAATAGTTAAAATAATTGTGAAAAATTTCAAGGAGCATCTCGAAAGCTTCTTGGACAGAGGCTGGTTTCCACTCTGTGTCCTTCCGCATTGACACCCTTTGGATCATTGTGGAGCAGTACTTTTCATCTATTTCGAAAAGGGTTTTGACACCGTCAACAATAACTCTATCAGATGTTAAACGCACGCAAGAGCGAATCGCGGTGGCCATGACATCGAAAAACCATTTTTGACAGCGAAAATTGTTTTTCGGTGTCAGTGGAGAGTACAGAATGGAGGAGGTCCGGAAAACGCATTTTATTGTTCTAGTTAAAAGGAGTTCTGGCAATTGCTACCCGAAATCCAGCACCACGTCGCCTTACACTCGCCGGCCTCTTGAGCCCCCGCACTACCTGCATCATTATTTAATACCGCAATCGGTAAAAATCGTGGCAGCGAATTCTTTGTCGAGAGCATACCCATCTTAGGCGCGAGATTCCTGTGCAACTCTGGATTGCTAATGGATATTCATACCATAATAAATAAGTCCCTCATTGACCTCACAAGTTCCCTTAGATCATCAGAAAAAATCTCGTCCTGCTCACCCAGCACTCTTTCCATCGTTTCTGACAACGTTGCTGACGCGCGCATTTGCGCAGTTCTTCAAAAATACCGCAACATCACTACCGAACCCGTTGAGCATTATGTTCTTCATTATCTTTTCTAAGGTGCCTCCATTACCACCACAGAAGCTCGTAGTTGCGTGGAAAGAGTTCGAAGAAGTTCTTAAGCAGAGTATTTTCAGTTGGCCTTCGCCGCTTCACATGATCCCTAAATCCATGGCAAATGGAAACCTTGTGGCGACTACAGACGTCTAAATGCTCAGATGATTCCAGACCGATACCCTATCCCACTCACCGACGATTTTACGCACTCTATCGCAAACTGCCGTATTTTCTCGACCTTGGACTTAGTCAAGTCATACCATCAGATCCCTGTAGCTGCCGAAGAATTCTGAAAATGGCAATATGCACACCTATCGGACTCTTCGAATTCACTAGTATGACTTTTGGGCAACGTGACGCAAATCTTACAGAGATTTGTCCACTCGGCGCTACAAAAATTTTATTTCTGTTCAAGTCCGAGCATTTAGAACACCTCGATTCCTTCCTTGAGGCCGGTCTAGTATTTAACGTAGAAAAATGCAATTTCCTGCAATTACAGGTGAGGTTCCCCGGACAACTGATCACCCTTGAAGGCAACCAACCGGACCCGGTCATGGTGCAAGCGATTTCGAGCTTCACACTTCTGAAAACTGTTAATGATCTGATATGGTTCTTGGGCATGTTCAGCTTTCTTGCTCAAGCCCCGTTATTAATCAATCCTTAAAGCCTTTTTGTCTGGATCGAAAACCAACACCGTCTTATTGTGCGGTTCCTAGAGGTTGCCCGGGTGTCTGATACCAGCAAGCAACAGCTGGTGGATGCTGCACTTCTGGCATTCCATCAGCACCTCCTCACCAAAAAGTGAACCAATTTTGGCAGCAATTTAATCACTAGAAATATCGCGTAATTACAATTAGAAATTTAGGGAGTTTCCTATCCCCGGCCTAACATGCAGTATATATTGCGAGACCTCAGACAAGATACCAAGGTCATATATTCCGACCAATTTTCGAAACGGAATGGATTCCACGCTTTGGTGTGCCCGCAATTATAATCACCAGCTAGGGAATGTAGTTTGAGTCCGCCCTTTCCTTAGAGTTGGGCAGACCGGACAAGCATGTCCTATCTCCACTCCAATGGGATTTTCGAAAGGTGAAAAAGGATGCTGAAGGCCGCTATAATGGCCCACAGCGACCCTTTTTGATCGGAGGTCCTGCCATCCGTTCTACATGGCCTCCGAAGAGCCAATCGCGAAGAATTTGCAGCAAGTCCCGCTGAGCTGGTATATGGAGAGAGCTTGAGATTCCCCAGTGGCACTGTTCTCGACATCAGGTCGGGGTCTGTTGCCTCTGGTCAAGGACGCGAAAACCGTGACGGAAGTGCCCAGAGATATCCAGGGATTCAATTAAGACGGACGCCGCACGGAAGCCGCTGAAGGCACATTACGAGGACCCCTTCGAAGTCTTTGAGTGAAGCTGACACCATTATAGTCTCAAAGTCTCGGGCACAGTCAAACAGGTCTCCTTGGTCCGACTAAAGCCTTCGACCAGCAAGAAAGCGCAATCAGGAGAAGAAGCGCGCGATGCGTCGTTTTGATTTGCGGCAACCAAGCTGAGGGAGCCAACTGTGCCCACCCACCCAAAAGGGCCGATATGTGGGTCACTCAAAAAACACTTGCCACAAAATAGTGGAGGTGTACGTGCATTTCGCGAAGTTCTGGAAGGAATTGGAGCATATTTCCTGGTGGTTGTTACCCATAATGTGGTGAACGGCAACCATATATTCCACATGTGAATGTGACCGCGACTTTTTTGGTTTACTAACACCAACTCCATAGTAAAGCTTCCTAACATATGTAGACAATCATTTACTCTTAATTAAAATTTTCCACTGTTGCAGAAACCGCTGAAAAATCTTAACCTTTCAGCATCTGTCTTTGTTTCTGGGCTAACAGTCCTAGATTTCATTCTAAGCGTCTTCACACAGAGCACGCATGATCGACTTTGTTCTAAATACACGAATTCAAATTGGAGATCGAGATGAAAATCAGGTGGTAAAATTTCCATATTAAAATTTCATTATGAAGGCAATTCTTACGCAAAACTGTTGCTGTCTCCACGACATAAAAATCATAAATAAATATAAATTTTTATCATATTTTTTTCCCTTTAACGCCCCAAATACGTAAAGTGGTATCTTAGCATTTCGACTGGCTCCATTGTGTTCGGTTATGCGTAAATTTCCATTTCAAATGAATTGATTTGTCAAAAAAGTAAAGCAGAGAGAACAGGTTCCGTAAAGGCTGCACAAAAAGTAAAAATTCTTTTATTATAGAAAAATCTAGAATTCACGAAAGTTTATGCAATAGATTTGCATATTCTCAGTTTGGAGGTGTGCGGTATCATGTATCACTCAAATGATTCATCAAAAGGAAAGGTGCGAATTTCTCAAATCATTCTTTCTTGGGGGAGGGAAAAACTGGTTCATAAATTTTAGGAATGTAATTGATAGAACTACTTCCACTTGGGCAAGCTCATTTTGAATAGACAATAAAAGTTAAAAGGTAAATGTGAAAGGGGATCCATTAGCTGCATCTTTTAAGGAATATATCTTATGTGACGAGCCGGATCAATTTCGAGTATTCCCCATTAGACAGTTGAATTACTGGACAGTTGGTCAATAAAATGAAAGCTGGGAAATCCTAGACAATGGTCGATGACGAAATCCAAGTTGGTGGAAGGCCAAGAATGAAAGGCTTTGTAGTGCTCTTGGTATACGAAATATTGGGTGCACAGATCTTCGGTATATCAGATGTAACACCATCGTCAGAAGGATCATGCTGTATATTATTGCCTATATTGCGGCAAAATTTCCTGATACTAAGATGAACTTAAGGGGGGTTTTGCAGTAAATTACCAGAAATCATTGTGATCTACTACCTAGGCACCATATAGTGGCGCCCCTTGATTTTTTTGCAGATTTTTAGGTTGGGTAGTTTCTGAGAATGGGGCCATGAAAGAAATGATCACTTACTATCCCCCCCTCCCCCCCCCCCCCCCCCCCCCAACTCAAACCTTCCCAACAGATGTCAAAACTAAGACCGGTTTCGGAAAGGGCTAACCAGGACCTTTCATTTGATACCCCACATGACTATAATCGTTCAGGAAAAGTGTTACACCCCGTTTTGCATGTGTGAGAACCCCTCCCCCCCTTAGTCTCAACGTAGAAAGATGTTACTCACTGCATATCTGGGTGTTCACAGTTCCCACCTTCTTACCAAATTTTGTGTCAATCGGTATAGCCGTATAAAAGTGCGTGTGATAGACTAAAGATAGACATTGAACCGATTTTAATAAGGTAAGCAAACTCGTAACTTCATTAAGGGGGTAGTACAGTGTAGAGGTTAAAAAAAATCGATTTTTCTTAGTCGCGGGCATTCTGAGCGCTGAATTCAACATATTCTCGCCGCTACAGTCGTTTGTTTGCAAGCGCGCGTCGTTTGTTTTGATCTCTCTGCTTGTCACCTGGTCCGCTGCGAATTGGCTGGCACGCACTCGCTTCACTTGAGTAGGGGAGCCAAGGACGGGAACTTTCCGGCATGGTGGGGTTTTTACGCCTTTTATGAAGCAAAACCAACCGAACTAGGTTCCACGGCGGATGCTGTTATGGAGGTCGTGGATGCGGTTCATCAAGTCGAGGCAAATAGCCGCTGATCTTGACGCTTGATGTCAAATATGCCTTGAATTCCGTAAGATGAACAGATATCCTAGGCACATTAGAAAACTCATTCCGCGTACCAAGCTATCTCTCGCGGATGTTAGGGGATTATCTGAAAGACCACTCTATAAGATACCAGGGAATCACAGGAGGATGGAGATCACGTCGGGAGTTGCACAGGGATCGATCCTAGAGCCTGACCTCTAGGAGGCTTCCTACGAAAGTCTACAAAGACCCGATATGCCAGAAGAGTCGTATCTGGTCGATTATATAACGATGAGCGAAAACGCGCAAAGCAGACATAGTATATTGATGCGACGGGTAAGCAGATGGATGACCATCTTCACCAGAAAGGGAATCCTAACCCTGAGTCCCATATCGATAGGCCAGTTAACTATAGAGTCAAATACCTTGGTTTAATGCTCGACTCGAAGATTACCTTCTTCAGGCTTCTTCAAAACAGCAGTGAAGTATTGGCCTTGAGTAGCCTAATGACGAATGTCAAGAGCCCTATATCTACTAGGAGACGTGTTCTTATGGGAGCAACGCAGTCGTTCTACTCTGTGGCACGGAAGTAAAGGCTGATGCATTTGGTAAGGAGGTGCATCATAAGCACATAGCTCAAGTGCAGAGATGGAAGCTTTGCGAGTGACGGCTGCTTATCGCACTGTCCGTGACCCTCATGGGGATCGCGGGAGTGATCCTGTTGCCCTTCTTGTTAAGGAGCGGAAAGAGAGCTGGTTGCCCGTGAAGAACGTCAACGCATTCTTACCGAGTGACAGCTCTAATGGCGAAACGAGCCAAGAGGCAGGTTTTTCAGTCGTACCTACACATGATTGGAAAAGCGCGATCTCCTGATTGTGCGTTCTGCAATGGAGTGGTGGACTTCGCTGAACACACCTTTTTTTCTTGCGAAAAGTGAGACAGCTTTCGCCAGCAGCTTTATGCAGACACGGGGGAACTCTCCTCAGAGTAGATTGTCAGAGAGGCTGAGGAGTGCTGGCAGATGTTGTCATGTTGCACATTATATTCGTGAAGAAGATAGAGTTCGACCGGCGGAGGGACTGGATGGCAAAGGATTCACTGAACTGGCACTCCCGTTGGTGAAATAAATTCCATGACTTGAAGTGTGCCAAAGGCAGGAGAGCGGGAGGGTTAGCCGGAAGTAATGTGTCAAACAGTTCCACGCTAGCTCTCTGATGACAGAGAGGTGCTAAGTTGATCGCCCGACTGCGTACTGTTGCAGAAGCTCATTACTCCGTGCGTAAACACATTCCCTTATCCTACCCCCAAAAAATAAAAATCTATATGTTTGTCACAGCCATGAAGGTGTTCGAAAAGCTAGTCAAAAATCGATTCGGAAGCAACACGTGCTGCCGGGGAGTTATACCGAAGGTAGTTCGATTTTAGAACAGCGCGATCCACAGTGAATGTAGGTAAGGAAGTCTTGGATATAGTTCTTCAAGTTGAGACGGGGGGAGTGATCCTCCTAACGCAATATGTTCAATTCATAAGACAGAATGCTCTGGGTCCAAATTTGTTTCCAGGTACCAGGCTGCCTCTTGCCGATATTGAGGTATTTTATGAGAGATTACTCCCAGCTCTGCTCTTCTCTGCACCGTGGTGTTTATTGACAACTGTTTGGTGTTCTTTAGTGTTCTTTCGAAAACAGTTAGTTGTGGTAAGTGTCATAAAAAAGTGCAGTTCGTGATCTCTCAAGAACGTAGACTTGGATTTAAAATAAACCTTCAGTGCAGTTCAGAAGAATGCAAATCTGTTGAGATACCATCTTGTCCCTTTGTAAACAATGGTTATGAGGTCAACCTAAGACTGTGTTTTGATCTGAGGTTACTTGTGTTACTTTGTTTTGTGGAATTATGGACATGCACATGCCAATGGCCAAAAGTTGCTTCCATGAGCTAACTAAAAAGATGCGAAAAGTTTCTAGCGTAGTTGCAGATTGTTGTATGAACAAAGATGCTACAGAGGAAAAGGAGGAAACTGTACTCAGGCCAGGTTATAAGCTAGGAGGCATTGCAACTTCAATTAATGGATCCTGGATGAAGAGTAAATTTTCTTCTTTATTTGGTGTTGTAGCTGCTATAGGAGTGCTGACTGCAAAAGTGATAGACATTTCAGTGAGTAGCCTGTTTCGCAAAGCATGTGAAATTTGGCACGGAAGAAGATACCCATTGGCCTGAGTGCAATGCTATCTATGAAGGAAGCAGTGGAAGAATGGAGGTCAAAGGCATTCTTGAAATTTTCAAAAGATCAGTGGACTTGGGAGGTGTTCGCTGACAAAAAAAATTATCAAGCAATCTCTGAGGCTAAACCATATAGAGAAGAGCATCCTGATAAAAAAAAAAAGAATGTGTTAACCACGTTATCAAAAGAATGGGCTGCTCGAGACTTAGGAACATAGTAAAGCTTCACCCTTTTTTGAATGGGAAAGGCAAATTGACTGGAGCGCGAGTTTTCCAAATATTATGGAAATGCAATTAGAAGCAACCCTGTTGAGGTAGAATAAATGAGGAAGGCCATCATGGCTACCTATTACAATCGTCCTCCAACTGACAATGACCTTCAGCACTTTTACTGCCGGCAAGGTGGAACTTCACGGTGTGGCTGGCAGCAGGCTATGGCAAAAAATGAAGAATGGAAGCACCAGGATATCTTTTCTTCTTTTTCTTCAGCCTTTGTCCCGTTTACAAGCGGGGTCGGCTCGTCGTGATCGGCTTCGCCATTTGGCTCTATCGAATGCCTGATCTGGGTGCAATCTCGCGGCTTTCAAATCCCCATCCAGCGTATCAAGCCACCGTTGTTTAGGTCTGCCTTTTGGTCGGTTACCATCGACTTCGATGTTCAGACTAATCTTGGCAAGTGAATTCTCGTTTACACAAATTGCGTGACCATACCATCGAAGACGCCTCTCTCGCAACTTTTCCACGATCGGTGCAACCTCATATCGATCGCGGATATCCTCATTTCGGGTGTGATCTAAACGTGTGACGCCACTAGTCCAACGTAGCATCTTCGTCTCCATTACCGCAAGGCGCCGTTCATTGTCTTTTATGGTCGGCCAACACTCAGAACCATAGAGAGCGACTGGACGGACGACATTGCGGTAAATTTTAGATTTGAGACGTTCGTTGATACGTCGATCACAAAGGACACCAGTTGTGGAACGCCACTTCATCCAGGACAAGCACGAACCATCTATAAGGACCTAACAAGAGAAGAGTTGCTGACAAGATGTATAGCAGCCTCTAATCAAAATGCAAATGAAAGTTTCAACAGCATGGCAAAGTGGTAGTTGAAACTGCTTGTAATATTGTTGTCTCCCTGTTCAATGAACGGCACTTCACTCTCATGAAAATCATGGAAGAGTTAGGTGCTTCAGTGCAATTGAAAGGAAAAATGCGGAAAGGATTGCAGAGTCAGAAGCCCAAGCAGTAGCTGCAACAAAAGAAGCTAGGATCCCCCTTAGGAAAACCAGAAGAAGGGTCCAGGAGGAACCCATCGAAGAGGATGGAGTACTGTACGAACCGGGAATTGATTCAGACTGGTGAGCATCGTTTTATCCAAGTTTTCATAAAGAATTCTCTCTTTTTTTTTAAATTGAAATTTTTCAATAGTTATTTTTCACATTCTTTTTTTAAGCCGGGGACTTAAATAGGAGGTTCACACGTTAATTAGAAAGGTCCTGAGAACCAAGAATTTTTGTTTTTGGGTTTCAGACCGATCAGAAGGCTGCAATCGAGTCCGTCAGTGGAAGCCGAATTTTGACAGGCCAAACGGTTTTGTGATGTAAGGGGACTAGGGAGAAGCTAGAAAGGCTTTTTTTTAACTGAAGCCAAATCTGTGGCCAATAATTCTATTTAAACAATAAATACCTAACATGCCAATTTTAGCCTTGATTTACTTCCAAAAATAGACCTCATTTAGACCCTTCTACACTAGACTCCTCCGTATATTCCGTATATTTACACTAATACAGATTGTCGACCTCTTCGAATTTAAAAATTTTGTAATTTCTTTTATTTCACAAAATCATCACAAATCAGAAAAAAAATTCGAAAAAAATATTCACGAACTTGCTCTTGAGTAGAGCTTACCCATATTCCATATCTTCTGTTTCAAAGTTTGAATTTCGCGAAGCTGAGTTTAATAGAGGAGTAGGCTTAATCTATGTTTATTGATAAGCTGCCGAAGACTTTTGTCGGCCAGTGTACACTACATAAGCTAAAATTACATAAATTTGGGCGCACTTAATAATTTTTAAAATTTTTATGGATAGTGATATAATAACACACAAGTAGCGGAGGAAATATTTGATAGTAATTTTGCCTTTTTAAGGTTTTGTTTACAAAACAAAACCTTATTAAAATCGGTCCAATATCTGTCTGTCTGTCCGTCTTTTTTTCCCCCGACGGAAGCTTCAAAAGCTACCGCAAGCTGTGGGACTCTTACCCACTAAAATCACCTCCTTCTCCTTCCACTTTCCCCGCGGGACTCCCATTTGGTATTACGTCGCGGGGCTGGATCAGAATTTATTCTGCGCTCATGTTGATATTCTTGTTCCTCCCTCGTTCATTTTTTCGGATGACTTCTTCCTATCTAAGTTTCTTTCCGATGGCTGCTATCACTTTTTCAACTTCAGTCCATACCCCCTTGGCTTTCACCATAAGTTCCATGATAGTTTCGGGTGTAAAGTGCTCCCTGGTTGTACCTTCTAATGTAGCCCTTTGGGCTTCGAATCTGGGGCAGTAGAAAAAAACGTGTTCTGCGTCCTCTGGAATATTTGGGCACTTTGGGCAGTATGGCGAATCATCTAGCCCAAATCGATACAGATATGCTCGATAGCCTCCGTGTCCGCTCAAGAATTGAGTTAGGTCAAAACCTACTTCGCCGTGAGGTCGCTCGATCCATTTCCGGATATCCCGTATGATTTTGTGAGTTCAACAGCCTTTTTCTGACTCGTCCCACTTTTCTGGCCATTCCGCGACAGTTTTAGCTTGTGCGAACTGTCGCGGACGGGCAGGAGATTCTCCGGTGAGATACGTTCGATCGTAAGTCGTTGTATTTCTTTCGCCAGGATTTCAACCGGGACCATTCCTGTTATCACGCAAGCTGCTTCATTGGATATTGTTCTGTAAGCGCAACATGTTCGGAGTACACCTATGTAATACACAGCTCCAATCTTCTCTGATTTGTTATATTTTCCAGTGCATCTGCCCATACTGGGGCTGCATGCAGTAGGATCGAACTGACCACCCACGAAGTAAGGAGTCGACGGCTCGGCCTTGGACCACCTATATTTGGTAGCATCCTCGCAACCAGCGCTCCGATGTTATATGCCTTGGTTGCTGCACCCTCCACATGCAATCTGAAATTTAACCTCTGGTCAATCATTACACCTAAGTACTTAAGTGCAGACTTGGAATGACTTGTTTGGGTTCCTTCTTTGATCTTCATGGAAGTGGACTTTCTCCGCTTGGCAATAAGTACTACTTCCGTCTTATGCTCTGCGAGCTGTAGACCAGCATTCTCTAACCAGGATTTAATCTCATAGACTGCTTCATTTGCATAAAGCTCACTTCTTCGAGAAGGCGTGCAACAACCGTCACACCAATATCGTCTGCGAAACCAATGGAGGCCACACCAGCAGGAAGGTCTAACGTCAGTACCCCGTTATACATAATAATCCACAAGACTAGGACTAGGACAGACCCTTGTGGAATTCCGCATGTCGTTTGGTATGAATTCATTCTTCCATCTGATTCGCAGCACAGAATCCTATCGATTAGGAAGTCGGCAACGATACGCACCAGGTACTTCGTCACGCCTAAGTTGATAAGGGACTCAAGTACCTTGCTCCATCTAGCGGAATTGACGGCATTCTTCACATCAAGTGTAATCATTGCACAACATTTGCCCTCGTCAAGTGCGGTCTTAGCTGTGTTAGCTACTAGGACAAGTGCATCCGTTATAGACAGACCTCCCCTTTCGAAAACCGAATTATGATTTTCGCCATCCTTTTCGGCAATTCGAATTAATCGGTTATATATTACTCGTTCGAATAGTTTGCCAGTATTATTTAGGAGGCATATCGGCCTGTAGGACGAAGCTTCACCCAAAGGTTTGTTTGGCTTGGGGACTAGAATTATCATAATTGCTGCTTCTCCCATTGTATAGGAAACGCTCCTTCTTTAAGGCATGTGGTGAACGCCTTGGCAAACATATTTGGAGCTATTTTGACTGCTACATTGAGAGCTTTATTGGGGATGCTATCCAAGTCAGGTAATTTATTTCTAACCATTTTTTCCGCAGCTTCGAGGACCTCCTTTTTGCTTACCATGGGAACTTCGGCGGTGTCTATCTCGACAGTGGGAAGGTTAGCGTTATTCGCGGGGGGGTTGTCAAAAGTAATGATTTCTTTAACGGACCCATTTTCAGAAACTACTCAACCGAAAAATCTGAAAAAAATAATGAAGCTGCCTCTATATGGTGCCCAGGCTTCAAAATACTCTCCATATCGATATCCGTTCAAATTAAGTTAATAATAGTATATTACCATATTTTTGGGAAAATTGAGTAAAACCCCCCTTAAGTGTATCCCAGAGTTATAAAAATTGGTAGTAGTATAAAATATAATATGAAGCATAGTATTTCTAAGTTTAATCAAAATCACACTATTAGTAACAAAGTTACAGTAGCTCAAAGTTGACTTTACCGTGTAAATTTACTGCAACTGAATATCAATATCACACGAAAGTAGATCGTCAGACAAGCTATGCTATGTCCCTGTCAGGACACAGAGATTTTATTACGTGTCTTGACTCAGGAATCAACAAAACTAAAGTCACCCGGGATGAGTCCTTCAGGGTTTTACGTGGGTACCTGTCGTGGAAACTGAATCCCACGGTCTTCATAAGACATGGATGTGACCACAATCAGAGCCCCGCTGTGACAAACAACAACGGTACCAGTCTATGCCAAGTGCATGGCTCAGCATTCATACTGGTGGATGCAAGACCTACCTGAATCTCTACGGAACTAAGGAGTACGGCACCCACTACCCCGAGGCCCGTAGGTGTCTTCTCGCTTCAGCATAACCACAACCCCCATGAAGCTCCTTCCAGGGGGCCAACCGCAAATAACCGAGCTGTACTCACATACAACAGGAATTCTCCCGAAGTATGTGAGTCCAGGGGCTACCCCGGTTCCCATGGTACCAGTATACCTCTGGTAAGATTTCGTGACCAATTGCCACTTCAAATGAGTCCCCGTGCAGACTCGGGTCGGATCGTCCTGATTAGGCCTTTGCAACATTCACCTACTTCATCTCGGTCGGCAAGCCAAAGTGAATACAGCGTCTCTCGGTGTCACTACTATGGAGGTTCTCCTCGGCCACTTGGTTTTGGTTCAGCCGACAAGGTTGCCGCCCCGTCTTCCTCACCGCCACCACTGAGCACCACCCAGCCGGGGTAAACTACTCTAATAAAGACGTGTAGTCACGAGGCGGATTGATACCACCGATAGTTTCAATTCCAAAGGGGCTAATCTGCCAAACAACCTAATAAGGGAAGAGACTATACCACAAAAACTTTACGCATGCGGGATAGACGGGGAATGATCAGCTCTGAGCCGATTCTGACATCTACGCGACGACGGGCCCTGTCTTACCTCTTCAATTGCCAATTCAATAGATTGTGGGGAACCCTAGATAAATGGGAGGACTGACGCTCTCCTGTGGTGGTTAAAACAAAAACTAAATCAATTAATATCGATTATAGAATTATATCCTATCCCACGAAGAGGTCAAAAAATATTGGACTTTTAATTTTCCCTGTTGGGTTTTTATCAACAGAAGATATATCAATATATGGTGTATTGAATGTGCGGTTGCGGGTCACCGCATTAAAGTTTAAATATCAAATGCGGAGGACAATGTACGATTGAGGACTTGATGGTGTTCGGCAATAACTATTTGGTGGAGGAATTCCTCAAGCTGTGATATATGTATCTCACTTCACTTTTCTGTCCTTTTTTTCCTTTTCAGTTATTCCTTAGATAATTGGTTTCCCTTACTATATATGTATTTTTTTTCTAATCGCCTGAATCAAATGTCTTCATTAATGCAAAATCTTATCATTGTCCATCTAATCATGGTTGGATTAATATTCTTATCCATAAACTTATTTAGGTAAAAAAACTTGACTGACAGTTCCGTTCAGGGAAGAGGCAACCCATCAGACGCTGCCTCACCTCTGTCTTGCGAGCAGCGTGACTGAAAGTAGCGACAGGTGGTAATCGCTCCATTCATATATAATCGCAGACACGACATAAGTGCCAATTATATTGAAGTGAAGTCCTTCCTAAGGCGCGAGTTCCGATTTGTGAGGAATCTGATTGCGATTATTTGCACTGTGCTATCAGTTCAACATCCTCTGGACTCCTCCGATCCGGTGGTACTCCGAACACTGAAGCTCCAATGTCCGGTGTTCCTAGTATAGGGTTCCAAATGTCGCTGAAGAGAGCGTCCTATGGGCGTAAGAGGACAAGAAATAGAACTATCCTACAGTCAAATCAGAGGACACTAAATACTGTTTCTTACCTAACTTATCAATTCTTACTGTGTTAACATCTGACTCACTTGAAGCCACAACATCAACTCTCCGGTCCGACTTTTCCACTGCCAATCGATCAGCCGGCCCCCGTCCCGCTAATTTTCATTCCCGATCCCTGAACTTAATAGTGCATTTCAGGTCAGGAAATGGACCAGTGGTTGGATAGTTTTTAAAAAACAAAAAAATTTGTTTAACTAAAAATTGGATATAGTATTTAAATGAAGAACTGGATGGAAATTGTGAAATAAGGAAGGATAATTGCAAAAACTAAAGGGGTAGAAAAAATGTGAGTATAAGGAGACTATTACACATCATTGAATGCATTATTTGGCCAAATTAGCCCCGAGCCAAGCTAGTACAACAAGCACGTGTCGATGGTTCCTTCAATGGAGCTCCAGTATTTGCGGGCAGACTTTCACTGTTAATCCCACCAACTTTTTAAGTTTTCAGATAGCTTTGCCCTCTCGGTCAGCTGTGGCCTCCTCGAATGGCCATTTGACCATCGACCACTTAGTCATTACAAGTCCGAGAGTCTACCAGATTTTTGGGGGCAGCCGGTATGGTCGGAGTCTATCAGAGGATGGCGGAAGAAATGAGGCGTTATAAATTGGTCGATGGACAAACAGCATCATTCCGGACATTCGAAGGAGAACAAGAAGAAGCCACGGGGAATTAAAGTACAAAGTGACCCATGGGGATGGGGATTATCAGGCATATGTACATCAATTTAAGCATGATGGTTCCACATCCTGTTTATGCATTAACATGCATGTAAAGATTTCGGGAAGAAGTCGGGAAACCGGAAGTTAGACGCTTCAGGTATAAAAGCTTTTTTGTATTTCTTTTATGAAGATATTTGAATGTGCATTTGTCCCATGTAGCACGTAAAATATGCATATATTATGTGAAAATAGCCACTTTCAAGTGATATTGACATTCATAGTCTTGAATTTGCAGAGGAGCGATAGTTTTGACCTAGTATAACTTCGTTAGTAATAGTGCGATTTTCACCAAATTTGGCAGGATCATGCTCTATACTGTAGCATACATTGCTGCGAAATTGTGTAATTCTAGGGTGAACTGCGGTTCGTTAAAAAAATGACTACTTTCAACCCCTCGCACTCCCCACCTTTTCAACAAAAGTCAAAACTAAGACCGGCTTTGAAAAGTACTAATCAAGATCTTTAATTTGATACCCCACATGACTATATTTGATGAAAAAAAATGTACACCCTTCTTTTGCGTGTATGGGAACCCCCCCTTAAATTCGTCGTAAAAGGATGTAACTCACTATATGCATGAACGTTCTCAGTTCCCACCTTTTCACCAAATTTGGTGTCAATCGCTATAACCGTCTCCGAGAAAAATGCGTGTGACGGACAGACAGACAGACGTATTGTTACGCGTATCAGACGTACGCAGAAAGGTGATCTGTTGCTGGAGCTTAAAGCGGGTGAAGATGTAGGCGAAAACCTACGAAAAAAAATCGAAGTAGCACTAGGTGAGGCTGCGGCAATCAAAATGAGCAGAGATTCAGTGGTGATAGAATGTAAGGACTTGGATGAAATCGCCACGGAGTCGGAGATCTGTGAAGCCTTGCAATCTCAATTAGGACTACAGTCAGTGAGCGAGGCCAACGTGCTACGACTTAGGAAAGCGTACGGGGATACACAGATAGCGTCGATAAGTCTTCCTGTCGAAGCAGCAAAAAAGGCGATAGCAGCAGGTAAAGTTCTTATTGGATGGGTGGTTTGCCATATACGAAAGCAAAGTCAGGTGCATAAATGTTTTAAGTGCTGGCAGTTCGGCCACATTGCGAAAACCTGTACCAGCTCACAAGACAGATCTAGTCTGTGCCGCAAGTGCGGAGAGCAAGGCCACTTTGCGAAGGATTGCAAAGGAAAGCCCAAATGCGTGTTCTGTGTCGAAATGAAAAATAGCGACAGCGCCCACATTGCAGGAAGCAGTAATTGCCCAGTATTCAGAAAGGCATTCATAAATAAGCACAAATGAAGTTTATGCAACTAAATCTGAACCACTGTCGAGCGGCCCAAGACCTGCTCTCCAGAGCGTGTTTGAAAATAATGTCGACGTAGCTATTGTATGCGAACAATATGAAAATCTTCATAGCGGAGTATGGTTAGCTGACAAAAACAGCAAAGCCGCGATATGGAGCTGCGGAAGTCGTGCTATAGAAGATGTAAAAAAACATCCAGAGAACGGATTTACACGTGCCAAGATAGTTGTTACGCAGCCCCGAGCCTCACGCTGGAGGAATTCACTTTGTTGCTTGAGAAACTATCTTTCGATGCCAGGGTTATAATCCCAAAATAATTGCCGGTGATTTCAACTCATGGGCAGAAGAATGGGGAAGCAGAAAAACAAATGCAAGGGGGCAAATACTGCTAGAGGCATTCTCGCGTCTAAATATCGTACTTGCAAACTCTGGGGGAGCCAAAACATACCGGAGGGGAGAATTACAATCGGTAGTAAACCTCACTTTCGTCAGTGACACCCTTATCAAAGACTTTCAGTGGTATGTTAGCGAAGAGTACACACACAGCGATCATCAGGCTATTGTCTTCCAAACCTCGGATGTGTACCGAAGCGGATTCTGATCCATGGGGTGGCGCCTACAGGTCAGTAATGTCATCACTGAAAGGCAAGCGCTCCCCACCGATTACCTGTCCAAAATTACTTCAAAACATAGTGGACACTCTCTTCCCAGAGGATGTGAACTACACAAATCTGCCTAAAGTGCATGTAAACCCCGACGAAATTCCTGAAGTGATAGAAGAGGAAATTTTTGATGCAGCAAGGAAATTCGCTGAAAATAAGACCCCAGGGCCAGATGGAATCCCGAATATCGCCCTGAAAGTGCCAGTCAGGTCAGCACCAGGTATGTTTGCCAAAATTTTTACGGCATGCCTTAGAGAAGGAGAATTCCCCGAGAAATGGAAGCTGCAAAAGTTGATACTTATTCCAAAGCCAGGTAAACCATTGGGAGATCCCTCCTCATATCAACCGATATGTTTGGTCAATACGATTAGTAAACTATTTGAACGAGTATTATACAACAGGCTGCTCGCTGTTGCGGAAAAGGAAGGAGGCCTATCCGACAACCAATTCGGGTTTCGTAAGGGGAGATCAACCATCGATGCAATCAGCATGGTGACTGGCCTGGCTCGCGCTGCAATACAAGATGACAAATGCTGCGCAGTGGTGACACTCGATGTAAAAAATGCATTCAACACTGCAAAGTGGACGAAAATCGTAGGGGGTCTAACCAAATTAAAGGTTCCAAAGTACATTGTACGCATCGTTGTTGCATTTCTTCTTGGAAGAAGATTATATTGCGACTCGGACGATGGAGAGAAATTATTCCCAATGACGTGCGGCGTACCACAGGGGTCTGTCTTAGGTCCCTTACTGTGGTTAATTATGTACAACGGAGTGCTGACGCTACGCCTTCCTAACGGCGTGACAACTATTGGCTTTGCGGACGATATCGGGGTAACAATAGTGGGAAAACGCTTAGACGAGATCGAAATCTATGCTAATGAAGCGATATGGGAGATCAACTCCTGGTTGAAAAAGTCCGGTCTATCACTTGCTGAACATAAAACGGGACTAGTGCTAATCAGCAAAAGAAGGAAAGACACGACCGTGAAAATTAAAGTTGGTGGAAAAACAATTTACTCCCAAGAGTCACTTAAATATTTGGGAGTAATGATTGACAAAAGACTCAACTTTAAAAAACTCATTGAATGCGCTGCAACTAAAGCATCTTCTATCGCTGTAACGATCTCGAGGATACTACCTAACATTGGTGGACCAAGACAAAGTCGACGTCGTCTTATTTCAAGGGTAGTTAGTTCCGTGCTGCTCTATGCAGCTCCAGTTTGGGCAACCGTTCTGGAAAACAAATCAAACTGCGGAAAACTAGGAATGGCGTACCGACTAAGTGCACTCCGGGTATGCAGTGCTTATCGAACGACATCAGGAGAGGCAGCATATGTACTAGCAGGGACAATCCCCATAGACATCTTGGCGGATGAAGGTCGGCGTCACTACGACAATATGTATGCAATCGGTGAGTCTATTGTACTTCGACGGCAACTAGCACGGCGAGAATCCATCCCAAAATGGCAAAAGAGATGGAACGAGGGACAAACTGGCCGTTGGACCTACCGTATCATTCCACACATTCGAAGATGGATGGAAAGGAATCACGGGGAACTAAGCTATGAGCTAACACAGTTTTTAAGTGGAAATGGAGGTTATCGGGCTTATCTTTATCGATTTGGACACGACGAGTCACCATGGTGCCCAAGATGTGGTAACGCATGTTGTGTTTGAGTGCCCAAGGTTTACAGCACACCGAACTAGGCTGGAGGCGATCGCAGACAGGCGCTTAACACCTAGAAATATAGTGGAGTTTATGTTGAAATCGACGGAGGCTTGGAATCAAGTGGTAATTGAGCTGAAAATGATTCATCAACAGCTAAGGCATGAAGAACTGCGAAGAAAGCAAGAAAGGGAGCGAACAATAATGCGTCGCAGTTAAGAACTCATCCAGCCCCACGATGCAATGCTTATAGCAGTCCCGTGGGGAGAGTGGAAGAAGAAGGAGGTGGTTTTAGTGAGTAGAAGTCTCACATAACTGTATGGCAGGAGTCAGCAGTAGGTTTTGAACCTTTCCACCTTTCAACGATGAAAAAAAAAGACAGACAGACAGACAGACGGACAGACAGACAGACAGACAGTAAACCGATTTTAATAAGGTTTTGTGTTTACACAAAACCTTAAAAACAAGGAAGGAAGAGAACCACAACCAACCTCAGTCAAGAAACTGGTCCAGCCTGGCGTCGCAATGCCTTAGATCAGTCTCGTTGAGGCAGTGAAGGAGAACTGCATGTCTGGTGTCAGCAGTAGGTTTTGACCTGTTAACCTTCCAACGATAACAAAAAAATATAGGATACGAAACCTTAAAAGGTGGTGTTTTCCAAAGTCTCACGTGCTCCAAGTATGTTGCACATAGTTTTTCTCTATACATTGATTTTAAATAAATTCATAATGAAGTTTTGTACGTCCTCGATCAAACTATTCCTTTCAAAAGTGAAACCAACAAATGCAAGCATTATTCATAATAAATTCTATAATATAACCGCTTATCATTGACATTCAGTCACTGCTATAATATATTTTATGGATTTCAGTTTGCGCATTGTGCGAATTTATTTCCTGCACTACAAATTTCGTGCCAAATAGCGTAAGAACCAATTTCGAAGGTAAAACCCGAATGCATGAAAAATAATCTGAAAATCTACATGCATCCTGTCTAAAATCTAGAATTCAAATTAGGTCATTCATTCCACAAATAAGATAAAAAATACCAAGGCCAATATTAATTTCAATTTTTCCCCAACAAAATCATTCAATCCAATTCCTTTGTGTGAACAAAAACCAGAAACTATTAAAAAATACTTGGGAGCACACCAGACAACAGAAAATTAATTGGGGGTACATTTATATGATGTCCACAACTAGTGAAAAACTATTGGCATGATCGATAGTTATTATTCAAATTTTTTTTTCCAACATTTTTGTCATGTAAATTTAAACCTTTCACCAAAAATGCCTCCATACAGATCACGGCAAAAATATAGCACGACAACAACTTTGAAGTAGAAACATGATAACACAATCGATTTATTCATTTATATAATACATATTCATATAATAAAGATCAAGCAATGAACCCTTAAAAATATGCCACGTGACCATATTTGGTAATAAAGAAAATTACCCCCCCCCCCCCACTCTTTAAACTCAACACAAAATTGCGCCACTCACTGCATATAGAAGGACACATAGATGACGTCTTTTCACCAAGTTTCGTGGCAATCCGTTCAGCCGTTTCCGAATAAATCGGTTGTGACAGACAGACAGACAGACAAGTAGACGAATATTGAACCGATTTAAAACAAGTCGGAAAACCGGAAGCTGAACGCTTCAGGTACGAAAGGTTTTGTGTATTTCTTAGTACGTAACATGTAATATATGTGAGAATATCTACTTTTGGGATGATATTGACATTCATAGTCTTGAATTTGTAAAGAAGCGACAACTTTGATGTACTATAACTTTTCCTCTTAAAGGAATGATCACTTTCAACCCCCCGCACTCTCCACCTTTCCAATAAATGTCAACACTAAGTACGGCTTTGAAAAGTACTAGCCGAAACCTTTAATTTGATACCCCACATGACTATATTTGATGAAAAAAAAATTTACACCCTTCTTTTGCGTGTGTGGGAACCCCCCCTTAAATTCGTCGTAAAAGGATGTAACTCACTATATGCATGAGCGTTCTCAGTTCCCAGCTTTTCACAAAATTTGGTGTTGATCGCTGTAAGCGTCTCCGAGAAAAATACGTGTGACGGGCAGACAGACAGAAACCTTATGGAATATGGAAACGCTCGACATAATGTCCATCACGCGATTAAACACCAAGTGCGTGCTATTAGAGCTGCGTATCTTGAAGTACGAGAAGAACTAAAAGAAAGTAGCAAAGGTAAGAAACAGGGAGAAACTACAGCATTGCAGTCAACGCCAAGAGTGCTTCCATTTAGGGGCAGCCCCTTCACTATTAAGGATGCACAACGTATACTCGGCACAAAGGAAACTCCGGAGCTCCGTAAAAGACTGAGAGAGTCTAATGGGGAAGTGGAATCTCCCCAACGCAGCCAAAAACGCAAAATGGAGAAAACGTATCCACGGCAAATTGGTGAAATACTATCCGACCCTACGGCGAAACAGACACCTCGTTAATGGAGCTAGGTGAAAGTGTGAACCGCATAAGGCGAACACAGAAGGGCGACCTATTGCTGGAATCAAGTCAGAAGACTTGTAGAAAAAAATCGAGTCGTCACTGGGTGAGGCAGCAGAAGTGAAGCTTAGTCAAAATCGTGTGGTTATTGAGTGTAAAGATTTGGACGAGATCACAACGAAGGAAGAAATTTGTCAAGCCCTACGATCTCCCCCTCGGACACCACCTTGTCGTGGTGGGGGAGCCTGTAGTAGTTTACTACTACACTAAGGGTGTCCAAAAATATGAATATGGAAACGATGGATTTAAACTCTCCAAGTGGTAAGAAGTCACAGACTTCGAATCCACCCGCGACCATGAGCAATCATGACGCAGCCGAGGCGCGGATTTTGGAGGCCTCACCACATTCATACTCGCCTACAGATCAATCTGTAGAAGGCATGCTTTCCGACTCAGTGGAAAGTTTGTACTTGGTGCCTACGGCGAAGTTAGTCAGAAAGGAAAGTTCGGAAACTTTCAAATTCGGAGAAACTGGAAATCCCACTACGGCTGAATTCTGCCTGTCAGAACCTTCTCCTTCATCCTTACCAGGAAGAGCGGAAGAACGGGAAGCTGATGACGTGGACGCTACTGGTTTAACGCCGATGTGTGGAAATGGATCCAAGCGGTCCGGACACCGTGAACCTGGAAAGGCCCGAAGCCGACGGCAGAAGAGAGCACTGCGAAGGAAGATGAAGCACCTTAGGAATGAGGACATAGACGTGGCTGTACCACTAGGCGCGGTAACGCCCAGAGAAATCGGACACAAGGAAGCGGAATCTCCGGCGGAAGGTGGAGATAAACTGGAAACCCCGGTAAGATCCACACTGGACGCACCGGACTCTTCTGTCAGCGACAATAGACTAAGTTTATGTCGAAAAACATAAAAATTGGTCAAATCAACCTGCAGCATGGCAAAGGTCCCTCCTACCTGTTGGCAGCGAGAATGACAAAGCTGCAGGATTTCCCCTATATCTTTCTGGTGCAAGAACCGTGGGTTCGATTTAACAGAATCTGTGGCATTGGATCAGTAAAGGGGGCTAGGATCTTCTACGACGAAAGATCCATAAGACCGAGAGCTTGTATCCTGATGTCAAGACGGTTAGAGGCAACTATGCTGAGACAATATTGTTCCCAGGACTACGGTCATCATACAATACCAAATAAATGGCGAGAGGAAAAACATCATAGTTGCCCCCGCTTATTTACCCTATGATTCTTTGTATCCTCCACCGACGCAAGAACTTAGGGATCTGGTGGCGTATGCAGAATCAAGTAGTCTCGAACTCTTAATAGGTTGCGTTGCGAATCGTCAACATATTTGTTGGGGCAGTAGCAAATGCAATCCAAGAGGAGAGAAGCTATTTGATTTCATCACTTCAGCTGGTCTTATGACTGCAAACGTAGGGTGCGCCCCTACGTTCGTGGGACCGAGAAGAAGCGAAGTAATTGACCTAACAATCTGTACCCCAAAATTGTTAGAGTTGATTACACACTGGCGAGTGCTAGACGAGGTCTCACTGTCAGATCACCGATATCTAGAATTCAATTTGACTATTGCGGGCGAACAGTCTGCAAAGACGGAACCCTAGAAAGGCGGATTGGGAAAAGTTCAATGAACTTCTTGGCAATAAAGTACAGTTCCCTAGGCGACTAAGGACTCCTTTGGTGCTGGAAGATGAATTGAAAACTCTGAACGGCACACTTTTAGAGTGCTATGAAGAGGCTTGTCCTATTTCCCGAGGCCAAAGCGGTAAAACGGTTCCTTGGTGGAACCGAGAACTGCAAAAACTCAGGAAATCAACTAGGCGACTTCTAAGTCGTGCTTGCAAAAGTGACAAGGACGAAGACTGGTTAAATTTCAGGAACTCACAACGTGAATATAAGAGGCTCGTGAGGTGCTCGAAACGCGACTCCTTTAGAGCGTACCATGAGGAACTGGAAGGCGAAAGGGAGACTTCAAGGCTGTGCAGAGTCCTCAAAAGGGATGAGTCGCCAAGTTGGATTCTCTTAGAAAACCCGACGGTACTTTCACGAGCTCCAGGCTGGACTCAGTACAGACCCTCCTGGAAGTACACCACCCGGGAGAACGGGTGAGAGAAGTGGTAGGGGGGAGGTGACGGTTCTTGCAAACTCTTCAACACGCAAGCGTTGCAGGGGGAACTGGAACACTGCAAAAGCGGTTGTTACCCATGAAAAGGTGAGAGCTGCCATACTGTCCTTTGAACATTTCAAAGCACCTGGCATGAATGGCATCTATCCGGCAATGCTAAAGGAGGGTATGGAGCATTAAGAGCGACCTATAAGAAATATTTTTCGAGGATGTCTTGCTCTGGGCTACGTGCCTTCTTCTTGGCAACAGGTTAAGGTAGTTTTCATACCGAAACCTGGGAAAGATGACTATTCTAATCCAAAGAACTTCAGACAGATCAGCTTGACTTCATTCTTGCTGAAAGGTTTGGAGAGATTGGTGGAGCGTCTCATTCGTGGAAACGCACTTAGGTCACACCCACTTAGTGAAAACCAACATGCTTACCAACGTGGAAATTCCTGTGAGTCTGCTCTTCATTCTTTGGTCACAAAGACAGACGATGCAACTTTGAATGGTGAGTACGCGATGGGGGTGTTCGTGGACATTGAAGGGGCTTTTGACTGTGCGCCTTTTCAAAAACTTTGTGATGCCGCCAGAGCGCATGGTGTTGATGATGCTTTAATTAAGTGGATCCATGCTATGCTAACGCAAAGATTGTTCTGCGCTGAGGTAGGGGTCGATCGCTACCTGACTACAGAAGCGACGAAGCGGTGCCCCCAAGGAGGTGTGCTTTCGCCGCTTCTGTGGAGTATGCTGATCGACTCACTGCTATGCGAACTGCAAAATTTGCCAATACACGCTCAAGCTTATGCTGATGACGTGGCTGTAATTGCTGTTGATCGGGATCTTGGAACGGTGTATAGGAACATACAGCGTGCCGTTGATTTGATAGACAGCTGGTGCCTTAGACATGGTTTGTCAGTTAATCCAAATAATAAACCACAATGGTTTTATTCACAAAAAGTAGAAAACTGGATGGACTTTGTCTCCCTGAGATGAGGGGTACTACCCTTCAACTCTCCGAAGAAGTGAAATATCTGGGGGTCACTCTAGATAAAAAACTTCTTTGGAACAAACATGTAGAGGTAAAAATGAAACGAGCTCTCGCAGCTTATGGGCTGTGCAGACGGACCTTTGCCTCTAGATGGGGACTCAGGCCTCATGTGGTAATGTGGATATACGTTGCCATCATTAGGCCGATGTTCGTATATGCATCCGTAGTGTGGTGGGTTAAGGTGAGACAAAAAGGTTTTCACCGTAAACTAGACGGACTGCAAAGAACTGTTTGTCTGGGTATCACTGGTGCCATGAGCACGACATCCGGCGCAGCTCTGAATACACTACTCAATTTGCAGCCCCTGGATATATTTATTCAAAGCACTGCAATGAGAGCAGCTCATAGGCTAATTCGATTAGATCTATGGGAAAACAACAGATGTGGGGGGCACAGAGCATTGAAAGAGTTACTGGGTCCAAATCCAGTTCTTACAATGCCTTCCGATTCTCGTGTCCCCATACATCTGTTTGGTAAAAGATATGTAGTTACCCTGAAGCGTAGAGAGGGGGAGACTGGGAAGACCCAGAGGAATGCGTGGCGGGATATACGGAAGTCTTCTACACCGATGACTCAAAAACAGAATAGGGTTCTGCAGCTGGAGTCTACCTCTCGAATAAAAACGAGAAGTGGGCTTTTCCTTTAGGACAATATGCAACGGTTTTTCAAGCCGAAGTTTATGCGATTCTAAGGGTGGCAAACTGGGTAATTGACGAGCGGTTGAAGGGCAGGCGCATCGCAATCTGCTGTGACAGTCAAGCTGCACTGAGGGCATTGAGCAGTCCTTTGATCACCTCGAAAATCGTTCAGGAATGCAGAAACTGTTTGAACTCTATGTCTAGATTCAATACGGTGGAACTACTCTGGGTAGCTGGTCACTGTGGCATAGAGGGAAATGAAATCTCGGACGCTTTAGCGAAAGAGGGGTCAATCTCCCCTACGCCAGGACCGGAGCCAGCATTTGGAGTATCAGTAGCATTGGCTAAATCTGTTTTCAAAAACTGGGAACAAGTTTCTCATAACGACAGGTGGCAGAGCTTGAATGCTGCTGGTCACACCAAACTTTTCCTGCCAGAACCCAACACGCGTACCGCAAAGTTTATCCTGTCGAAAAGCAGGAGGACTTGCAGGTGTATTGTGGGCATTCTGACAGGCCATAATTCACTAGCTGGGCATATGTTCAGAATAGGAATTACCGTCCCGCCTATGGACGCATCAGGCATCAGATCTTTGGTGCCGATGTCCTCCAATTGCGACGGGTAACATCACATCCACTAACGGAAATCCTGCGATACGTTAACGAATCCGGAATATTCCGTTAGACCGGGGAGGCGAGTACAATGGGCCAACACGGCCTGAGTGCTCAGAAGCTGTAGCTTCTCCCCCACCATACACACACACACAAGCCCTACGATCCCAGTTGGGAATACAGTCGGTCCAGGAGCGAGATATTCTACGGCTGAGGAAGGCATATGGCGGCACACAAACTGCGTCCATAACTCTGTCGGGGCTTTATCAAAAATGTTGGCAACCAAAAGGGCTATCACTGCCAGTAAAGTTCGGATTGGCTGAGTCGTCTGCCAACTACGAGGGCAGATAACTCTGAAAAGATGCTTCAGGTGTTTGGAATTTGGGCACATGCGAAAAATGTACTAGGGTTCACGATAGGTCCGATCTGTGTCGTAAATGCGGAAATAAAGGCCACATTGCAAAAGCCTGCGAAGGAAAACCCAATTGTCTGTTCTGCAGGCAAATAAACGACATTGACAGCGCCCATGTAACAGGCAGCAGCACATGTCCGGTGTATAGGAAGGCGATCAACACTATGCGCAAATGAGGTTCCTACAGCTAAACCTGAACCATTGCCAAGCGGCTCAGGACCTGCTCTCCCAGACGATATTCGAAAACAAAATTGACGTTGCTATTATCTGCGAGCAGTACAAAAATCTAGACAGTGGAGTATGGGTCGCGGATAAGAGTGGAAAGGCAGCGATATGGACATGCAGAAATCGGACCATTGAAGGAACCACGAAGATCCTCGAGAATGGCTTCACTAGAGCAAAAATAGGCGGAATATCTATTTACAGCTGTTATGGGGCTTCAAACCTTACGACAGACGAGTTTCATTCTTTGGTGGAGAGGCTAGCAACAGACACAACCATAGTCCTAAGATAGTGGCTGGAGATTTCAAAGCATGGGCTGAAGAATGGAGCAACCGAGAAACGAACACAAGAGGACGTATATTACTCGAAGCTCTTTCTCGTCTGAATCTTGTAGTTGCTAACACTGGATGCGTGAACACTTTCCGTAAGAGAGAAATGGGGTCCGTGATAGATGTCACTTTTGTTAGCGATGTTTTAGCTAAGGATCTGCAGTGGTATGTCAGTGACGAATATACACATAGCGACCACCAAGCAATCATTTTTGAAATCAGGTAAACGAATCTAAACGAAGGTAAGCGAATGAAACGATCTTGGACGCTGAAAGGTGGGCGGCTAATAAGTTTGGCGAGGAGATTTTCGAAGAAGTTCTGCAGCAAAATACAGCGCTTGAAAGAAGCGCAGGAAATAAAGCTTTACAGATTGGCGAAAAGTTGCGACGAGCATGTGACGCATCCATGCCAAGGTATGTTGTATCACAGAAGCGAGTTCTGAACTTTTGGTGGAACTCTGAAATCGGAGAATGCCGCAAGGCCTGCCTCAAGGCCAGAAGGCGCAGTCAGCGAAATAGAAACCGATCTGGATACGAGCAACTACATGAAGAATATAAAAACGCTCGGAAGAAATTACATGTGGCCATCATGAAAAGTAAAAGCGAACACTTTAACCGACTGTGTAATGAAGCTGACACGAACCCCTGGGGTGGCGCATATAAAACCATAATATCAAAAGTTAAAGGCAAACGCTCCCCACCGATTTTTTCCCCCACCCTGCTTGATGAAGTAGTAACGGGTCTTTTCCCACAGAATGTGAGTACCGCTAACTTTCCCACTGTCGAGATAGGCACCGCCGAAGTTCCCATGGTAAACGAAAAGGAGGTCATTGAAGCTGCGGGTAAAATTGCTGGCTTGGATAGCATCCCCAATAAAGCTCTCTCGATCCAGCAGTCAAAATAGCTCCAAATATGTTTGCCGAGGCGTTCACCACATGCCTTAAAGACGGAGTATTTCCTATGTAATGGGAGAAGCAGAAATTAATTCTGGTCCCCAAGCCAAACAAACCTTTGGGTGAAGCTTCGTCCTACAAGCTGATGTGTCCAGGGCAGAGGCCACTCATCAGACGCTTCCTCACCTCTTCCCTGGGAGCACCGTGACCGGAAGTAGTGACAGGGCAAAGACGACATGAGTGCGAATTATATTGAATATTGAATATTCGTCGTAAATTCCGACCTAAACCAAGCCGAAGTGGCGGCTACTTTCGGTCACGCAGTGTCTCATGAGCTGCCTCCGTCCTGGACGATAAAGTCAGTCAACTTTTTTGATAAACTACTAAAGAGGGAGTAAGTTGCTTCCCAAGTGGTCCGGTCCGTCATCAACTGGATGCGGACTCTGAACTACCAGCATTCCCAACAAAAAAAAAAACTATACTATTTTCCTCTCCTTTAGAATAAAATAAAATCTAAAAAGTTTTTTTCTGGGTAGTGAATTCAGCTTGCCTCACACAGCATAGATTCAAAAACAAAAAACAAAAACCAAAAACATGCTTACTTTTTGCCATCGTCTTTAATTTTAGTTTAGTAAATAGCCTCTATCCAAATGTCTACCTGTATCTATGCATCAATAAAGATAGATTATATCGGAAACAGAAAAAAGCTCATCTAAATAAATATCTCATGAATTTTTGATCAGATCATTAAGATGCAAAATTTTGCACTAAATGTATACCTTTAGAATGATCAATTGGCAAAAAATTCAATATGACACTGTAGAAAACTTGATTTCAACGTATGACGATATTTTCATTTGAGATTTGTTATCAGCAGTCAATAAACCATGAGCAAAGGTATAGATGTCGAAATTAACGAATAATTAATAATGAATATTCAGAAGATTAAGATGCGAAATTTTTTATAATGCAAGTAGCATATAAATGTATTTATAGTAGTGGTTAGGTTTGTTTGTGTATATATTTTTTTGTTTTTATGCTGGAAACCTATTGTCCTCCTTTTGATCTTACTGATAAATTCGTAACCAGAATGAATCTTCTGCAGATTACGTCTCAATATCGGATTGTCTTCTTTGAAATCGCCGAATCCACTTAATTCATCGTTGCATCATAAAGAGAATAATCGGTACAACGGAAATATCGACCTCCTATTGGGAGCTAGGCAGACATGAAGGCAACCCGCAGCGGAAATTCAAAACAAATATTGCATTAATATTTAAAGCAGAGTAGGTGGATGGAAATATTGACCCTGGGATATCTTTACGATGGAAAAAACATGACAGCATCTGCCTATGTTTATATAAATGTACTTTCTCAAGGCCAAACATAAAAAAATCATCTGAGAAATGGATCTTCAGCCTAGAGGCTTTATCATCAACATTCCTAATTACTCACCCACATGTTTGCAAATTCGCCTTCTAGAAGACAATGTAGTTTTCCCACACCTTTCTTAAGGGTTATATACAGTTCTGATTGCCCCGAAAATCGTAAAAGTATGTTATCTCAAAAACATTCTTAACAAATTTCATAGCAATCCAAGCATTAGGTCCGAAGTTGTTGCTATTTACAACACACTACCTCGCTGCTCTAGCGCAGTTGTGCACAGAGTATCCCTTCTTCTTCCCTATTCGCGAAATTTCCGCGTAGCGGTCATAATTCTAACTACGTCTCCTTTGTCTATCGATCTATCGACAAACCCAAATAATAACCGATACTGATGCGGTCAGGCAACCCGGCGCAAGCAATGGATCATCATCATAAATCCCTCAGCAAATTCAGACTGAGAGGAAGTCAAAAACTCAGCCTATAAACCCCACAGAAAGCGTTATAGACGTTTCTTCATCTGAAATAGCGACACTAGCCCTGATTAGATAGAAGTTTTTGACGCTCAAAACGAAAAAAAGATGTTTGCGCAATGAAAATTGCTGTTGATTTCAACAAATACCCGAAGACGAAACTAAACCTGAAACTTGGACATGGAGTATTGGTGCTATTAGAGTGCCTGAGCCGTTGGGCGGTACGCCTTCCCTTCCGGGAGGCTTGTTTTCTGGTTTTATCAGACGATAGATTTCTTGCAAAGATGCGTCCTTACAAATCCCTCACCGGGGGATACGGCTCTTGCTAGTCAACTTGTTTAATACCACAACCACCTTGCTCCCGAGGTAAGGATTTTAGCCTCCTGTCGCCAATGATGGTAATGACCGAGTAATTTCTACATTCCCAGGTATAATTACCTTGCCTATTATCTCTCTGCCAATTGAAAAGTTCAATTAAGATTTTCCCAAATGCCCTTAAAAGTTTAGCATGAAAATCTTCTTAACATTAGGTTCCCCAGGCCAGGAAATTATATTATATTGTCACAGCCTCCAATTTCTGAGGTGTAAAGCGGAATATTAAAATCTCATGGGGTGAAGGTAGCCCGAGTCCTTTCTTAAAACTTAACCTATCAGCCACGGTTAACAGTTTAACCGGTTACCATTGAAGGTAATAATCCATACACCCGAGATATAATTACGTTTGAAATCCCCCAGCCCTCCAATGTATCCCTATGTGCTTTCGTCGTACGCAAGGCTCATTGTATCGGAAGTTTTTGGTTTTCAGCACCTCCCTGCAAAAATTCTCAAGTGCATAAAAGAGTTTCTGCCCAAGGAGGTCCTCTGGTAGCACTGGCCGTGTTCCAAGTCCTTTCTTCATCGTAAACCAGACATTCGTATAGCACATGAAGTGCCGTTTCCTGTGCTCCGCAGTCTTAGCGACTGCTTGTGCTGAGCAAAAATTGTCTTAACTTCCACTTGAAGTCACCATTTCCTGATAGAAATTGGCTTGTGTAATAATTGGTTATCATCCAATTCATTTTCTGCCTCCTTGCAATGTCTGGGAAGAACGACCTTGCAGATTGCGCCTTTTTACTGTTGTCCAACTTCTTTTGCCGTCTAGTCATGGCCTCCATTGAAAATCTCGTCTTCCGCCGAGAAGCTGATCCCCATCCTAAGCATGTACAAATAGTGGTTCTCCATTACTGCCAGCCTGATCGGCAGCTGCCCCGCTAGAACGCAAAGGACGTCAGTCAAAGTAGTCCGATATGCTCCCGTAACTGCCAGAAGCGCCATTCGTTGTGCTGACCTAATGGGCCCTATGTATGCTTCGCTCGTATGCCGTGCCTATTCTATCGATCCATAAGTTAAGATCGGCAGCGATAACCCTTTGTACAGGATGGTTGTTGCCCGATTTCCTAGTCCCCACTCGGAACTTACAAGGCCGGCAAGCTGGCTAAATATCTTTTTGGGCTTTGCTAGCGGTTTCAGCCATATGTCGCTTATGTTTCTTACGTCCACTAATCTATAAGCCTAGGTACTTTAAGTCTGTTACCATTTAAATAGTGCTGCCCTGGACAATTTCCCTTTCAGGAGGATTGCCTGCGTTTTCCTCACTGATAGTGTAAGCTTGAGATCACTGCATCACGAGGTAATATTGTCGGTGGCGTTTCGGGCGAGGTCGGATCTTAAACAATCCAGGGAGCTATTCTGTCTGAAATATAAAGGCGTGAATCCTCACCGCCTGGATAAAGGGATGTTAACAATAACCTGCGCCACCTTACAGACCGAAGAAGATTGGTTTCGGCTCACAAGATGAACAATGTAGTGATCTGGATACTAGGCGTAAATTTCTTGGATGCGGATAATCCAGAGAAGATAATAGTCAACCTCAACACCCAATGGACGGGACTCAAGAAAGAACATGGAAAGTCCTGGATTTCATACTCCAAGGGCACGAGATATGCCTCATACTACGAATCGACCATGATAGTGTAAAGACGGTTGAAGTCAGGGTCTGCCAAGGTTATCCGGGAGGCTTTTTCCAGCTAGTCTCCAGAAGTGGATAGCCAAATCTGAAAGCTGAGATAGAATCAGCGGTAAAGTTGAAATAGGATCAATTATTTTATTAATCAGAGGCAAAGGTGTGGAATCCTGGCTATTAGATGGAAGAATACCTGGCCTTGAGAACGTAGGAGGTGAATCAATCTTACGACATATCCTTTGGCAAGATCAGGGCGAAGGTATTTATAAATTCAAATTCAAATAATATCTTTAAGGAAATTAGTGATCTGTCTACTTACACAGGGGAAATGACGGACCAGACGATCTACTGCGAGATCTATAACCTTCGGATAATCAATGATACTGAATGCGGACCACTTTGGTAGTGAGAGCGGAGGGGATCATACTTTTATGAGTTTATTACCAAGCGCAAGATGGTATTACATACCTAATAAACCGACACTGTCATTCAACGCCAGAGAGATGTAATCGACATTATCCTATCTACCATTCGAAGTGCCTCAAGCATGATACAGTAATATGTATCTGATGGGCTAGCGTTCTCAGATCGTAGTTTATCGAAACTCACGCAACACTAATTGGGTGCACTACCATGAAAATTGCAACGAGCTAAGTAAAGACTACGCCATGAAAAGATGACTTTTCCATAAGGAATGCACCTCCGGAAGACAATAGTCAATCCTATTGGAGCTGGAACTGGAAAAAATTGTAAAAACCAATCTAGAAATCCACCCCTAAGGTTCTGGAAAAAAAAAACAGTGGTGAATCCAAATAGATAAGTCGACCCTGTATAACACGACAAACAAGGACATCTGTATATTAGGGAACACAACTGTAACTTTTAGAGAGGTGGATTGCTCGATAAACTCATTTGAACTCTACAAAGCATCTAATGCAGACGATAGCTACCCTATGTTCTGCCTCGTAGTCTACTAGTCGCCCTAGTGGCAATAACATCATGGATGCAGTTTAGAACGGCAAAACTAGGGCGATACAGAATCCAGGCCACAGCCTGCAAGCCAATAAGTACGACCTTCCTTCTTTTAACAGCTTCAAAGGGATTGAATAAAGAAATCATTTAGCAAATCCCAATGTCCTCCCCTTTGTACCCCAACCACTGCTGTGAAACTTTGAAGTATACGAACTGCTGGTCTTATTCGCCATGGTCTTAAAACTTGTCCAGTGGGTTCCACGTTTGGTGGAAGATTGGTGTGATCGGGAACATCTTACGATAAATCTCAAAAAAAATATGACTCTTAACATACCAAAAACAAAAAAGCTGGATGAATTCGAATTTTCATTACCAGTTCGAGGATGACTCCATCTAAATCCAAAATATCTGGTACTGGATAGACTCATGGTATACTGGATACATCAAGTCGTAGTTAAACTTGCTCATTTATTGAGCTCCCTGTCCCAACTTCCAAGTATCACCTGCCTCTGCATTACTGGCTCCATGATAAGTACAAACCCCCTTCCTCTGTAGGTCTTGTTACAGCTGCCACCCTTAAGCATTGTAATAAAGAGTAAGGCGATTCTTGCCGGCACTGAAATTTGAAGAATACACTCAAAGTCTTGCCTGTTTGTCGTAAAGAGCGACTATAACTGATAGAAACTTGTGGGTTTGCAACCTGGAAATTTTGATTTTTATTATGGGAACCGGGATAGCCCCTGGACTCTCATACTTCGGGAGAATTCCTGTTGTATGTGAGTACAACTCGGTTATTTGCGGTATTCTAGAAAAGACCTTCGGGCCTCGGTGTGGTGTTGCGTTTCAACACGGGTGCCGTACTCCTTAGTTCGGTAGAGATTTAGGTAATTCTTGGTTCCACCAGTATGAATGCTAAGCTATGCACTTGGTATAGACTGGTACCGTTGTTGCTTGTCTCAGCGGGGCTCTGATTGTGGTCACAAAATCAATCCGTGTCTGAAGAGGACCGTAGGAATAAGTCTCCACGACAGGTACCTACGTTAAACACCAAAGGGCTTAACTGTCAGCGCAGCTGAAGTCGAGGAGGCAATAAAACAAATGAAATCGGGGAAAGCAACAACACCTGACGACATCGCATCTGAGCTCTGGAAAGCGAAGAGGTAGGACGCAACACTGTGGCTCAGTGAATTCTTTAATCGGGTTATTCAAGAAGGAAGAACACCATCTGACTGGTAAGAAAGTACCACTGTTCCAATATGGCAAAAGAAAGGTAGTCCAGCAGAATGTTCAAATTACCGTCCGATCCCGTTACTTTCCTATACCATGAAGATTTTTTAACGCATTCTTGACAACCGTATTCGCGAAATCGTTGAAATAACCGTGAATCAAGCCGGATTTGTCAAGAACTGCGGAACTACTGACGCAATACACGCTCCGCGGTTATTCATGGAGAAACACCGTGAGAAGCATCGCCCTCTTTACATTGCCTTTCTGGATCTAGAGAAAGCGTTTGACCGTGTACCACACGAACTCATCTGGTATGCTTTACGACAACACTTAGTGCCAGAAGAACTCGGGCACTGGGTTCAATTACTCTATCACGATCCGAAAAGTATGTATCAAAACTACTTCCTGTTTCCGTTGGTGTTCATCAAGAAAGCGTTCTGTCACCACTCCTCTTTCTTCTTCTTATGGGCACCGTCACACGGGACATCCAACGTCCAGTGCCCTATACACTGCTTTTTGCAGATGATGTTTTCCTAGCGTCTAATAGCAAAAATGATCTCGAGCAACTTGTCCAAAAATGGAATGATCGCCTCATGCAACACGGTCTCAGATTGAATTTAAACAAAACTGAATTTTTGATGACCGATCCCCATGAAACAGGGACAATCACTGTCAACGGCAGTGATCTGCCTAGAACTGAGCAATTTAAATACCTCGGGTCAACGCTATCAGCCAATGGAGAACTGTGTTATGAAATTGCTTCACGCATTAACGCAACCTGGAGGAAGTGGCGTTCCACAACTGGCGTTCTTTGTGATCGATGTATGAACGAACGTCTCAAATCTAAAATTTACCGCAGTGTCGTCCGTCCTGTCGCTCTCTATGGTTCTGAATGTTGGCCAAATATAAAACACAATGAACGGTGTCTTGCGGTATTCGAGACGAAGATGTTACGTTGGACTAGTGGCGTCACACGTTTAGATCACATCCGAGATGATGATATCCGCCATCGTTATGGGGTTGCACCGATCGTGGAAAAGTTGCGAGAGAAGCGTCTTCGATGGTATGGTCACGCAAATCGTGCAAACGAAAATTCACTTGCCAAGATTGGTCTGAACATCGGTGACTTGATGCGCTAGATGGGGATTTGAAAGCCTCGAGATTGCACCTAGATCAGGCATTCGATAGAGCCAAATGGCGAAGCCGATCACGAAGAGCCGATCCCGCTTGTGAACGGGAAGAAGGCTGAAGAAAAAGAAGAAGAAGAAAATTAGTGATCTGTCTACTTTCTATCTAATCCACAAACTACATCTTGCACAGCGGAAATGAAGGACCAGACGATACTGGGAGATCTATAACCTTCGGATAATCAATGATACTGAATGTGGACCATTACCAGATAGCAGAGGGAATCATACTTTTAAAAGTTTATTACCAAGCGCAAGATGGTATTACATACCTAGTTAACCGACTCTGTCATTCAACGCCGGAGAGATGTAATCGACATTATCCTATCTACCATTCGAAGTGCCTCGAACATGATTTTTAGTGATACCGATACGTCAACAACACCTTGGATGGAGAAGAGGTTTGTCCATCGAAAAGGACTATGACTGATTTCTGGCTTACATGCACGCTCCTTAACAACGGTAGCGAGCAACCCTAAAATGCTCGCTTTCTCCAACACGGAAATTTAAACGATATAAGCTAGACATTCTGGGCCTACTACCAGTAAGATTAAAACCCTAATCTTCCGTTCGACAAACCTTGTGCTCTAACCACTCAGCTATCTGGACGCACCCATAGCTGTTTCAGATACAATGTGTAAAATAATCCTGGAACGCATCAAAGAACATCTTGAAAGTTTGATCGACAAAGCTGCATACCGCTCCCCATTCGTCTACGGATCATTAGGCAGCAGTGTGCAGAGTTTAGATGTCTGTTGAGTGTGAACAGGGAGTGTATCTGGAGTGTTCCCCGCAGAAGGGGAATTCCGGAGAAACTAATAGCTATTATCAGAGCGACATATGGTGGCGCAAATTATCAACTACTGAACCGAGGTAAAATCTCAGGGGATTTTGCAGTCCAAAGCGGAGTCCGCCAGGATTGCATTTTGTCATCCTCCCTTTTTGTTCTCGATGACGTTCTTCCATGAATGGAACTCAATGAATGATGACATCGTTCCTCGAACACCTTGACTACGCTGATAACGTCTGCTTGCTTCCTCACCGGGTCGTGGAACTAGGCCAAATGGCTCTGGATTTGACGCCTGATAAGTCATCTCACTCTCCCTATCTGTATTAATGGGCAGGTCATCGAAGGCGTCGATCAGTTTGTATATCAAAAAAACGAAGTTTCTGCCGACGATTGCCCCGAAGTGGATGTTTCCGGAAGCATTAACAGCGCAAGAAGCGCTTTCGTTGCCTTGTCTAAAAACTGGAAATGCAGTTACGACCAAGATCCTATTGAGACTCTTCTGTGGTAGTTTTCTTCCACTGTTACTCAAAAGCTCCAAGCCTTTGTTAACACCTGTCTGCGTCATATCATAATACGATTACAAATAAAGAACCTGGTCAGCATGCAGACTTGGGAATCGTTAGCAATGTGGTCGGAAGAGGGAACTGGTAGTGGATAAGTCAAACTTTAAGGAGGGGCGACAATTGCATTGCTGACTACGCCATGCAGTGGAACCCATTCTCCCAACATGTCCAATTGGTGGGTAGCCCCAAGAGCACTTGGCGCAGAACTACTCTGTTGAAGTGCATGCTATTCTTTATGGTCAGGGCAATTCCAATTATTCGGCAACATACATCTAATAAGATCGACCGCATCGCGATTAGCAGTAGAATTAGGTGTAGTCTTCTGTATGTGCGAGGATTAGGCGTATTAGGATAGAACTTGTAGGCGATCAACGACGCTAACGGTCGAGATGGAGGGAATATTTCACTACCGTTCTCAACTATTCAACATCTGGTGAAGTTTTACTTTTGTAGCTGATATGACTACTGACTGCATCATCCAAATATTGATTGTTCCTCCAAACAAAATTGAAATCTTCGTAGCTATCACTGCGCTCAAGCGGACCAAAACCACTGGGCTTGACTGTCTCCCTACAAAGCTGCTCTTTGTAGAAGAAGGTGTAATTGCGTGCTCACTACAACAACTTTTTAAGGAGGCAGTCAAGCCCACTGTCGCAATGATAATAGCTACAATTATCCTGGAACGACATCTCGAAAACTTTACCAGCACAGAACAGATTGGTTTCCGTTCTGGATCCTCCTTTACGAACCACATTAACTTCCTTCAATTCAGCTCTCTGTGATGCCCGTTCTTCATCGATTTAAAGAAGGCCTTCGATTGCATGAATAGCGGGTGTATTTGTAATGTCTATGGTCTACTCGTGGAGGGAAGGGGCTTTGCAGAGAAATCGATCATCATCATATAGAACATAAAACCCGTGTCCAGTCTAAGCCTGGCTAACCAAAGAACTTTCCACAGGGCCCACCGATTCAATATTCCCAATGACCCACAGGTGTCCTCTTCTTCTACCATAGATATTGCCCTTATAGACTTTCGACCTGGATCATCCCCATTCATACAAATTTAGTGCCCCACCCACCACAACCTATTGAGCAGTATTATATCCATAACCAAGGCCAAAAAGTTCTCGGAAAATTCTCTTCTAGAAATTGGCTAAGAATTCACACTTTTTCGGTAAGGACCCAAGTCTCCGAGGAATATATGAGGGCTCCCAAGATAATCTTCTCTTGCATTAAGGGTTTTGGCCCTATGCAGAGACGTTTCGAGTGGAATATTTTTGTAAGCAGAGACAGGCTCTGTGGCTGCCAATAACTGTGCAGGAATTTCGACGTCATAGTTGTTATCCTTTGTAATTTTCTACATTCCCTACCTGGTGTGGTTTCCTCTGTTTTTGGTACTGACACTTACAGTCATCATTGAGTGGAGCCAAATATATATGCGGCTGTAACAACGGTTCTTTGGGTGGTTGTGATGATCATTTGTCGATGCTTAGTCTCCAGAGTATCTGGGACCTGCATTGTAGCATCCGTTTTCCATTATAAGTGGTATATTGGGCTTGCACGCCGCCTTATCGGAAGGACACGGGGCTATTCAATAGACCATGACACCTTTGCCCAATCACATCGACTATGCTGATATCGTCTACTTGTTCTCTCATTGTATTGGACTTGCGGATGGCATAGAAGTAGCAGTATTAGCAAGCGATACGTATAATAAAAGAGTAGCAGAAGACAAGGAATGAGGAGGTGACTTTAGTCGGCACAAACTCGTATACCAAAAAAATGAGATAGTCTGTATGCCAACATAGAGAAATAAGTGTTATCGTTTTATAGAAACGCCTTTTAGCCTTTTCCAGGACTCCACACCTTCAGTTACTATGTGAGGGGACGTATTTTCCTCGAAGAATTCGCGGAGCTAGGCGTCGTACTGGCGAATGTTGGGGCCTCGTACACTTTCCGGGGAAGGGGCCTGGGGTCTAAATAGTGAACCTAACATTTTAGACAGTAGGGTCGCTTGGCATGTCAGTGAGGACTATACTTACAGGGACCACCACGCAATCTGCATGGAAATCAAGGGCGGATCGAGCTCTGAAAAGGGTTCTCGCGAAATACCGGGTGGTATGCTCGGCTGGAGAGCGAAAGCTTTTGACGGGGACACGATTTCCAAGGCGAACAAATGTCACATATGCCTGCATGCTACGCTACTATGCCCAGAAGGGCGATTGCTCCGCAGTAGCTTCGAAACTGACAGTAAAAACAAGGCCCTGCCTTTTCGCCAATAACTTCAAGGCGTGCCTAAAAGTAGGCAGGGAATATGCCTTCTTTCTCCAGTGGAGAAAGCCGAAGTTGGTGTTGCTTCCCAAATCTGGCAAGCCTCCTCGAAACCCAGCATCGTATCGTCCTATCTGCCTGATGGATACAGTGAGTAAGATGATGGAGAGAGTCAACTATAAAGGGGCGTTGGCTGACATAGGTGCCCCCGGGTATTTAGCGAATTCGGTGAAAAACCACATCTCAGAGAAGACTCTCTGGTACGGAACGGATGAGGACCCAAAAAGTATATTGTCACAGACGGGGTACCACAGCGATCGGTACTTGGTCCCCGGTTGTGGAATATCATATATAATGGGATGTTTGCTTTTCCTGTCCCAGAGGGGACTACGATTGTCGGCTTTGCTGATGACCTAGCTGTGGTTGTTACAGCGAAACATCGAGAAGATGTGAAGCTCTACGCGACGAATACAATAAGGACGGTAAGTCCTGGCTAAGGAGAGCTAGGCTGACCCTGGCAGATATCTTAATAATCAACCGCAGGAAAAATAACACTGTGCAAGTGGAAATGGATATATGGTCGTATCAATGCCGGCTATCAAATACCTGGAGCAGATAATTGACACCAAAATGAGCTTTCGGGAACATCTAGAATATGCATGCCAAATGGCAGCCAGTGCCACCGAGGCACTTGCAAAATGTTGCCGAATATTAGTAGCAGAAACACGGTTGGAGGTTGCTACTAGACGGAGTGGTGCGCTTGCAAACTCTCAGATACGGAAGCAGGTGAATTTGGTTTACCGGTTGGTGGCTTTGAGGGTTTTTTTTGGGAGTAGGTTAGGTGAATGCGTTTACGCACAGAGTGTTGGACTCCCGCAACAGCACGCTGGCGGACTACCAACTAAACACCTCCCTGTCATCAGAGAACTAGCCTGGAACCGTTGGACACATTACTACGGGCTAGCCCTCCTGCTCTCCCGGCTTTGGGAGCCTTCAAGTCAGGAAATTCCTTTCACCAACGGGAGGGGAGGGGAGGAAGGGAGTTGTTGTTAGTGTCGGTCGAGTTCAATCTTCTTCGTAATAAGAAGAGCCCGAACATAATGCGCCATACGATACCAGCTGCCAGCGCTCTTCAGCATCTCTTTGACAATATTGTCTGGAGAGAGCTCCCCTGTGTCTGCATAAAGCTGCTGGCGGAGGCCGTCCCACCTCTCGCAAGAGAAAAAGGTGTGTTCAGCGTCATCCGCCACTCCATTGCAGAACACACAATCAGGAGATCGCGCCTTCCCAATCCTGTGCAGGTAAGACTGAAAACATCCATGCCCACTTAGAAGTTGGGTAATGAAGTCATCAATCTCACCGTGTGTTCTGTTCAACCATGGGTCTAATTTGTCGATGAGCCGCGCAGTCCACTTGCCCCTTGGCTCATTTTGCCAAGAAAGTTGCCACTCACTAACAGTGCGTTGACGTTCTTCACGGGCAACCACTTCTGTTAAGTTTTCGCCCTTACGGTGATAGCTTTGCGCTCCTTTTTTTTTTTTTTTTTTTGAGGAGGTGGAAATCTTCAAAAGACTCTGGCCTGGGCACGCCAGAGTGTGGGATTTTTACCCACTAAAACCACCCCCGACTCCCCCCCTACCCCGTGGGACCACCTTTAGGTATTACATCACGGGGCGGAGTTAGCTTACTTCAGCTCCTTCCGTCTACCCGCGGGGTTCGTAGCCGCGTCTTCCTCACTTCTTGTTTTTCGCAGTTTTTCCTGGATTACAGCGATCATGGAATTGATCGCATCCCAGTCTTCCTGACAGGCTACCATTCTTCGGACAAAATTTTCCGGTGATAGCACTTCACCTAGAGTTTCCTCCAGGTTCCTCCTTTCTTCCACGAACCTAGGACACTGGAAGAAAACGTGCGTCAGGTCCTCTGGGACCCCGCAGTTTGGACAATTAGGCGAGGTGTCCAATGTAAACCTGTACAGGCATTGACGGTATCCTCCATGGCCGGTGAGAAACTGGGTGAGATTATAATTGATCTCCCCATGCTTTCTCTCCAGCCACTCCCCGATGGAAGGGATCAACCTGTAAGTCCAACGACCCTTTTCTGACTGGTCCCATCGCTGTTGCCACCTGCTTATGGATCTCTCCTTTTCGGCTTTTTTCACCTGCGATAAGGGAGAGATGGACCTGGTGTTATAAATGTTCATCATTTCGGTTGCCAGGATGTCAATCGGCATCATTCCCGAGATGACGAACGCTGCATCGTCTGAGACGGTCCTGAAGGCAGAACACACCCTTAGGGATGTTCTTCTGTAGACCGCACTCATTTTATGTGCATTGCCTAAAACCTGCAGTGCTTTTCCCCAAACTGGGACTGCATACAGCATGATAGAGCTCACCACCCTGGCTATGAGCAGCCTGCAAGTATGCCGCGGGCCTTCTACGTTCAGCATCATCCTTGCCAGAGAAATACTCGTGGTGGATGCTCGTTTACAAGTATGCTCTATGTGCTGCTTAAAATTAAGTCCTCCGTCTATCATCACCCCCAAGTATTTGATGGCCGGCTTGGAAGTGATGATACGATTCCCGATTCTAATGCAGGCGTAATTTCTTTTGCGGTGCTTAGTGATGAGGACCGCTTCCGTCTTTTCCTCCGCGATTGGCAGTCCAGCACTCTCTAACCAAGCCTTAATAACACTGATTGCTTCGCTTGAGTACAACTCAGCATCCTCGAGATGCTTTGCAACTACAACCAGTGCTATATCATCGACGTAACCCACCACCGTAGCCTCCTCCGGAACCGGAAGGTTGAGCACATCATTATACATGATGTTCCACAGTAGTGGGCCCAGTACAGAGCCCTGGGGAACACCCGCGGAGACAACGTACTCTTTGGATCCGTCATCGATATCATACCAGAGTGTCCGCTCTTTCAAGTAGCTATCGATAATAGCGGCGAGGTAGGTGGGAACACCAATCGTCGCCAGAGACTTTCGTATAAGGTTCCAATTGGCCGAGTTAAATGCATTCCTCACATCTAGGGTCACCACCACGCAATATTTGCTGGTACAACCCCTTCCGTGAATTGCATTTTCGGCCAAGCCAGTAACCATTTTGATGGCATCGATGGTTGATTTGGCTTTCCGGAACCCATACTGCCTATTTGAAAGGCCCCCTTGGCTCTCGACGACTGGAAGCAAACTATTATAAATGGCCCGCTCCAACATTTTCCCCATAGTGTTTAGAAAACATATGGGTCTATAGGAGGACGGTTCCCGTGGAGGTTTGCCAGCCTTAGGCAACAGTACCAGCTTCTGCCGCTTCCATGGTGCAGGAAAAATACCCTCGAACATGCACGTTTCAAACAGCTCCGCGAACATATCCGGTCTACTTTTGACAGCAAGTTTGAGAGCCTTATTCGGTATGCCGTCAAGACCCGGGGCTTAACTGTCGCCTTTTCGACTGCAGATCTCTAGTAGCTTGTCCCTGGTGACTGGTGGAATCGGCGTCACATTCAGGGGGCGCTGGAAGGTGTCCCCCCTCTTGCTGGGGAAATAACCCCTGGATTATTTTCAACAAGAGCATAGGGAACGTGATCTGCGGAGACGATCGGCCTCTGAATCGTCCTGTCACGATTTTATAGGCGCTACCCCACGGATTTATGTCCGCTTCCGAACAAAGCCCCTTAAAACATTCCCTCTTACTCCGCTGGATGGCGAGCTTGAGGTTCTTGCGAGCTTCCCTATAGGCATGCTCCTTTTGCTCCTGATCGATCCTACCTATTGCTCTCTGAGCCGTTCGTCTGGCTCTGTGGCAAATCGATCGAAGATTGGCAAGTTCACTATTCCACCAATAATTGGGTCTTCTAGTGGGGAATGAACATCTCCTAGGCATCGACGCGTCACATGCTTTAGAGATGCTCTGTGTGACATGGAGAGCTCTATCCGTGGAGGTGCCTGCTTTGCTAGGCAAGTCTAGCCACAACTCCATGAATGTCTGCTCATCCATCGCTTTGGCAGACCATCCTGGTGTTCCTCTGGATTTCGGCTTCCGGGGTGCGGGTCTCCTGCCTTGTGGCTGCATCCTTAGTTCAAAGGTGATTGCCTGGTGGTCGCTGTACGTGAAGTCCTCACTAACTTGCCAGGACATGTCACGTGCTAACGCAGGGCTGATAAAAGTCAGATCTACAATTGACCCAGTTCCCCTTTTCCGATAAGTGTTTATATCGCCTTCGTTGGCCAGAACCACATCCAACTGGGCGAATGCTTCTAATAAGTACCGCCCCCTTGCGTTAGTCTCTTTGCTGCCCCACTCGATAGCCCACACATTAAAGTCACCGGCTATCACCTTTGGACTCCGTCCCTTTGCATCGTGAACAAGATCGTCTAACAGTTCTTCAAACTCGGGCAGTGTGAGGCTCGGTGGGGCGTAACAGCTATATATGAATATACCGCTTATTTTTGCCCACACAAAGCCTCTAGCCGCCTGACCCATGCTATATTGTATGGCTTGACGACCGACAAGATTTCTGTACGGTTCACTAATGATAGCAATCTCCATTGCGGATTCGTAAGTGGTCTGCGCAAGCAAATCTTGTGCGACCCTGCAATGATTAAGGTTTATTTGTATTACCCTCATTTTTTCACTGCAGTTAACGCCTTCATAAATTCTGGGCATTTCCCACTTCCGGCAATATGCCGGTTATCCCTTCTCTCCTTTTCTTCGCACAAAATGCATTTGGGGTCTCTATTGCACTCCTTGGCAATATGTCCTTTTTCCCCACATCTTCGACATCGATCGGACCGATCGATGCCGCTAGTGCATGCCTTCGCGAAGTGTCCAAACATTAGGCATTTGAAGCACCTTTTTAAGGAGATCTGTTCCCTTCGTCGGCAAACAACCCATCCAATCCGAACCTTCCCCACGGCCAACAACTTCTGCGCTGACTCCACTGGCAGTCGCATTGTGGCCGTTCGAGTACCGCCATAAGCCTTTCTTAGGCTCACGATGGATTCTTCCCTGAAATCCTCCAACTTGAATTGTTCCTTCAAGGCAGTGCAGATCTCTTCTCTGGATGTTACCTCATCGAGATCCTTGCACTGAATATAGATCTCATGCTTTTGGGAGCGAACCGCGACATTCTCCCCAAGTGAGTTTAAAACTTGGTTACGAAAGTCGTCAGTTTTACCCACGCTGGATTTTTTCAGCTCAAACATGAGATCACCTTTCTGGGTCCTCCGGATTTTACTGACACTTCCGCCTAGGTCTTTTAGCTCGGGGTCAGATTTCACCTTCTTCAGTATCTCCGCATATGTTAGTTGTCCTCTGCTGGAGATTACAATTGCCTCCGGACGAATTCGCATCTTTGGTTTCTTATTTCTTTTTTTATTCACGACCTTAGTCCAACCATCGTTCTTATTTTCTTTCAGTTTCGGTTTGCTAGCCGACTTTGCGCTCCTTGCCAAGGAGGGCAACGGGCAATCACCATCACAGCCGGTTCGCAAAGCTCCCCGCCTCAGCACTTGAGCGAGGCGTTTACGATACACCTCGTTGTTAAGGGCATCAGCCCATACCTCCGCACCATAGAGAAGAACGGACTGCGTTGCTCCTATGAGGAGACGTCTGCTAGTTGATATAGGGCCCCCGACATTCGCTATTAGCCGACTCAAGGCCGCAACTCTAGCTGCAGCCCTGTCCGCTGCTGCTTTGATTTGCTCGAAGAAGCTCATCTTCGAGTCGAGCATTAAACCAATTTATTTAATCGCTCAAACTCGCCGATTGATATGAGACGCAGGGTCGGGATTCTCCTTCTGGTCAGGATGACTACTTTGGTTTTTTCCAGCGCAAGGTTGAAACCGTGAGCAGTCATCCATCCACTTACCCGTCGCATCAATGAGGGTTTTGCGGTGCTTTATAACCACATCAGATGAGGCAGCATTGATAGTGGCAGGCATGATCCGTCTCGACATTCTGGCGAGAGAAGTGAGTATGCTGTACCATGCAGGATATATGGAAGAGCACACGGAGCGTAGAAATGCGGCAAAGTCAGATTTGCATGATCTCTGGCAATGCAGAAAGGACGAATCAACGATGGGTCGGTGGACGTACAGGCTCATTCCCAACATTAGGGCGTGGCTTGAGCGGAAACATGGGAGGCCAACTACCACATTATCTAGTTGCTGGTGGTAGTAGTGGTTGCTACAGGCAGTATTTGCACCGCTTTGGGTTAGATGATTCTCCGAATTATTCTAGATGCGGTGGCATACCGGAGGATCCAGAGGATGTGAAGCTGCACTGTCCAAGATTTGGAATGGAGAGGAGGAATCTAAACCAAGTGTTAGGAAGGAACGTGGGTCCGGGAAACTTAGATACGGAAATGTTGGGATCCGAGGAGAACTAGCTTATGGTTTTCTCTCCAATCGTGCAAATACAGGGGGTTGCTGAAGGAACAAGGAAGGATGAAAGCCGAAAAAAGGAGAAGGACGAGTGGTTAAGAGCAAACCTAACCCGCGAGGTAATACCTAAGTGTTGGTCCCGCGGAGATGGGTGTGGAGAGACCGCGAGTGGTTATTAGTGATTGCGAATCTGATGTGCGTAGCTTCCTCAGTAAGATAGCTGAAAAAGAGGCGCCTTGCTTTCGTGCTGTTTGGTGGTGTTTTTAGAAAGTGTGAGAAAAAAAGAAACAAAAATTTTTATTATTTGTTCTAAGACATTTTTATTTTTGCATTTTTTTAAGTTGTTCTCTTAATAATAGCTCCTAACTAATTAATCTCAGGTGACTAGACAAATCTCTGTTTAGAGACGGCCATTAGCTTGAAGGAATTGAAGGGAACGGGCGATGGCTTCTGGGATTGGTGGTGGGGTTGGGATGTGGCTACCCTGAAATCCCAAGAAAATCATTATTAATAGAGGAAATGCATACTCATAATTAAAAACAACTTACGGATGGTTGGAAACCATTTTCGTTGGCGGCGTATTGCAAAACAACATGTTCACCTTCAGGGGAGGTGTATGAGAAAGCTCCTTGAACTTGTTCAGCGATTTCTGGTGGGTTTCCTCCAAGGGATTTTGGTACTCCAGATTCTTGGGCAGAGATTCCGTTTTCAGTTTCATAAGCATATTGGTATGAACCGTCTGGGCTGATGTCGGAGTCTTGTTTCAAGATGCGGGCGGAAGCTTCACCAGTTTGACGATAGGCAATTGGGGTTGGGACTGGGGCATAAGGACGGAGGGTTGGTTGTGGAAGGAATTGGATTTGACGACGGGCAACTGGGATTTGGCTGAATGGTGGCAAGAAAGCCGAGTTGGGGGCTTGCAAACTAGCCGCAAAAGCGACGAATGAAGCGACAACGAGCTGCAAAAAGGAACATCACTTGATTAATTTGAAATGCACCAAAAACACCGGTAGCACAGTATCATTAAATTATCCACAAATCGTAAGCAATATCCAAAAATTTTGAACAATTCAAATTTTTAAAAAATACTAAATTTTGAAGTATCCAAAGTTTTAAAAATTTAAAAGATTGACTTAAAAAAATCACAAAACTTTAGTTACCAATTTGGAGAACATGTTGTTTGGATTAAGATTAGACCACAACTGATGACTTTTGGGCTAAACTACTTTTTCTTATATACAAACAAAATGCCCGAAATTTCGGGCCGGTGGTCATACCACTTTTCATCTCGTCTACCGACGCTTCAACATAATATTATGGCAGTCGATCCATAAAAACCCAAAAAATTTGACTTAATTAGCTCCGAATGGAAGATGTTCGTCATCTCATTCAGAAACAAAAAAGATTGATGCTCCAACTGGCGAACTTGTTTCTCCCTCAATTTGCGTACAAAGCGAGAATTGTGTGTGTGAACATGTCATACTTGACTGTGAATAAAATTTATTTAATCGATTTAGGGATGGTCCAGACAATAGAACTTCAATAGACCATATTTGGTTCTGGTTTCCGCGTTTTTATGAGAAGTCTTGTTAACGAGGTTTACGAATTATACAGTATAGGGTACCGCTGTCCATCCATTTTGAGGTTCTAAATGTCAATTCGGGAAGTGCTACACCTTGTTTTAGGCGCCAAAAATGAATATTGATCAGGTGTACCTATATCTAATCTTTGACTAATCTTTAGCTCTAAACATCTATTAGAGAGTACTCTTTCAAAAAACCTTCAGGTGATTAGATAAAAATTCAAAAAAGATACTGACAAACTTATGGATAGACCTACTCGGTAGCATCTCCAAAATTTGGGTTGGTACTTTGTCAAATTTAAACGAAAAAAAAAATAGTGCCAAAATAGGACTTCTCCGTACTGTTAATTACCCTCATCCTAGAGGTTCCTCTACAACTTTTGACTTTTGCAAAAATCTTTTACAACATAGATACATAGTTAAAGATTTATCTTCGTTCCAGAGAAATCAAATAGATTTTGTGATTCTGCTCAAAAATAGACGTCCATAGAAAGGCTCAGACTACATGGTTGGAATTCGGACCGTCTTGATTCCTGGTTGGCCTTGAAACTTTGGTGAGATACAGATACAATTTCATTTGAATATCATTTGCATTATTTTTCTGCTTTTCAGCGATTTTGTATGATGTAATTTAGCTAAGGTCAGTGCGTATCTAAAATATATCGTTTTAGATGGTCTGAGAAGAGGCATCGCAACAGTGACACTCACGATGGAAGCTGGCGGATTTAGTAACTTGATCAGCTGAATATCTCGTGAGAAGTTCAGAGATATGTATCAAACTGGTGGCTTTTGGAAAATTTGAAATTACACGGCAATAACTTCGTCGCCTTCATTTTAAAATATTCTCTAGTTTTCTAGTTTGCGAACATGACATTTATGGTGTGATTTGTATCTTCATTTACACTTTTGTCTCATTATTTTGACACATTGATGGAGCTTATTACTTTTATTTTCCGGTTCAGCAATCAGTTTGTACCAGAAAATAGTAGAAATGGTATTTCCACAACTGGTCTAAGCGAATTCTAGCATGACTGGCGACTTTTGACTGACCGTATAATATTCCCTTCGAAGTGGTTCATCCTGGAATCAGGTATTTACTATTCTCCCTGGTGCCTCAAACTACTTTTTACAAGTGCCGGACACTGTTCCAGAACATGTGTGACAGTTTCATTATTCTCCTTGCAGAATTTTGGTGAGTTCACCCAGTAAAGTTCCGACAGTTGTTCCTCTTCATTTTTCAATGTCGTAGCCATGAACTTATTTCCGGCGTCGCTGTTTCTTTCCTGGCCAGCTCGTCCGCTGCCTCATTGCTTTCTACCCCAATGTGGCCTATAACCCAGAGTACCCAGATCTTATTGAGCGAGCCGAGCGTCTTCAGTTTGTTAAGGCATTCCGATGCCAATTTGGGATTTACCTGGGAAAACCTAAGCGCCTTAATAGCTGCTTGGCTATCGGTTAGAATAGCAATATTATGTCTGTCTGCGGCGAATATTATTATATTAGCCCAGTGCCTGCTCTCTCTGCATTAAGGAAACCCCCAACGTACCAAGTAATCAGTTGGTGCCAATGCCATGCTCTGCCAGTTTGCCCTCTTCCCCCAGCGGCTTTGAAACCTCTGATTGAAGTCAAACCTTGTTGTCATGTTATCCCTTGGTATCAATAAATCTGGATGCCGCCTAGAAAGAATATGAATTTTCCTTCGATTGAGGCAGCTCTCCGTCTTACTGGTACCCTCGGATATTCTGAACTTCGCCCTCCTTACCTGCATCTAAGTTATCACCTTTAGATCCTATGCTTTCCCATATAAACAATTGCTACTTCACCTCCACACATTCCTGCAAGTCAGCCTGAAGGTTTTTTCGCGCACTCACCTTTGTCGCCTCTCATATTACGCATATTAAATTCGGTAGCCAGGTTAACTCTAAATTGCTGAAGTTACGTCTGTGCATCTTCCCGCTGCTTTCCAAATTTACTATAAACTAAAGTGCAAGACCTAGGATATAGGTACATTTGTAATTGACATAGAAAAGGGTAGTATCGGTAGTATAGGTCCCAGGGAGAAAAGTGAATTGGTACCCACGATGGAGCATATAACCTGGGAAACGCCATCTGAACCGACACCAACAGCTCCTCCTCCTACCAAACCCTATCTCCACCTCCACTTGGTGATCGCTGGGAATTCCTTCTTCATGAAAGACTGCAGATGGAGTCGGGGCGAGGCGAGTCTCCCGCGCCTAAAAACGGAACAAAATGTACCAAGTGCTCCTCCAGGTTAGGGGATGGGTATGGCAGTCCTACACGGAAAACCGATGTTACGAAGCCACAACAGGAGCCTCAGACAGGATGGATTTTACAACGACGAATCCGGCAACGAAAACGGATTAACGATTCCCTGTACAGACTGAATGTTGCTGAGCAGCAAGCCGATACCCTGTCCCAATATAAGGCTGATGTAACAGCGTAGCAAGAAATGCGACGGACAGGGACCGGTTTCCTGAAGAAGAGTCGCTACACCATATATTCTAGCGGCAATCCATGTGCTCGGAGTAGGTTTCTTAGTCAACCAAAATATGGAACCTGCTGTTATCGGCTTTGAAAATATAAGTGAAAGGCTATGCACTCTGCGTCTGCGAGGCAAGTTTAGAAATATGAGCCTCATAAGCGTTCACGCCTCTACAGAGGAGACTGCAGAGTCGGAGAAGGATACCTTCTACGAAGCAGTAGAACGAACCCTCGAAGCCTGTCCCAGATATGATATCAAAATCATACTTGGGGATTTTAACAGCCAAGTAGGGAAAGAGCCCGTATTCAGGCGATACGTTGGCTCCCATAGCTTACACGAAAAAACAAATGATAACAGACTGCGGAAGTACCTGGTTTGCGCGGAAAGCGGTCCACAAACATACGAGGGCCTCTGGGGAAGGGACCACTTTCAACCAAATTGACCACGTGTTGATCGAACGCCGCCACCTCTCAGCCTTGATGAATGTCAGAACATATAGGAGGGCCAATAAAGACTTCGATCACTATCTCATTGGCATCGTGTTCCTAGCTCAAATAACAACACCACCCAGAATCCCCTCTGACAATCAGGTGAGAGTTAACACTGAAGCCATCCACAACACAACCCTCCGCGACACCTATAAGAGGGAAATGGATGCTGCAATAACCGCAGTCAACAGAGGACCTGGAGATGAGCCATCAACAAATGATCTTCACAATCACCTGAAGAACGTTATCATGGATACGGCCACAAGCATACTTGGCCCCAGCCGCAAAAGGAGTCGAAACGGCTGGTTTGACGATGAATGTAAGCTGGCAACGGAACGGAAGAATGCCGCATACCGAGTAATGCTTCATTCTCAAAGAACGCGGGCACGCGCAGAGACTTATCACGAACTCCGTCGAGCGTAGAAGCGACTTCACAGACGGAAAAAGGAAGCCTGGGAGAACCAACAAGTCTGTGAACTAGAAAAGTACAGGGAGCAACCGCACCAGGCACTGAAGGCGGAAGTTTTACCAACAAGTCAGCAGGATGAAGCCTTATACACCTCGATGCACATCCTGCCGAGACAAAGAGGGAAATCTGATTTCCGACAGAATGGGCATATTGGAGCGATGGATTGAGTACTTTGATGAGCTACTGAACAACCAAAACCTCGGCGAGTTGAAGGTCCCCACCCAACTGAAGACGACGGACAAATACTGCCACCACCAAGTTTAGGAGAAACAGTCCGTACAATTCATCGGCTAAAAAATCATAAGTCGCCAGGAGCCGATGGAATTACAGCCAAATTAGTTAAATATGGAGGCGACCAGTTACACCAAGTGGTTCATCAACTTGTGCTCAAGGTATGGGACAGCGAATCAATGCCTGACGATTGGCAACGAGGCATTATCTGTCTCATACATAAAAAGGGAGATATCGCCCAGTGCAGCAATTATAGAGGTATCACGTTGCTGAGTACCATCTATAAGATAATCTCCGCTATCTTGCTAGCCCGGATAGCCCCATATGCCCAGAACATCATTGGCCTATACCAAAGAGGTTTCACTCCAGGCAAATCAGCAACAGATCAGATTTTCTCTCTGTGGCAAGCGATGGAAAAACTGTTGGAATATGGACAACAGTTGTACCATCTGTTCATCGCCTATGATAGTATAGCCAGGGTAAAACTGTACACGGCCATGAGAGAATTCGGTATCCCAACGAAATTAATAAGACTGACTAGGCTGACCCTGACCAATGTGCGAGGCCAGATGAAAGAAGCAGGATCACTCTCAAGAACATTCGACATCAACAACGGTCTACGACAAGAGGATGCCCTATCATGCGTCCTCTTTAACCTGGCCCTCGAGAAAGTGATCCGTGATGCTGAGGTAAATGCAGGAGGTACGATCCTCTTCAAGTCCACCCAACTACTGGCCTATGCTGACGATATCGACAGATATCGACATCATGGGAAGAACCACCTGAGACGTACAAACGGCCATCATCCAGATTGAGCAGGCAGCGCGAGATCTTGGGCTGCACATCAATGAAGGCAAGACAAAATATAAACGTCAGCATCGAAGACGAATGAACCAACAACGTCAAACCGCACGGGTCAAACACGAAGAAGAATAAGGATGGGCGAATACAACTTTGAGACCGTAGACAATTTCTCCTATCTAGGGTCGAAAATCACAACCGATAACAGCTACGATAATGAAATCCGCGCACGATTGTTGTCAGCCAACAGAGCCTATTTCAGCTTACAAAGACTGTTCCGCTTGAAACGTCTCACCATAGGGTCAAAGCTCTTACTGTACAAGACTATGATCTTGTCAGTCCTCAGGTATTCCTCGGAAACTTTGGTTCTTAGCAAGAAAAATTGCAAACTCTTGGCTGCGTTCGAGAGAAGAATCATCCGAAGAATTTTCGGCCCCCTACATGAGTATGGACGATTCCATAGCCTACACAATGACGAAATCTATGAACAATACCATGACCGTCTGGTTGTGGATAAAATCCGGCTCAATAGGTTACGGTGGGCGGGTCACTTAATCCGTATGGATGGGGATGATCCCACCCGGAAAGTCTATAAGGGCAATATCTATGGTAGAAAAAGAAGACGAGGCAGACCCTGCCTAAGATGGAGCGATGGCGTAGGTCAGGACGCCAGACAGCTTTTAAGGATATCGAATTGGTGAACCTCGGCGCAAAACCGGGATGTCTGGAGTTCCTTATTAAGGCAGGCCTAGACCGGATACCGGTTGTTGCGCCGTTGATGATATTGATGATGAGGATCTCAGTTGTATTTTATCAGCAAGTTGTCTTTTTCCTACACTGGACCTGGCATTTCTCCTAGTCTCCCTAAATTTAAAAAATATTGATGACCTTGTCTGTGGCATATATATCCACCTGGACTATGCTGGTGTCCTACCTTTGAACCAATGGTCCAAGCGCGTTTTCCCTGGACCAATTACCCCAGGTGTACCAGGTAATCGGTTGATACCAATACAACACTCTGCCAGTTTTACCTGTTTCTGAAACGTGTTTCAAACCTCTTATCGAAATCAAACCTTGTTGTCATGTTATCCCTTGGTATCAGTATTTCGGGATGCCGCCTAGAAATAATTGGCAATCTTGCTTGCATCTATATGTGCAGATGGAGAGGAATTAATCCCACAAGGGCATCTGGGGATGTTATTTGGCAAGTTTTCATTGCTCCTTGATACACAACGAAGCCAGCCTTTGAAGTTTGTGTAACTCCCTTGCTGTTGTATTGAGTTCCATTCTGTCTGCCCAGATTACCGTCTCATACGTAATCATTGGCCTTGTTATTGTACTGTATGTCCAATTTCGGGGTGGATCCCCATTTGTTTTTTATTCCAGTTTTTGTGAACTCCCCACATTAATGGTAACCATACCCCATCCTGTGACAACCTTGAGTAGTATTCATGACAATAGAGTTTGCGCCTGTCGGTACTTCTACTTGCCTAATCTAGGCTTGGATGTTTCCCACTCCCTTGTGGATTTGAGTGTCTTGTATCTCTGTGTGCGATGCGTTATCGAACACTCCTTGGATATCCAAAAGTACACACAGACCAATTTCTTTTGTTTCTGTGGCATCCCGTAATACTTCGGTCAACTTTTTCCTGGCTGCTTCGAATTGCGCATTCGTTAGTTCTAATATAGTTGTCTATGGCTCCACCATTGTAAGTACAAAAGATGTCATGCAAATTGGTCTCAAAAATGCACTCTTGCCCGTCTCCATGCCCTTGATATATATCTTAAGGTCCCTTGTCACTCTTAGCGGGGATCCTAAGATGATTTCTTGGCTTCTTTCGAGTAGTACTATGCCACCTACTCCAAGTAATTTCTGTGGTTTAAAGGTTCCCACTATCCATCTTACTCTAGCTTCCAAGCATATCTCTTCTGCTAGTTTCCCCTCCTTCTCCCCTAAAATGGCTAAGTTTACTTCCTTTTTTTTCTTCAGCCTTTGCTCCACTCAGAAGCGGGCTCGGGCCGTCTTGATCGGTTGGGTCTTTTGCTCGATCATATGTCTGATCTGGATGGAATCGAAAGACTCTCATATAGCCATCTCGTGTATCAACTCAATGTTGTTTTGACCGATCCTTTGATCGTTTCCGTTGTTAGAAGAAGTGGACTATAATGCGAACAAGAATGTAATCATCACTGAAAAAACTGCGCTCGCCAGTCGTAGTTCCTATCTACCAGCACGTATCTATTGTCTTAAATTATTCGTGAAATACAGATCGACCAACCTGAAAACCTTGCGATTTTGCTTTCCACCACGAGCGTATTACCTTTAGAGGGTAATTTGGCATCCTCGTTTCCAGAACCCCGTGCTCACAGTCTATGAAGAATATTGGTATTATATAATATTATCTGTGCTCATTTGGCCGCTTATATGGACATCACAACCAAACACAGCAAGGTCTCCCAATAGTCCATGATACAGGTCGGAAGATTTGGAGATTGATTCACCTTCACACTTGTGCTCCCTGCCTCACTAAATTATGAATCCCCAGTCTACTTCACATAGACGGAACATGGTAAACCCGCTTTACACAATCACTCTGCGTACCTAGACTTGCCTGCAACTGTGCCACTATTTGAGCGTATGGAGTATGTTGATGCTCCCCGCAATGAAGTCAGTTGCTCTATTCTTCTGTGCCTATAAATACTCGGCATGTAGTGCTAGAGAGTAGGAGCGATACCACCATAAAGTGTGCCTTCTGACCACTTGGACATAGTCTCGAGAATGAGCTCCTCCAGCTCGACATGTCAACAGGAAAACGCTCCCGTTATCGATCTTCCTAAAATCTTATCAGTACTCAGTTGCATCAGCATTCGAATTTGACAGTCCCATCTGATGGATCGCCTTTGTACTCGTATGGGTTTGGAAACCTGAGGTTTGATAAAGAAGGGCCAACAAATATTTGTTGCTAGCTGGGAATATATAATTTCCACAAATTCCTACGTGAGGCATAGCGCGTCAGCCCAACCTATGAAACTATCTTCGTCGGTTCTTGTCAAAAACTTCAACTCACCTGATGACTTGTTGAGAAGCTGACACTCCACCTCCACTAGTTTAGGACACGTAATTTCAGGGCGACTATTTACACGGCCATCCTAGGGTATTGGCCTCCGTGTAATACAGTTGTTACCCTCTCCCCATGAATTACCAACACGGTACCCGTATTACCAACACGGTACCGGTACCACTTCCGTGTTCTGATCAACACGTGTACCTAATTCATACAACACCGGCGAAGTCCGTCGTTTGCTATTGTCTCGGGCCAAAATACCCCGATTAAAATATTTACAATATGGACAATTGGAGCAGCCAATTCAAACTCATGTCAGTGTTAAGATAGTTGCATTATCAGATTTTGGATCAAACGTTGATTGCGTTGAGTGATACCAAGTTCATGTACTTCCGTCGGTAAAAACAACACTTTTTCTCAAAGTCGAAAACAAGCAGATGAAGCTGAGGTCTATTTTAGTTTATTTTAGTGGAGAGCCGCAGCTCCAAGCTTTCAGACCTTTGCTAGACCCATTGTACTATCCCCGGAGACGGTCTATTCGTCCGCCTCCGCAGACTCTTCATTGAAGAAAACCTTACCAAGGTATCTTCATCTGAGGTCTGTAGAGGCCAGGCAACTGCATACGAAGTGCAGGACCGTCTCTTCTTCCTTCTCGCATTGGCTGCATATGGCCGAGACTACCACTGCGATTTTTTCATGTCGTAGTTTAGGGGGAAATGCCCCGTTAAAAGCTCTACTAGGGTTTTTATGCCCCACTTCTTAAGGGAGAACAAAAATGCGCCTACGCAGCCTCGGATTCCTACACAAAGATTTTCGCCTGCCAGCAGAAGTGCAAATTTCTTCATTCGGCTGCGTGAATTTTTGCAATTTCCCCCTTCAGTGTAGACTTGACAGTAGACGGCCGGACGCCAAAAGCTGGTTTTGGCCCTACCATTGTGGATGCAGAACCTTGGCGAGCCAATGCGTCAGCATCTTCATTACCAGCGATGTTTTAGTGCCCCAGTACCCACATCAGAAATGTTTCCTTCAGTCGGCCACGTTTCAGAAGCATCTGATGACAACTCCACACCAACTGGCTTGATACATCGTCGCTGTTTAGTGTTAATAATGCTACCCGACTGCCGAAACAGATTCGAATGATGCGACCCCTCCATTTTTACCGCAAACATCCTTCAGCTGCAAATGAATTGGCATATATCTCCGCCTGGAATATGGTTGTCATTTTTACGACAGGTGGAGGCGATTCCATAATCGGATTCCCCGAGAACACCCCTTCCCCCGATCCGTTTTCCAAGACTGACTCGTCAGTGAAGATTATTAAGTCTGTAATCCCAAAAGATTCGTGGCGTCTCAGAGGTCGATTCGACAATGTCATCCTAAAAGAATACCTGAATTGCCTCCACGTTGGTAACTTCTGGGCAATGCAAAGCAGCAGATTGGAGAGGGTGAACGGCGAGTTCTCTTAGCCGTAAAACGGAGATGAATCCATTGACCCTCCAGGTTGGCGGCCCTGCAACAAACAGATAACCCGTTAACACTACACTGTTATCATTGAAGCTGACATTGAGCCTCAGAAATACATCAAAAACTATGACAATAGAATGAGGACTACAAGTTTGGAAACTAGAATTTCCGCTCCCTGTCAACAACTGGCACTGAGGTATCTGACTCTCAAACGCACATTATGTATTTCCAAAATTGGCAAAAAGTATGCAATGCGGGAATGTGGCATAAATTTTGCCAACCAGAAAAATTTATCCCGCAATATCACAGACTTCAAACCAACGGATGAAAAATGCGGTGCCAATTCAGTATTGAAGTAAAACCAACTAAGGAAATGTTTCGGCGTAGACTCCGGATTAAAATAAGGCGGTTGACACCAGCATTATTTAACACCGTTCTGGAGTATATAATCCGGAAGACACCAGTAAATATAAATGGTATGATACTGGGTTAATCATCCCAGATATTGGTCAATGTAAAATATATTGGCATGATTGAAAGAGGCACTGGTAAAGCTCGATGAATTGGCAAATGAAGGGAAGACAAAAATGGTAACACGATCCAGGAGAAAGAGGCCATCCAGACAAAATGCGGTACAAGATGATTACAACTTCTACGAATTGGTTCAGTTTAACATTCGAAAGCTCCAGTGGGCAGGTCTTGCAGAACCTATGGACGACAGAAGAATTCCCAGACGCTTACTCCAAGGAAAAGTGGTGGCGGTCACTCAACCCGGAAGAATCCAGACCAAGACCTCGGGAGACCAAGGACCGCCATTAGACTCCAGCGCCATAAAAGAAGAGAAGAAGGTTCACTGTGGTTAGACGCGTTTTTGGTAAAAACAATTTGACTTCTATTAAGAAGAGCAGTCTGAGTTCGGGCTTTACGGTGGCTTGCCATATCCTTCGGTACCCCGGAGGTTGAACGATTCAGCATCGCTGTAAATTGCTTCTTTTACCTCTCTGACAGCTCATTATGGCATGGTTCAATGCAATGTTAATGCTCCGCTTGTTATTCGTCGGTTTATTGTGGCTTCTGTTTCCTACTAACAAATCTAAAGGGAGGAACTACCCTTCCTTTTCCGTATCAATGAGAAACTTTAAGTTTGAATTTATAAGAGAGATTCTGAAAGTCATTGTAGAAAGGCATATAATATGTCCCACGAAAAATAGTTTTTGTGTCCTCAACTAGAACAGCAACATTTAACTCCGCCATGCTATTAACATAGTATGCTGGTCCCAAGCCCAGGTAAAGGAGGAGGATTTGAGGCAACGTACTCTGTACTATCCTCAGTAAAACAAAAATAAAATGCTGAGATCAGGGAAAGAGATAAATAGAGAATAGTTGGAGTTATTCTACTATGCTAAATCCTACCTGATCTCTCTTGGTGACAGGCCCCGCGACATTATCGGATTGAGTCACAAGCTTCGGAGAAATGCTAGGGCGTCCACCTCAGTCGACGCGGCAGGACGGGCTCCGGTACTGTCGAGAAATGGGCAAGGGTTTTTTGACGCATGGACGGCGTCAGGACGTAAGCAAGTTAGTCCGAACACAACGAACAAAACAAATACGTGTGTGCACGCTAAATGTTGGTACCCTAACTGGAAAGACCGAGGAACTCGCAAGAGCCCTTCGGAAAAGGTGGATTGACATCTGCGCTCTGCAAGAAACCCGATGGCCTGGTGCCAAAAGCTGCGACATTGAACGCGAACGCGGTAAAAATGGCTATAAACTTCTCTATTTTGGTAACCCACACACTCAATATGGTATTGGCATTGCCATCTCAGAGGGTTTCCGTGGCGCCATTAAAGAAGTCGAACGATTTGATGATCGGCTGATGAAGCTCACCATTATATCAGCTGATCGCACTATTCACTTCTTTACCGGGTATGCACCACAGACAGGTCGAGCTGATGACGAGAAAGATGCCTTCTGGCAACTTCTCGATGAAAAGACTTGTCACGTGCCTGCTGACGATTATATAATCAATGCCGGTGACCTTAATGGTAATGTGGGTGAAAAGGCAGACGGTAACAGGTGCCATGGAGGAAAAGGGTTCGGAGCGCGCAATGAGGGTGGCGAGCGTATAATCGATTTTGCGAACACCCATGACGTTGTACTTATGAATACATGGTTCATCAAACGATTATCTCATCTTCCTACATTTTATAGTGGGAAGAGTAAAACGCAAATCGACTATATTCTCATAAGACGCCGACATTTTACCACTGTCACTGATCGCAAAGTCGTTCCCTATGGGACCATTGCCCGTCAACATTGGCCGTTGATTGCCGTCCTGTGAACTAAACCACCGATAAAAGAGCGTGAGGAATGCACGTGCCCGCCGCGCATTAAATGGTGGCGATTTGATGAGAAGAAAGAAGAAACGGTCTCGCTCATACGATTGCCAACCATTACAAATGTGGAAGAATCATGGAACCAAATGAAAGACACCATCCACAAAGCGGACTCTGCAACCCTCGGGGTCACCAAGCCGGGTAAACGGTATATCAACCGAGATACTTAGCTTTGGAATGATAATGTTGAATTGAAGGTCCGTGAGAAGAAACGCCTCTACCTCTAGATTTCTCGACGATAAAACGCCAGCTAATTGGCAAATTTATAAGAATGCCAACCGGGAAGCAAAGAAAGCGGTCACTGTCACCCGAGCGAACCATTTCAAAAATCTTTACGATAAACTGGATACTCGGGATGGCGAGAGAGATCTGTATCGACTTGCTAAAAGCCATAATGAACGCACACAGGATATCGGACACCTCTGTTGCGTTAATGACAAGAATGGTACTTTGCTTACCAACCGTCGAGCCGCAACGGATAGATGGCGAGAATACTTCGAGCAGATTTCAACTGAAGAATTTGCTCATCCTCCACTTCCACAATTATTGCCGACATTTGGACCAGTTCTACCAGTCAGCGCAACTGAAGTCGAGGAGGCAATAAAACAAATGAAATCGGGGAAAGCAACAGGACCTGACGACATCGCATCTGAGCTCTGGAAAGCGAAGAGCTGGGACCCAACACTGTGGCTCAGTGAATTCTTTAACCGGGTTATTCAGGAAGGAAGAACACCATCTGCCTGGCAAGAAAGTACCACTGTTCCAATATGGAAAAAGAAAGGTAGTCCAGCAGAATGTTCAAATTACCGTCCGATCCGGTTACTTTCCCATACCATGAAGATTTTTGAACGCATTATTGACAACCGTATTCGCGAAATCGTTGAAATAACCGTGAATCAAGCCGGATTTGTCAAAAACTGCGGAACTACTGACACAATACACGCTGCGCGTTTTCTCATGGAGAAACACCGTGAGAAGCATCGCCCTCTTTACATGGCATTTCTGAATCTAGAGAAAGCGTTTGACCGTGTACCACACGAACTCATCTGGTATGCTTTACGACAACACTTCGTGCCAGAAGAACTCGTGCGCTGGGTTCAATTGCTCTACCACGATCCGAAAAGTAAAGTTCGAAGTATGGCGGGTGTATCAAAACCGCTTCGTGCCTCTGTTGGTGTTCATCAAGGAAGTGCCCTCTCACCACTCCTTTTTGTCCTTGTTATGGACACCGTCACACGGGATATCCAACGTCCAGCGCCCTACACTTTCCTTTATGCAGATGATGTTTTCCTAGCATCTGATAGCAAAAATGATCTCGAGCAACTTGTCCAAAAATGGAATGACCGCCTCATGCAACACGGTCTAAGATTGAATTTAAACAAAACTGAATTTTTGACAACCGATCCCCATGAAACAGGCACAACCACTGTCAGCGGCAGTGATCTGCCCAGAACTGAGCGATTTAAATACCTCGGGTCAACGCTATCAGCCAATGGAGAACTGCGTTATCAAATTGCTTCACCCATTAACACAACCTGGATGAAGTGGCGTTCCACAACTGGTGTTCTTTGTGATCGACGTATCAACGAACGTCTCAAACCTAAAATTTACCGCAATGTCGTCCGTCCAGTCGCTCTCTATGGTTCTGAGTGTTGGCCGACCATAAAAGACAATGAACGGCGTCTTGCGGTAATGGAGACGAAGATGCTACGTTGGGCTAGTGGCGTGACACGTTTAGATCACATCCAAAATGAGGATATCCGGGAAAGTTATGGGGTTGCACCGATCGTGGAAAAGTTGCGAGAGAGGCATCTTCGATGGTATGGTCACGCAATTCGTGCAAACGAGAATTCACTTGCCAAAATTGGTTTGAACATCGAAGTCGATGGTAAACGACCAAAAGGCAGACCTAAACAACGGTGGCTTGATACGCTGGATGGGGATTTGAAAGCCGCGAAATTGCACCCAGATAAGGCATTCGATAGAGCCAAATGGCGAAACCGATCACGACGAGTTGACCCCGCTTATGGACGGAACAAAGGCTGAAGAAAAATAAGAAAGAAGAAGAACTAGAAGAGCAACATTTCTTCGAACTGAAAATGCAAATAAATCGTAAACTATAAACTAAAGATGTGTTCTCGTGACATTTTTGTGAGATATCCTCCCGAAATACACAGAAAAACTTCATATTGCAAAACCATCTAGCGCATCTAGTGATGATCATCGGAATGCAGTTCTCCTTTTTAAGCCACCTATTTTTAGAGCTTACCGTCATCTAACAAAAAACCAGCTCCTTAATCAGACTAAACTGCCACAAGGTGTTCGTCATCATGCCCGTTAGTTTTGCATATCTCATTGAGTATTTCATTTAATTTATTTAGCGATGCTAATTTAATAGCCTAAAATTACCTTAATAGATCGGGTAAGAGATAAACTCCTTTTTTTTACCTAAACCAAACCAAAACCAAACTAAACTAAACTAGTCTGAAATGAATGCAAAATAATATTGAATTAATGCAAGAGCAGATTGGAACATTGACTAAGATACTACACAGGTGCGAATTCAAAATACCTTCGGATTTTAAACATTAAAGCTTTAATCCGTTGTGGGCGTTCGTCCGATAGATCGATTTTTTTCTCTGAAAAACATAAAAATTGAAAACACTTGGCTCGTGGCGCACTTTTGCCTTTATTCGTCATCTGAAGATTTTACTTTCGTTTAGAGATACTTTTGAAAAGTTCTAGAACTTCATCAAATAATTCTCAAGGATAAATATGAAACAATATTTCTTTTTGCCGCCAGTTGCACTTCAAACTATTCTTATCAAATATTTTTCAATTTCCAGAGCCAGATATAGTCATGGACCGTTTCAAATCAAGCATATATATCACGGCAATTAAAAAAGATGCTTTCTTATCTTCTACGATTTTACCAAGAAAAGGAACAAGGAGCATTGTTCAACTACGAAAGGTCAATATTCTCAAATAGAAAATATTTCTACAATGGTCAATCTACTATGGGCTGAGCGGATAGCGGAGAAACCTACATAGCCGCGGAACAAGGGTTTCACAATGTTCAACCTGCCAGTCATTATCATTAACGGCGCGACAACCCACATGTGATCCAGGACTGCCTTAATAACAATCCAAAAAATCTTAGTTTTGCACCGAGGTCCATCAATCTGATATCCCTAGTAGCTGCCTGGCATCCTACCCTACACCATCGTTCCATCTAAGGTAGAATCTGCCACGTCTTTGTGGCGCGGCAGGATTCGCGGCATTCGAAATTTACTTCGAATGTCGCGAATACCAGCGGACAGATGATGCCACCGGCGCTCCACTCAGTTCATACCTCGCTACAAGAGTGAGGAACAGAGTAGGTGGCGAGAAACGTCAGATAAAAAATAATAATAAGAAAGAAGAGTCAAGAAGATAGTTGGCAGTCATTGTGAAAAGAACGAGTTTTGTGCATAAAGAAAATAGTTACGGACGGAAATCAGTATAATTTCTAATATCCCTAAATTATAATAGGAGTATTTTTTTGAAATTGTGTATTGAACGTTGTTAAATACAAGCTCCTAAATCTTCTTTTATCCTGGATATTGTTTTGAACTTGCTGTTCCTCTTACTCAGGACTATGTTCAAATTATGTTCCCCAGCTTTCGCTTCAACAAAATGAAGATTTGCCTGTATTCCAAGGCTATTCTCCTTTTGGGCGCTTACAGTCGAAGAGTCCTGTTCCGTTTGCTAATCAAACTACCAATGGCCTGGTCAATCCATTCAGTTTGACGGCATCAAAAACGTGTTACATCTCTTTTACCACGCTTTCCAAGGATATTGGAAGAGTTAACAACTCGTGGATCATATGGTTCAAAGCGACGACTTAGTTCTGTAGAGTCCGAAGTAACGGTGATGACCCGTTTAGTATCTACAAACGAAGCGACACAAAAACTCGTTTGGAATACAGCTAAATTTCCCCAAACACTCCTTTGAAGTGTCCATAAGATTGCATTTACAGCCGCTCGTCAGCAATCGCATGAATAACTTTTTCCAGTACTTCTGCGGGCTTAGGGTGGTTTTGAGGGAGTCTTCCAGACTCCTCCTTTCTGAGAGAAATCGTGGGCAGTGGAACATAACATGCTCCGGGTCCTCAGGTGTGCAACCACATTCAGGACACAAGGGAGAATCATCCAACCTGAATTGGTGTAACCGCCATGTCCTGACAGGAATTGCGTCAGATGGTAGTTAATCTCACCGTGTCGTCGCTGGATCCACTCCTCAATACGGGGAATCAAAGTGTGGGTCCAGCGACCCCTCTGCGAGTCATCCCACCGTTTCTGCCACTTCTCCAGCGACTCTCGCCTTGCACACTTGTACTCAACGACGACATCTTCCCGGTTGGTGGGGCAGTGCAGAGACACGCTCAACCATCTGGGCGGCACGCTCAAGATCACTCTCCTCTGGGTTCCCGGGCATAGGAACATAGAGGGGAATGAGCGGGCTGACGGATTGGCCAGGCAAGGCTCTGCTCTTGGCAGTCCCTCGGGGAACACAGTCGGTGTTCCGCTGGCGGCTGTCGGGGGCCGAGTCTACTCGCACTACCTAGCAGCCGCGGGCCTGAGATGGCGAAGGCTTACAAGCTGTGCCAAATCAAGGAGAATTTGGCCCGCTTATAACATAGCCCGATCACGAGAGCTCCTGTGCCAGACGCGCGCAAATGCATTCAAGATTACGGCGGTCTGCACGGGGCACTGGCCCATAGGGGACCATGCCGCTAGGCTCGGCTTACCCTACAACTCGCATTGCCGAAGCTGCGGAGAAGGAAGGGAAACCCTCATGCACTTTCTCTGCGATTGCCCGGCTCTAGCTCGAGTCAGGCTGCGGACACTGGGTAAACCATTCTTCGGGGACCTCGGTGAGATTTCTAGTTACAGGGTCGGAGAGCTGCTTTCCTTCGTGAATGCTACGGGCTGGCTCTGAGGATCCGAGCCAGCTGGACTCCGCTTCCCTGTTCCTATAACAACAGTCACGGTCTTGGGAGTTTGTGGCATCAAAACGGCGCACCAAAGCGCTAATTGGGCTCCTCGGAGCGGCCACTGATACCTACCTACCTACCCCTCGCCTTGCCGCCTTTCGGCATTCTGCATCCTTTCAAGAGGATTCATTTTCATTATCTCGTACAGGCAGCGTGTCTCACTTGCCAGAATGTCTATCGGGATCATTCCCGCAATAACACACGCTGCCTCGCCTGATATTGTTCTGAAGGCGCTGCACACCCTTAGCGCCACTAAACGGTAAGTCATATTCACTCTCCTACGATTACTCTCACACGCTAATGCTTCCTCCCAAACTGGTGCCGCGTATAATAGTGTGGAGCGAACCACTCCGGCCACAAGTAATCTGCGACTGTACCTTGGACCTCCAATGTTAGGTATCATCCGCGCTAATGATACGCTGGTATTTGCCGCTTTCTCATAGGCATAGTCCAGATGTCTCCTGAAATTGATTTTACCGTCAATCACCACCCCTAGGTATTTGATAACCGGTTTCGAAGTGATGACGTGACCACCAACGCGAATATTAATCGTATTCCTCTTCCTACGATTGGTAATCAACACCGCCTCCGTCTTTTGTTCCGCAAGGTCAAGCTGAACCATCTCCAGCCACGCTTTTATGGCGCTAATGGTTTCATTAGCGTACATTTCAACGTTTTTCGCGACGACAACCACAGCTAGATCATCTGCGAAACCGATTATCGTGGCCTCCCTTGGCACGGGAAGGACAAGGACCCCATTGTACATGACGTTCCACAGGAGAGAACCCAACACTGAGCCCTGTGGTACTCCTGCGGTGACGGTGTACTGCTTGGATCTCTCATCCGTGTCGTACCACAGTGTCCTCTCCAAAAGGTAACTGTTGAGGAGCTTAGTCAAGTAACTAGGGACACCCGTTTTAGCCAGTGACCTTTTTATCCACTCCCAGCTTGCGGAATTGAACGCATTTTTGATGTCTAACGTCACTACGGCACAGCATTTTTTAGACGACATCGCGTCTCGAACCAACTTCAAAACAACGTCTACGGCGTCGATCGTTGAGTGGGCTTGACGGAATCCAAATTGTCACTCCGATAGTCCATCCTTATATTCGATGATGGGGAGCAGTCTGTTGTAGATGACCCTTCCGAGCATCTTTCCTGCCGTGTCGATAAGGCAAATCGGTCGGTATGATGATGGGTGTCCTGGGTGTTTATTCGGCTTCGGGAGCAAAACTAGTTTTTGCCTCTTCCACTGGTCGGGGAAAACTCCTTCTATCATGCATGTCTCAAACACGCTGATAAACCAGTCGGGTCTGGTCTTAACAGCGAATTTAAGAGCTCTATTGGGAACAGCATCCAGACCGGATGCTTTGTTATCACCAATTCTCCGGCAAATTTGTGTAAGTTTCTCCTCAGTTACCGCAGGTATGGTGTAGACGTCCAGTGCTAGCTTGTGTTGTTTGCGCTCCCCTTTATCCGGGGGGAAGAGCGCCGTCACGATATCGAGCAGAAGATGCGGGCAGGTCAATTGTGGTGTTCGCCCTCTCATCTTCTTCATAACTATCCTGTACGCTGTTCCCCAGAGACTTTGTTCTGCCTCTGTGCAAAGCTCTTTGAAGCATTCTCGCTTGCTTGTCCGTATAGCCTGCTTAAGCCTACCTCCAAGGTTCACATATGCTAGCCGTTTCTCGTCGAAGTCTGGTCTTGCTCTAGCTCGTTGGCAGATCCTTCTAGCACGAAAACATGCATCCCGTAACACCGCGATCTCTTCATTCCACCAATAGTTTGAGCGCCTTTTTGCGAGAACTCGTCGCCTAGGCTTAGCAGGGTCGCATGCTCTTGTTATGCGTCCCATCATTTGCTCTACCTTTTCAGTAACCGCACCACCGGGATTTTGGCCTCCCAATAGCATCTCTATGAATGCATCCTCCTCAAGCCCTTTCACGGACCAGCCCCGGTTTCCAGCCTCACGGGAACACGCATCGACGCATGGCCCATATTCGATCTGGAGGAAAATCGCCTGGTGGTCGCTGTGAGTATAATGCTCACTGACAAACCATGTCATTCTCCTCGCCAATGTGGTACTCACATATGTCAGATCGACTATTGAGCCCGACCCTGTCCCACGAAAAGTTGAAACGTTTCCCGCGTTGGCAAGCACCAAATCTAGCTCCGCGAAAGCCTCGAGCAGGATACGGCCCCTGGTGTTCGTAGTGCGACTGCCCCAATCCACGGCCCACGCGTTGAAATCATCAGCTATGATCTTGGGGTTTCGACTTGTTGCATCCGAAACTAGCATACCTAGCATTCCTTCGAATTCTGTTATCGTCGCGCTTGGTGGAGCATAGCAACTATATATATAGATACCAGCTATTTTTGCCCTGACGAATCCAACTTCTGGAACTTCTGGCACCGCTCTTATTGTTGCGATAAGGCTCGCTGATTATGGCAGCTTCGATTCGCTTCTTATAGATGGTCTGCGAGAGAAGGTCTTGCGCTGCCTCACAGTGGTTGAGGTTGATTTGTATCAACCTCATTTCTTTACTGCATTCAAGGCTCGCCTAAACACTGAGCATCTGCTGCTGCCTGCAACGTGCCGACAGTCGACGCCCTTTTTTTTCTTGCAGAGCATGCATTCAGGCTCAGCCTTGCACTCCCTGAACATATGGCCTTCTCCCCCACATTTTCTGCAACATTTTGACCTGTCACAGTCACCGATGCATTTCGCCGCCAGGCATCTAAAGCAGCGCTTAAGGGACACCTGCTCCCTGAGTCGGCAAACGACCCAACCTATTTTTACTTTCCCAGCCGCCAGCTGTTTGAACGCTGCTTCAGTTGGTAAACTTATGGTTGCCGTTTGCGTGCCTCCGTATGCCTTCCTCAGTCCCCTAATTGCGGAATCTTGCAAGCCAAGTGGTCCGAACTGCTTTTCTAAGGCGTCGCGGATATCCTCCTTGGTCGTGATTTCGTCAATGTCCTTACATTCTATGACAATCTCCTGCTTTCTGGCCCGTACTTGAGCTTCTTCCCCTAAGGACTTCTCCACCTTGCCGAGGAAATTCTTCACCGTTTTGCCCGGAGACTTCTTTAGCTCCAGCATCAAATCTCCTTTTTGGGAGCGTCTGATTCGGCTGACGTTTTCTCCAAGGTCCATCAGCTCTGGATCGGATTTGACCTTCCTAAGGATATCGGCGTAAGTTATATCCCCCTTTTGTGGAAATGATGATTAATTTGGGCCGTAATCTTCTTTTCTGCGTCGTATTTTTCCTTCCGCCAACCTTGGTCCATGCTTCCTTGGTCCCTTTTTGAGGCTTTGCCTCCCTTGAGTCAATTGGAGCCGACGCCGCAGTTTCCACGATGTTGGTAGCTTTGTTTGCCTTGCCTTTTGCCGGTAAGAGGCCTTTTTGCCATTTCGCGTCCTGTGAGGATCCGAAAGAATCGTTCGCGCCCTCTCTACTCCGCTTTTCAAGCTTACCGCCCTTTGGATTTTGAGGGGGTGTCACTTGTGTTGCCTTGGCGCCATTGTATAGTACCCGAATGGTACGGACCATGTTTTTGATGGCCTGGTGCACGTTGTGTTTGTCCTTAATAAATTCAGACAACTCTACTATGTTGCCTCCGAGTAGGGCAAACGATGATTCGTCCGGACTCTGACATAGCTCCTCCGCTTTGTTTTCACATTGGGCGCTTACGTACTTATTAGTCTTCCAGGAGCTCTCCTGATTTCCTTCCTTCATCAAGGTTAATTTCGGAGGAGATCGCACGATCGTCGAGCTCCTTTTAAATGGGTCAAACACAAGTCCTGCGGCATGTTTCTACCAGGTGTAGTTACCCCGCTATGGGCTAATAAATCACAAGTTTGTGCCCCATCTTTTCTTGCGTTTTGAACAGGCGTTCTCGGGAGTGATGTACTCCTTTTAAATGCCTCTTTCTCCAGGCTACTTGTAATATTTGATGCAACGGTGGCCAAGTAATCCACCACCGAGGCACTGCAGTCGAGGGATATCGACGGCCGGGAGCCTGCTTGCCCACTCCCAAAAGCCGCCGGTACTGGGTTTCCGAACTTTATTCTCCTTCTGAGACCTGTTCTGTGGTGTACTTCTAAGAGAGTCTTTATAGACTTAACTCTGGAGTTCGTGAAAGTGCTATTCGGTATTCTAAGAGAGTCCAACTTGACCGACTCATCCTTATTAAGGACCCTGCACAGCCTGGAAGTCTCTCTTTTAAATTCCAAATTGAAAAGTGTGCTGCGTTCAATGCAGATCTCCCCGGGCTTCCCCAGCTTGTCCTCATCTTCCGCCGAAAATTCCACTTTCTTGCGTTCGATTTCCCTGGATGTCGCCACACCTGGTGCTGTAGCAACGCCCATGTCCTCATTCCCAAGAAGCTTCTCCTTCTTTGGCAGAGCCTTCCGTTGTCATCGGCTGGGAGCCCTTCCAGGTTCACGGTGTCCGGGCTGCATGGATCTGTTTGCACAACTAGACCAGTTGCGTCAACATCACCAACCTCCTTTTCTTCCACTTTTCCTAGTAGCAGCGAGGCAGAAGATTCTGACAGGCAAGCCTCTGATCCCTTCTCCTTTCTTTCTAGTTCCTCTTATTAACGGAGTCGTATTACTATCCTTTTTTTCTGACCGTGCCGTGAACACCGGGTGCCAGTTTACCACTGAAATGAAGAGCCTATCTTCCACAGACTTCTCGGTGGGAGAGCATAAATCTGGTGAGGCCTTCAAAATCCGTTTCTCGGCCACGACCAGATTTCTCAAAGTCGCGGGTGGCTTTTTATCACTTGGAGAGTTACAATCCTTTGGTTCCATCTTCATGTGTTTTTGGACACCCTTAGAAGTGTAGTCTAGTAGTCAACTACCGCAAGCTTCAGATGTACATTCTTAGTACCAGCAACATCTTCAAGGAGGACAAGTGAGCGTAAGGATAGGAATTTGTTCGAC